>NC_057802.1:114375448-114445683 GCF_018294505.1 Triticum aestivum
ATATTAATGCGGGTGCCAAGCGAGTGTCTGAAAGACTCCTCGAGCAGAAAATGCGGAATATTAATGCGGGTGCCAAGCGAGTGTCTGAAAGACTCCTCGAGCGGAAAATGCGGAATATTAATGCAGGTGCCAAGCGAGTGTCTGAAAGACTCCTCGAGCGGAAAATGCGGAACAATAATGCCACAGTCGGGCGTCGGGGCGACGCCACATAAAGGGCTTGTAACAGGAAATAATAGACAGTGCATGCCGCAGTCGGACGTCTGAGCGACATCACATAAAGGGCTTATATTTAAAGTAAGAAACAAGTGCACGCCACAGTCGGACGTCTGCGCGACGTCACATAAAGGGCTTATATCACAACTCATTAATACCATAGTTTGGGAACATAAATTATCACAGGCATGAGACAAATATAAAGTTAGTCCATCCACAAGAATAACAATAAATCTGGATTTTTCCACTTGAGCTTGTTCACCAGGGCAAGTTTTTCACACAGATAGATATGGATATAGTTCTTACACTGCTTGATCATGGATACGATGATTTGGAAAGAATTGACTCTGCAGAGTTTGTACTTAACCACAGCCAACGGATTTCAGTAGTCACGGGGACTAGTTCCATCTACGGTGTTTTGAAAGGAACACGTCTAACCAGTACACACCCAATTCAACCATCCGAAGCCAGGGATCACCCTCGGCAACTTTCAAGAAAAACCTTGAGACGGGGAGGCTACAACCTCGCGTAGCATGGGATCAAATTTCTATACGCGCGCTTTAAGGGGGTGCCCCCCCTCTCGGTCCCAACCGGAAACACCCATGCCCCCTGACCGAATGACTGGCTTTAATCCTGGGCCAAGGTACCATCATCCCGGCCTCTCTGTTTGGTGTGTACACGGAAAGAGGTTACCAACTTACTAAACCGCATCCTGGCAATGAGACATGTGGTAGCACAGAAAGGGGAAAGAACGGTAACGCGGCTCCAACCACGTTAACGTCGGAGAAAGTCGAATGTCGCAAGGCTGGCATGCTACAACAGTACCACCTTGCTGCCATTCATGTCACCACATGATTAGGCCACCTCTCATCAGAGGTCATCGCAACTTTGGAACGACCGAGTCGTTGCCTTACAAGCAACGAGGTATTTACCGACACCCATATGCCACGCACAACTTTCACGTGAACATGTAAAACATCTGTCATATCAAATGTTCAAAACATGCTTGCCTGGTTTGGAGAAGTCGGAGTCTAGCTCGGCGAAGTTCGCGGCTCCGTCACCTCTCCCGGAACCTACGGCAATCACGAAACGGGTACTAACGTGAAAACCAACACATGCACAGAAAATTTTCCAAATATTTTTCAAATAAATTCCATAAAAAACTAGACAAAATTTGAAGATTGTCAGAAAAAGAATCACTCAAAAATACCTTTTTATTAAAAAGTTATAAAGGTTTCTGTCCAGGGACTTATCTGTAATGAAACAGAAAAGTTCCAGGGTTTTAACTAAGAAAACAGAAAACGCTTCGGCTGGGAATGCGCAAGCGCAAAGGGGAAAACGTATTCTGCCCGAAGGCGCCAACAGAAAACGGTTCGTGAAATAAAAGAACAGAGGCTGACATGCGGGGTGCACATGTCAGGTTTGAAAAGCTCGCCGGCGCCCGAAGACTGCGGTGGACGCCAGCGTCGAACCACGGCGAGTTAGGAGGAACGGAGGGTACCAAGAGCTTCAGCGTCCTCTTCCGCGTCGGTGGGTGGTGGACTCGTCCAACGGGGTGCACTATGTGGACGGCGACACTTTCTCCGGCGGACGGCAGCTTGGGTGAGGATGGGGAACTCCGGTGGAGGGCTGCAAGCTTCAAAATGGAGTGCGGGTCAGAAAGAGGGATGCATGGTGAAGCTACTGGCAAGAGGATGGATGCGGAGGAGCACACACGGGGGCGAATCGGGCTGGATCCCGTGGCGGGTCGCGGCGGCCGGAGTCGAGGAAGGAGACCTCCTCGGGGCTCTTCCAGTGGCTAGGCGTGCTCTAGGGGGAGTGCAGGGCTGGTGGGTGCTCGAGTTGAAGCTCGATGCCTCTATTTATAGGCAGATCGACGGGGTGGCCGTGAACGGAGAATCTCCGGCGAGCGATTATGGCGGAGCAGTGGATTGGCAGGGGGTTTGAGCGGCCGGGCAGCATCAGTGGAGGTTACTGGACTCGTTTTGCAGTTAAACGGGGTCGGTCTTGGCGTAATGGCGTCGGTCCACGGTGAGGTGACCGCACGGGCTCAACGGTGGCAGAGAGCGCACTCCGCGCCCTGCGGTTCACGACGAGAGCGGTAGCGCGTTCGGGGGAGTGGAAGGCCACGCGGCGAGCTCCGGTGGTTTGGGCGGCGCTGGGTGGCGTCGTCGGCGCCGTGTCTCCTGCTGGCGTCCGCAAAGCCGCCGCCGGCGTCGGTCACGGGGCGGCGCACCTTCTGCTGCTCGTCGCTGACGCCCGCAAGGCGCCAGGCGTTCGTGCGGTGCAGGAACAAGAGGGCGGGGACGAGGAGTAAGGCGACGCGGTGGCACTGGCGAGATCGACGTCCGCTTCTAAAGAAAACGACAGGAGCCACTTGACTGAATCTCTGAAACTCTGAACTTGACAATGACCATGCACTGCAGGTGTTCGACAGGAGGTTTTGGCCATGAGATAAATTTTTCTGGAGCTGTAACTTGGTGAGATGACCACTCAATGCACCCAGAGGCTGCCTGATTTTACTTGGAATTTATGGAGAAGGTTTGGAATGAATTTCACCAAATTTGGCAAATCTGGTCCAAAGTTGCAGCAAGTGTAGTTTGAAAATTTTGAACTGAAGACCAGTGGATCTTCATGGTTCTAGGTTGAGGGTACAAAGGACTAGGAGGGAGAGTTGGTTTGGTGGCAAAAATCAAAACAGAAAATGGAGTTCCTTTGTAAAACTCCAAGTTGTAGAATAGAGGACAGAAATTTCATTTGAATAGAATTTGAATGGAAATAAACACATGGGGAGGTTCAACTTGCTGGATTTGATGTAAATCATGATCCAAAGGTGAGGAAGTGGTTAGGAGAGAGGATTTGCACTAATGCCATGGCAAGAAGGAATTGTTGAAAGTGGCAAAGGACTTTCCAAAAGCCATAGTGCAAAATCTCAAGGAGATTTTCAAAAGTTATTTTCCCAAATGAAAAACATTTTGTCTTGAGTCCAAAGGAAAAGCAAGAACTTCCAAGACCAAAGGCAGATCTTGGGTGAATCCAAATAAAACTTTTGCCATAAAGAAAAGTATATGAGAGGGAGAGTTCTCTTGAAGAAAAATTTAAATCACTTCCCTCAAGTCAAATAAAAATCTTTTGAAAAAAAATCCAAATAAAAACTTGGGTGTCACACCACCTACCCCCTTAGGAAAAATCTCGTCCTCGAGATTTCTGCTGATCCTCAAATAGATATGGATACTCTGCTCGAAGGAAATCCTCCCTTTCCCATGTAGCTTCATCCTCAGTGTGGTTGCTCCACTGAACCCTGAAAAACTTTGTCGTTTTCTGACGGGTCCTCCGTTCAGACTCTTCTAAAGTCTTTACTGGTCTTTCTCTATAGGTGAGATCTGGTTGCATATCAATGTCCTCATGAGGTACATGTTTTTCTGGGTTGCTCACACATCTTCTTAACTGTGAGACGTGGAACACGTCATGGACGTCTGACAGCTCCTTGGGGAGGTCTAGTTGGTAGGCCACCGTGCCTCTTCGTGCCTTTACACAAAATGGTCCAATAAACCTTGGGGCTAGCTTCCCCTTTATTTTGAACCGTTGCAGACCCCTCATAGGAGATACTCGGAGGTATACGGAATCAACGGGTTCAAAGCTGACCTCACGATGCTTCTGATCATAGTAGCTCTTTTGTCGGCTCAGCGCCGTCCTGAGTCTGTCCCTGATCTGTTTAACTTTCTCCTCGGCCTCTTTAAGCATGTCTGGGCCGAAGATACGGCTGTCACCTGTTTCTGACCAATTCAGAGGGGTACGACATCTTCGTCCGTACAACGCTTCAAAGGGTGCCATTTGCAAGCTGGCTTGGTAACCGTTGTTGTAAGCAATTTCGGCATACGGCAAACTTTCTTCCCAACTGGATCCATAGGTGAGCACACAGGCTCTTAGCATATCCTCTAGGATTTGGTTTACACGTTCTGTTTGTCCATCGGTCTGAGGGTGGTATGCTGTACTGAAAGCCAGTTGCGTGCCCAGAACTTGTTGTAGGTGATCCCAAAATTTGGAGACAAATTGGGTGCCTCGGTCTGATATTATAGTCTTTGGGACTCCGTGCAAGCAAACTATACGGGAGAGATAAAGTTTTGCCAGTCTTTGTGTGGAGTAGGTAGTCTTCACGGGAATGAAATGAGCAACCTTGGTTAGTCGGGCTGTGATGACCCATATGGCGTCATTTCCGCGTTGTGATCGGGGTAATCCGACAATGAAGTCCATTCCTATTTCATCCCATTTCCACTCTGGTATCCTGTTAGGCTGGAGTAGTCCTGCTGGCTTTTGGTGCTCGGCCTTGATGCGCTGACATGAATCGCAACAAGCGATGAATGTGGCTATATCTCTTTTCATACCGTGCCACCAAAATCTTTCCTGGATGTCCTTGTACATTTTGGTTCCTCCAGGATGGATCGAGTATGGGGCGGTGTGGATTTCCGTCAAGATCTGTTGCTTGAGTTTCTCAATGTTAGGTACGCAAAGTCTGTCTCGGTACCATAATGTTCCTTCACTGTCTGTGACGAACTCTGAAGTCTTACTAAGATTCATTTTCTTCTTTATGCCTTCGATGCTGGGATGTCCTTGTTGAGCCTTCTTGATTTGTTCCACTAGGGTGGGTTGTATCTCCAGGTTTGATACGGTGCCCTCAGAGACTAACATCATGTTGAGCCTAGTGAACTCTCGCTGAAACTCAGGCCTCAAATTTTGCTGACCGTCACTGTCCGGGCTGGGGTTTCGACTAAGGGCATCGGCCACTACATTAGCTTTCCCTGGGTGGTAGTGAATACCGACATCATAGTCCTTGACTAGTTCCAACCAGCGTCGTTGGCGTAAATTCAGCTCTGGCTGTGTGAAAATATATTTGAGGCTCTTATGGTCCGTATATATTTCACAGCGATTTCCCAACAGAAAGTGCCTCCACTCCTTGAGTGCATGTATGACTGCTGCTAGCTCCAAGTCATGTGTTGGGTAATTTTCCTCATGTTTTCGCAGCTGCCTGGAGGCATATGTGACAACTTTGCCATCCTGCATTAGCACACATCCGAGACCTTTTCGGGACGCGTCACAATACACTTCAAAGCTCTTGTGTATGTTTGGCACAGTTAAGACCGGTGCGGTTGTCAGCTTCTTCTTGAGTTCTTGGAAGCTCTGCTCTCATGCTTCTTTCCATACAATTTTTTTGTCCTTCTTGAGTAACTGTGTTATAGGCTTTGCCACAGTGGAGAACCCTTCAATAAATCTTCTGTAATATCCGGCCATTCCTAGGAAACTCCACACATCTGTAACATTCACGGGTGGCTTCCAGTCTAGTATGGCATTGACCTTTTCTGGGTCTACGGCCACGCCTTCTTGGTTCAGTATATGGCCTAAGAAACCAACTTGTCTTAGCCAAAATTCGCACTTGCTAAATTTGGCGTACAACTGATGTTTCCTCAATTCACCCAAAACAATTCTGAGGTGCTCAGCATGCTCTTCTGGTGTCCACGAGTAAACCAGAATATCGTCAATGAATACCACCACAAATTTGTCCATGAATTTCATGAACACTTTGTTCATGAGGTGGACGAAATATGCGGGGGCGTTCGTTAGTCCAAAAGGCATCACTGTAAACTCGTATAACCCATATCTGGAAGTGAAAGCTGTCTTGGGAATATCTTCCGTCCGTACCTTCAATTGGTGATATCCCGATCTCATATCAATCTTTGAGAATACCTTGGCCTGTGCGAGCTGGTCAAACAAATCATTTATTCGTGGCATCGGATATTTGTTTTTGATGGTGACCATATTGAGGGCTCGATAGTCTATGCACAGCCTCAGTGTCCCATCTTTCTTCTTAGCGAACAACACAGGCGAACCCCAAGGTGAGGAGCTGGCTCGAATAAATCCTTTGTCCAACAATTCCTTTATCTGCTTCTTCAATTCCACCAATTCTGAGGGTGCCATTCTATAAGGCTTCTTATAGATGGGAGCGGTGCCAGGTGCTAGTTCAATGCTAAATTCGATCTCTCAGTCTGGTGGCATGCCTGGTAGTTCTTCAGGAAACACATCAGGAAACTCGCATACCACTGGAACTTTTCTCAGTTCTGCAATGTCCATTTTGTTCAGTTTTGGTTGCTGTGATCGTGGCCTTTCTTGGGCGGAAACTCTTATAGTCTTGCCGTGATGGTGAGTGAGAATCACTGTCCGATTGAAACAGTCGATGAATCCTTTGTTGGTGGTCAACCAGTCCATCCCTAAAATGACATCCAGTCCTTTACTTTCCAATACGATGAGGTTCGCGTGGAATTGTAGTCCTTCGAACTCAATGACCACTCTTTGGCAGTAACCTTGAGCGATTTGCGTATTTCCGGGGGACTTGATGGTCATAGATTTTTCCAAGGGAAGTATCGGAAAACCATGTTGCGAAACAAAACTCTTCGAAACGAACGAATGGGAAGCTCCAGAATCAAACAAAACCGTGGCAGGTACTGTGTTGACAGGGAACGTACCGAGCACGATGTCTGGGGCATTCTGCGCTTCTTCCCTGGTCACATGGTTCAGGTGACCCTTCCTGTGGTTGTTGCTGGGGTTGAAGTTGTTGCGCTTGGGGGCTGGATTGTTCCCACCATTGTTCGGCTTGGGTGCCGAGTCTCTTGGCTTCGGGCACTGTTTAGCATAATGCCCTTGTTGACCACATGCATAGCAGGTGACCCCTGGACGGTATGTGAACTCCTTGTCCCTGGCATGAAATTGTCCGACGGGCCTTGGCTCAGTAGTCGTGGATCTCCTTGCGTCTGTCCTTGGGACCTCAGTCTTGCCCCGGTTGCTGCGGGCAAGAGTCGTCTTGTCCCTCTTTCGCTTGCGGATATCCTCCAGACTACGGCGCTCATTCTCCAGGGTGATGGCCTTGTCCACCAGCGTCTTAAAATCCGGAAAGGTGTGCACGATCAGTTGGCATCTTAACGCTGGTGCCAGGCCGTCCAGGATTTTTTTCCATCTTCTTGCTTTCTGTCATGTGCTCGTCGTAGGCATAACGAGACAGCTGGGTGAACTGACCATTGTACTCGGTCACTAACATGCCTCTTTGCTTCAGGTCATCGAACTCTCTCTTCTTGATCTTTAGGATGCTCCTGGGGATGTGTGCCCCACGGAAGCCTTCCTTGAACTCTTCCCAGGTGATGTTGTGTTCCCTGGGATGCATGTGTAAGAAGTTTTCCCACCATGCTGCGGCTGCTCCAGTAAGGTAGTGTGGTGCATAAAGCACCTTCTCATGATCTGAGCACTAAGCAATAATCAGTTTCCTTTCAATCTCACGAAGCCAATCATCGGCTTCTAGCGGTCTGTCGGTGTGAGCAAAAGTTGAGGGGCGAGTTTTCTGTAACTCAGATAACTTGGAATGGGGTTGATAGGGTTCACGGTGGTTTCCCATGTTGATGACATGGTTCATCATCTCTTGGTGCTGTTGCTGGCTTTGCTCGAAGAGACGGCATACTTGAGATAGTGCTGCTTCGCTGTCTTGTTGGCTGGACTGACCCTGAGTGAAATTGTTGCTGGTCTGTGTCCTGTAAACCTCTTCTGGCTGATTGGGCATGGAGCGAGTCCACGGGCGAGACATTTTTCCAGTCTGGGGTATTATTTGCAAGACCCATGAGAAAAATTGTGTAGTACAAAAATCTCGCAAAGGCAAAAATAAAAAGGCTTCAAGGTTTTCAAAGAAACACAAATGATTTTTCATGGAGAAGAAGTGCTTAACATAAAACTTACATGCGAAAAGCAAACACATGATACATCACTCAGGATGCGCGTACATATCCTGACATGTTATTAAAAACTAGCGTACTACTCCGGAAGGCAGCAAACATACCAATACAAACTAGCGTACAGATAAAACAACACATCATACAAGAAGGCATAACACGCGGCTACTCGGTGCTCTCAGTCAGAGATGGTGAAGATCTCCTTCCCCTTACCGATGGCAAGGCTCAGCGGTCCAGGAGAATAAACCTCCTCCTCTCTAGCTGGCTCCTGGCGCGGGACGCTGCGCTGCGGAGATGGTGCGGGGGCGACTGGTGGTAGAGCGCGTGCGGCAGGCGGTGCGGCTCTGACTGGAGTAGGAGCGATGACTCGGTCGAACTCCTCAGTGGTAGGCAGACGACAAGCAGTGGCCATAACGGCCGGTGCATACGAGGCTGAAGACGAGGCGAATGTCAGAGGCGGCGCCGTGTGGAGAAGCTCCTTCCTGCTGGCAGGACCGCCCCGGACTAAGTCCATGCGGGCAGCCACAAGATCATCTACGAGGTTGTCGAAAGACTCCTCCAGAGCCTTGAGATACTCCACAACCATCTCGATGGCTTCATCTCGTTCTCCCCGATGGCAGGCGAACGCATAGTGGCTGGTGTAAGGCACATGGCATGGGAGGTAGCGGTAGCGACGAGTCTTCATCGTAGGAAGGATGTCCCGAAGGCGAGCTATCGCCTCGCGGGCAGCCATCTACATGGCATGCCTCTCCGTAGGCATGGCCCTTCCCGTAAAACGGAAGTGACGAGCAGCAGAACGTCCTCCCCGGAACTGCACCACGGCTTGGTGCATAGACACGTCGTCACTGAGCTTGTGCTGATAGAGCGTGAACTCTGGGCGAGCTGCTGGCCCGATCGCGAGCTTGGTGATGGAGTCGAGGAGCTTGACAAACCCCTCGGGCACGTTGGTGAACACTCGATTCTCACAGCTGCTGCCAGCCATCTACAAAAGTAGGCAAAAATTCTGAGTAGTCATGTCATAAATTTATGATGACCAACAGAAAATAGCTACAATTGCAAAATGCTGAAAAAGCACAAAAACGCTAATAACCGATTAGCGATCGCACCTAGTGGCTTCCTACAGTCAGCCTGGCTCTGATACCAAGCTTGTCACGACTGGTTTTTCAATAAAATAATTATTGAGAGACCCATCCCTTTTACGGACCAGCGAGGAAGAATTCCTTCTCGCTGGTAGACAATATCTTGGTCACAGAAGAAAAATACCAGGAGTACTAAATATAATACAAGGTTGAGCAGAGACTGCCCAACAATTTATTACATGCACGCCGCTAAAACAAAACGGCGGATAGGGTGGCAACTACTAACTCACGATAATAACGGTGGCGGAAATATCACCGCGAAGTGAGTGATATGATTCCAGAAGACTACAGCTCTTCGAGCGTCTGAGTGAGGCTCGTGGACACTTATTGCGGGTGGCGGAAGCGTATACAATACAAGTGACCAATATCCGGGATCGCGCAGGACTGACTGGGACTCCTCTAGGCATCGGACGCGCTATCAAACTCTTCATCCAAGAGATCGCCTTCGTCAGCATCTGGCCAAATCAACAAGCCAGGTGAGTACTATGAAAGTACTCGCAAGACAGTTCAAACATAAGATATGACAAACATAAACATGAAGCATATGAACAAGTTAACTGGTGCGATTATACATAACGGTAATAGATACTGGGTGCCAAGCGAGGGTCTGAATGACGCCTCGAGCGGAAACTGCAGAATAGTAATACTGGTGCCAAACGAGTGTCTGAAAGACTCCTCGAGCGGAAAATGCGGAATATTAATGCGGGTGCCAAGCGAGTGTCTGAAAGACTCCTCGAGCGGAAAATGCGGAATATTAATGCGGGTGCCAAGCGAGTGTCTGAAAGACTCCTCGAGCGGAAAATGCGGAACAATAATGCCACAGTCAGGCGTCGGGGCGACACCACATAAAGGGCTTATAACAGGAAATAATAGACAGTGCATGCCGCAGTCGGACGTCTGAGCGACATCACATAAAGGGCTTATATTTAAAGTAAGAAACAAGTGCAGGCCACAGTCGGACGTCTGCGCGACGTCACATAAAGGGCTTATATCACAACTCATTAATACCATAGTTTGGGAATATAAATTATCACAGGCATGAGACAAATATAAAGTTAGTCCATCCACAGAAATAACAATAAATCTGGATTTTTCCACTTGAGCTTGTTCACCAGGGCAAGTTTTTCACACAGATAGATATGGATATAATTCTTACACTGCTTGATCATGGATACGATGATTTGGAAAGAATTGACTCTGCAGAGTTTGTACTTAACCACAGCCAACGGATTTCAGTAGTCACGGGGACTAGTTCCGTCTACGGTGTTCTGGAAGGAACACGTCTAACCAGTACACACCCAATTCAACCATCCGAAGCCAGGGATCACCCTCGGCAACTTTCAAGAAAAACCTTGAGACGGGGAGGCTACAACCTCGCGTAGCATGGGATCAAATTTCTATACGCGCGCTTTAAGGGGGTGCCCCCCCTCTCGGTCCCAACCGGAAACACCCATGCCCCCTGACCGAATGACTGGCTTTAATCCTGGGCCAAGGTACCATCATCCCGGCCTCTCTGTTTGGTGTGTACACGGAAAGAGGTTACCAACTTACTAAACCGCATCCTGGCAATGAGACATGTGGTAGCACGGAAAGGGGAAAGAACGGTAACGCGGCTCCAACCACGGTAACGTCGGAGAAAGTCGGATGTCGCAAGGCTGGCATGCTACAACAGTACCACCTTGCTGCCATTCATGTCACCACATGATTAGGCCACCTCTCATCAGAGGTCATCGCAACTTTGGAACGACCGAGTCGTTGCCTTACAAGCAACGAGGTATTTACCGACACCCATATGCCACGCACAACTTTCACGTGAACATGTAAAACATCTGTCATATCAAATGTTCAAAACATGCTTGCCTGGTTCGGAGAAGTCGGAGTCTAGCTCGGTGAAGTTCGCGGCTCCGTCACCTCTCCCGGAACCTACGGCAATCACGAAACGGGTACTAACGTGAAAACCAACACATGCACAGAAACTTTTCCAAATATTTTTCAAATAAATTCCATAAAAAACTAGACAAAATTTGAAGATTGTCAGAAAAAGAATCACTCAAAAATACCTTTTTATTAAAAAGTTATAAAGGTTTCTGTCCAGGGACTTATCTGTAATGAAACAGAAAAGTTCCAGGGTTTTAACTAAGAAAACAGAAAACGCTTCGGCTGGGAATGCGCAAGCGCAAAGGGGAAAATGTATTCTGCCCGAAGGCGCCAACAGAAAACGGTTCGTGAAATAAAAGAACAGAGGCTGACATGCGGGGTCCACATGTCAGGTTTGTAAAGCTCGCCGGCGCCCGAAGACTGCGGTGGACGCCGGCGTCGAACCACGGCGAGTTAGGAGGAACGGAGGGTACCAAGAGCTTCAGCGTCCTCTTCCGCGTCGGTGGGTGGTGGACTCGTCCAACGGGGAGCACTATGTCGACGGCGACACTTTCTCCGGCGGACGGCGGCTCGGGTGAGGATGGGGAACTCCGGTGGAGGGCTGCAAGCTTCAAAATGGAGTGCGGGTCAGAAAGAGGGATGCATGGTGAAGCTACTGGCAAGAGGATGGAGGCGGAGGAGCACACACGGGGGCGAATCGTGCTGGATCCCGTGGCGGGGCGCGGCGGCCGGAGTCGAGGAAGGAGACCTCCTCGGGGCTCTTCCAGTGGCTAGGCGTGCTCTAGGGGGAGTGCAGGGCTGGTGGGTGCTCGAGTTGAAGCTCGGGGCCTCTATTTATAGGCAGATCGACGGGGTGGCCATGAACGGAGAATCTCCGGCGAGCGATTACGGCGGAGCAGTGGATTGGCAGGGGGTTTGAGCGGCCGGGCAGCATCAGTGGAGGTTACTGGACTCGTTTTGCAGTTAAACGGGGTCGGTCTTGGCGTAATGGCGTCGGTCCATGGTGAGGTGACCGCACGGGCTCAACGGCGGCAGAGAGCGCGCTCCGCGCCCTGCGGTTCACGACGAGAGCGGCAGCGCGTTCGAGGGAGTGGAAGGCCACGCGGCGAGCTCCGGTGGTTTGGGCGGCGCTGGGTGGCGTCGTCGGCGTCGTGTCTCCTGCTGGCGTCCGCAAAGCCGCCGCCGGCGTCGGTCACGGGGCGGCGCACCTTCTGCTGCTCGTCGCCGACGCCCGCAAGGCGCCAGGCGTTCGTGCGGTGCAGGAACAATAGGGCGGGGACGAGGAGCAAGGCGACGCGGTGGCACTGGCGAGATCGACGTCCGCTTCTGAAGAAAACGACAGCAGCCACTTGACTGAATCTCTGAAACTCTGAACTTGACAATGACCATGCACTGCAGGTGTTCGACAGGAGGTTTTGGCCATGAGATAAATTTTTCTGGAGTTGTAACTTGGTGAGATGACCACTCAATGCACCCAGAGGCTGCCTGATTTTACTTGGAATTTATGGAGAAGGTTTGGAATGAATTTCACCAAATTTGGCAAATCTGGTCCAAAGTTGCAGCAAGTGTAGTTTGAAAATTTTGAACTGAAGACCAGTGGATCTTCATGGTTCTAGGTTGAGGGTACAAAGGACTAGGAGGGAGAGTTGGTTTGGTGGCAAAAATCAAAACAGAAAATGGAGTTCCTTTGTAAAACTCCAAGTGGTAGAATAGAGGACAGAAATTTCATTTGAATAGAATTTGAATGGAAATAAACACATGGGGAGGTTCAACTTGCTGGATTTGATGTAAATCATGATCCAAAGGTGAGGAAGTGGTTAGGAGAGAGGATTTGCACTAATGCCATGGCAAGAAGGAATTGTTGAAAGTGGCAAAGGACTTTCCAAAAGCCATAGTGCAAAATCTCAAGGAGATTTTCAGAAGTTATTTTCCCAAATGGAAAACATTTTGTCTTGAGTCCAAAGGAAAAGCAAGAACTTCCAAGACCAAAGGCAAATCTTGGGTGAATCCAAATAAAACTTTTGCCATAAAGAAAAGTATGTGAGAGGGAGAGTTCTCTTGAAGAAAAATTTAAATCACTCCCCTCAAGTCAAATAAAAATCTTTTGAAAAAAAATCCAAATAAAAACTTGGGTGTCACATGGCGCGCCCCCCAAGCCCAGTCTGAGTTGGACAAGGGGTTGGGGGCGCGGCCCCCCTCTCCCTTCCTTCCCCCTTCTCCTTTAGGTGGAAACCTACTAGGACTTGGAGTCCTAGTAGGATTCCCCTTCTCCCGGCGCGCCTAGCTTGTCCGACCGGCCTCCCCCTCCCTCCTTTATATACGGGGGCAGGGGGGCACCCTAGAACACACAAGTTTTCTCTTAACCGTGTGCGGTGCCCCCTCCACAGTTACACACCTCGATCATACTATCGTAGTGCTTAGGCGAAGCCCTGCGTCGGTAACATCATCATCACCGTCGCCACGTCGTCGTGCTGACGGAACTCACCCTCGTCCTGAACTGGATCATGAGTACGAGGGACGTCATTGAGCTGAACGTGTGCTGAACGCGGAGGTACCATACGTTCGGTACTTGTATCGGTTGGATCGCGAAGAAGTTCAACTACATCAACCGCGTTACTAAACGCTTCTGCTTTCAGTCTACGAGGGTACGTGGACACACTCTCCCCTCTTGTTGCTATGCATCTCCTAGATACATCTTGCGTGATCGTAGGAATTTTTTTGAAATTACTGCGTTCCCCAACAGTGGCATCCGAGCCAGGTCTATGCGTAGATGTTATATGCACGAGTAGAACACAATGAGTTGTGGGCGATAATAGTCATACTGCTGACCAGGAACGTCCTACTTTGATTCGGCGATATTGTTGGATGAAGCGGCCTAGACCGACATTACATGACCGCGTTCATGAGACTGGTTCTACCGACGTGCTTCGCACACAAGTGGCTAGTGGGTGTCTGTTTCTCCAACTTTAGTTGAATCGAGTTTGACTACGCCCGGTCCTTGTTGAAGGTTAAAACAACACACTTGACGAAAAATCATTGTGGTTTTGATGCATAGGTAAGAACAGTTCTTGCTAAGCCCATAGCAGCCATGTAAAACTTGCAACAACAAAGTAGAGGATGTCTAACTTGTTTTTGCAGGGCATGTTGTGATGTGATATGGTCAAGACGTGATGATATATAAATTGTTGTATGAGCTGATCATGTTTTGTAAAAGTTATCGGCAACTGGCAGGAGCCTTATGGTTGTCGCTTTATCGTATGAAATGCAATTGCCATGTAATTGCTTTACTTTATCACTAAGCGGTACCGATAGTCGTAGAAGTAATAGTTGGCGAGATGACAATGATGCTTTGATGGAGATCAAGGTGTCAAGCCGGTGACGATGGTGATCATGACGATGCTTTGGAGATGGCGATCAAAGGCACAAGATGATGATGGCCATATCATATCACTTATTTTGATTGCATGTGATGTTTATCCTTTATGCATCTTATTTTTCTTAGTACGGCGGTAACATTATAAGATGATCCCTCACTAAATTTCAAGGTATACGTGTTCTCCCTGAGTATGCACCGTTGATATAGTTTGTCGTGCCGAGACACCACGTGATGATCGGGTGTGATAAGCTCTACGTTCACATACAACGGGTGCAAGCCAGTTTTGCACACGCAGAATACTCGGGTTAAACTTGACAAGCCTAGCATATGAAGATATGGCCTCGGAACACTGAGACCGAAAGGTCGAACGTGAATCATATAGTAGATATGATCAACATAGTGATGTTCACCATTGAAAGCTACTCCATCTCACATGATGATCGGACATGGTTTAGTTGATTTGGATCACGTGATTATTTAGATGACTAGAGGGATGTCTATCTAAGTGGGATTTCTTAAGTAATATGATTAATTGAACTTTAATTTATCATGACCTTAGTCCTGATAGTTATTTTTCATGTCTATGTTATTGTAGATCAATGGCCCGTGCTACCGTTCTGTCGGATTTTGGGTTTCGGCAAAACCCTTGAGGTTCGAACACTGGGGTGCGCACGAAGATCTCTCCCTCCCCCTAGCACGCTCTCGCAATGATCGCCAGACCTAGCGCGTCGAACCCAAAGAACAAAGGGACAGAAGGTTTATACTGGTTCGGGCCACCGATGTGGTGTAATACCCTACTCCAGTGTGGTGTGGTGGATTGCCTCTTGGGCTGAGGATGAATAGTTACAAGGGAAGAACAGCCTCCTGAGGAGAGGTGTTCTTGTGCTCAGTGAGCTGGTGTGGTGTCTCGCCAGCCGATCTCTCTCTCTCTCCCGCTCTATGGTGGTGGCTAGTCCTATTTATAGATGCCTTGGTCCTCTTCCCAACTATTGAGCGGGAAGGGATCCCACAACGTCCAAGTTTGAAGGGGGACAGCTAGTACAAGTTATCCTGACAAAAGTAGTCTTCACCGTCCAAAGGCTCTGGTGGTGACGCCGCCTCGGGCTCCGCGATGACCTCCGTCCTGCCGTCCTGCTGGCCTTGGTCTCGTTGCACCGATATGGACAGCTTTGCCTGATGCCTTGGGACTCCTCGCCTGTGCTTGCCTCTTTAGCACCAAAGAGGAAACGAGGACACTGCGTGCGCTGGCGCCCGCCTGGTCATGGTCGTCATGGCTTAGGTCACGGGAACCTCGCGAGGTGCCCCTTGCCTTGATCTCTCCGCCCCTCGCGAGCCAGCCTGGTGAGGCCGCCCCCGAGGAGGTCTTGCATCGTCCGCCTCGCGAGGCTTGGCCCCTCGCGAGGATCTTGAGTGTTTGCTGGTGAAGATGGGCCGTACGGGGCCACTGGTGGAGCCACGCCGTGGGCCGCAGGCAGGCAAGTCTGGGGACCCCCGTTCCTAGAACGCCGACAGTAGCCCCCGGGCCCAAGGCGCGCTCGGACTTGGCTTCAGGGCGAAGCCAAGGGGCAAGTGCGGAGCACCGCGGGCCCCAATAGCTTGCGGCCCCGCTTGACGCGTGGCGATTGATTGGACGTGGGCGTCTCCGCTTCCCCACGCTGCCTTGGCAACTGCCCGTCTGACAAAAGACTGGCGCGGGCAACGCTTGCCTTCATTGCTTTCCTTCATCTTACTCCAGATCCCCTTTCTCGCTCCTTGCTTCCAAAATCTCCAGATCTGCTTCAATTCTCTTCCGAGCCAGTGACCAATGGCGCCCCGCAAGGTCAAGGCTGCTTTGCCGCCCGCCTGGTACGAGCCGGCTCTGGACGCGCCAACGTCTCGGAGAAGAACCTCGCCGCCACGCGTCTGCTGACGGCGGGGGAGGACAACGAGAGGGGGAAGACCAAGCTCCGGGCTGGCTCCGCCGAGCCGGAGGTCTCGAGAAGCACCTTCTACCCCTTCTCCATGAGCAGCGTCCTTGCCGGGTTGGTTCCCCCCTTCTCCGACTTCTTCTACGCCGTCCTTAGACATTACAAGCTGCAGGCCCTTCACCTTCATCCCAGCTCTGTTCTTCTCCTGTCGATTTTCGCCTTCTACTACGAGGCATATGTCGGGGTGATGCCATCCGTGGCTCTGCAGCGCCACTTCTTCTTCCTCCAGATCAATGACGGCCACACCTCTAGGTGCGCCAACTTCTTCGCGGCTAGCAAGGCCAACGCGATCTCGAAGGATGGAAAGAAGGCCGAGGGCTTCAGCAGCAAGTGGGTCATGATGGATGCCAAGTTCGTCCACCCACGGTTGACGCTGCCGATGGAGATGTCCCAGTCCGGTGAAGGATGGCTCTGCCCGAAGCTTACTGACGACCGGGCGAAGCCAGTGCTAGAGAAGATGACTGTCGACCTGAAGCCGGGCAACGCGAAGGCGGCGAAGATGACGGGGGCCATGCTCCTGAGGGAATTCCTGATGCTGCGTGTGGACCCGCTCCAGGCGCGCTCACGCCCCTTGTGGACGCTTGGGCGCGAAGAAGATAAGCTTCGCTTGAGCCCGGATGTCGGAGTAATGGGCCACAAGTAGCCTAACCCGATTCCCTGAACCTTTCAAGACATCGGGGCCGGCTGCGCCCCTCAAGACATCAAGATGAAGCGCCGCCTTCTGATGGCCGGTTGGCCCAAGCGGCCGGCTGCCAGAAGGCGGCTAAGCTCCAGAAGGCAGCACCAAGACGGGCCGACTCCTTGCAGGCGGCATCCAGAGAGGCCGGCTCCTAGCAGTCGGGCCACGGCGCCCTCAAAGTCTGTGCCCTCATTAAGAAGACAAGACCGGGTGTGGCTACGGTGTAGTTCATCACCCCCACATCCAGGGTGAGGCGCGGCCACAGTACCCCATACAGGCGGAGATCTTCGCACGGCGCGACACTGTTGCCACTCCTCCCGTGACGTCACTCCTGTCAGGCAGAGCCCTGCTCCCACGATGGCCTGTCGATACGGCCTGCAGGCGGCGGGCCCTACCAGACAGCGAGAGCCCGGAGGACGGCGGAAGCTTGACCAGTCGGACCCGAGGGAGGCCGACTTCTAGCAGGCGGCCCGTTCCTCCCTTGGGGCCCGCGCACCATTAACTAGATGAGACCAGTCAGCGGTCTCCCACCAGGCGGCGGGGCTGTAGCCACGCTCCCCTAACCAAGCATGCATCATTAGCACTGCGGCTACAGTGATCAGCCGCCGACCAGACCTGCAAGCGGCGGAGGCGGCCTACCGGCTCTGTACCAGACCAGTCAGCGGGCCCCAGCAGCCAGCAGAGAAGCCGGCGACCAGAGACACTGACAGCCGGGTCCTACACCCGGCCAGATTACCATTGTACCCCTGGGGGGTAGGCCTATATAAACCCCCTAGGGCACCCATGCAAAGGGTTTCCAACCTATTAGAACTAGAGTCACACATAGAGAGAGGAGAGGGCGAGCCCTGCCTTCTTCCACCTCTAGCACACAGCTCGAGGAGCACCATTATACTCACTAGTGCCTTAGTGATCATGCGGAGACCCCGCAAAGCAGGACTAGGGGTGTTATCTCCTAGGAGAGCCCCAAACCTGGGTAAAGTGCGCCGGCGTTCGTGTCTACGCCTCATCCCGCTTCCAGGCACCGGCGACGTTCTACTCGCTCCCACCATGATAAGCCATCCATTGGCATATGTCGCAACCAACCCCCGACATTTGGCGCCCACCGTGGGGCGAGGTGCACCGTCTCCCAGAGACCTGTTCTGGACGGGAACCTTGTTTCTTCGTGGCGAACGCAGCCAGCCCGGCACACCAGACGGCGTCTGCGCCGATGCGCTGCACGACGCGGAGGTCGCCTGCGCGGCGAGCTGCCTCACCGATCTTGTTGGTGAGATTCGCCTCTCCGACAAGCCCGCGTCTGATGCCGGCACTGATGGCCCCGAGGGCCGCCTCGTCAGCCTCCTCGATCAGCTCCACATCGCCAGCGAGCCTGCTATGGACTTGGAGTCGGTTGGCTCCACCGACCCGATGCTCGTCGACTCTGACACGGCGTCGCTTGACGCGTTCCCCACCAACGTGGTGGTCTACGACGAACCGCTCCCTCGTGCGGACAGCGGTGGCAGCACCGTCACGGAGGTGCTCGTCATCAGCCATGGCAAGCACTCTGGCGGAGGTGGGCAGGATCCGTTGTAGGCGGCGCTGCAAGACCTGACTGCACCCATCCCCGAAGACGCCGACGCGGAGACGCTGGAGGCACGCCGTGTCCCGCTCATCGAAAGCGCCAACTGGCTGGCCAGCATGAGACGCCTTTCGGAGGCCTACCAGCGTGAGATGGACCATGCCATCGGTGGCACGCTGGCTCCTGGTGGGCCTAGCCGCATTGGCCTGATCCGGCAGCGTGGTGCGACCATCGCCAGCATGTTCGGGACAGATCGTCCTGTCTACGCCATGCCTGCAGAGAACATACGAGCTGCCCAGGCGGGAGCAAACGAGCTAGACAAGCTCGAGGGCGACGAGCGTCGCCACATGACGGAGCACGTCTAGCAGCTCCTAGACGCGGCTGCTGAGCAGCAGGAGGCCGGCTGCCGCACTAAAGCACCCAACCGGTGAAAGAATGATCCGCCTCCTCGCCGAGATCAAGGCGCGACATCCCGGACGCCGAGAGGTGGCGTCCGCGGTAGAAGAGACAAGGAGCCGGCTGCCAGCCACAGCCGGACTCGCATCACCATCGAGCGCGACCAAGACGGCCGCCCAAGAGCAGTGGAACGACAGGATGACTGTTCGCCTCCTCCCCCCCGCAGGGAGAGGCGCGCTTCCCCGCCGCCTGTTGACCACCCGACACTCGGCGACCACCTTGGCCGTCGGGAAGGAGTCGGAGAGAATGACGCCCGCCACTGGATCGACCACCTCAACCGATCCCTGATGCTAGAAGAAGAAGACAAGCTGGGTCCGCCTTGCTTTGCCCCCCGCATCCAAGATGAGCCCTTCCCCAAAGGGTTCACGCTCCCGAGAGATACGCCCAAGTACACCGGTTCCGTGAAGCCGGAGGACTGGCTGGTCGACTACTCCACGGCCGTCAGCATCGCAAACGGCAACAAGCGCGTCGCCGTGAAGTACGTTCCGCTCATGCTCCAGGGCATGGCCCGGACATGGCTGAATAGCCTGAAGCCCCACAGCATCAACAGCTGGGTTGATTTCACCGAAGCCTTCATCCGCAACTTTACTAGCACGTACAAGCGGCCGCCCAAGCCTCGCCAGCTCTCCTTGTGCGTCCAAGGCCCCAACGAGTCGACTCGCGACTACCTCATGCACTGGGCCGAGCTGCGCAACTCCTGCGAGGGCGTGCACGAGGTACAGGCCATCGAGTACTTCACTGCCGGGTGCCGAGAGGGCACCCTCCTCAAGCACCGGCTTCTCTGCGACGAGCCGGCGACCCTCGATGAACTGCTGATCATAGCAGACAAGTACGCCACGTCCGACTCCTCCATGAAGGCGGAGATCTAAGTTGATGCAACTGGCAAAGTGGCTCCTCAAACTCCTCGGACACCGGCTGGCGACACCAGTCGGCGTCAGCAACCGAATGACAACAAGCGCAAGGCCACGCAGCCGGCTTCTACAAGCCGGCAGGTGGCGATAGTCGAAGATCAACAGCCAGAAGGGCAGCCTCCACCCAAGCGTCAGAAGGGCGGCAAGCCCAACTGGCTGCCTGCTTTCTCATACGAGCGGACTCTTGATGCACCCTGCCAGTTCCACAGCGGCGCGAAGCCGTCCAACCACACCACTCGGAAATGCCACTGGCTCACCAGGATCGCCAAGGGTGATGGACACCAGCCTCCTCCGCCTGCCGGCCCGCCACCTCCTCCTCCCCAGCTGCCAGCGGCTCGGCCTGTCGGCGTAGTACAAGATGAGTATCCTGAAGAGCATGGAGCCTATGTCATGTTCACCAGCGTGGCCGACGACAAGCACAGCAAACGGCAACGACAACAAGAAGTAAATGTAGTAGCATCAGAGACCCCGGAGTTCATGCATTGGTCCGAGAAGCCTATCAGTTGGAGCAGAGTTGACCACCCGGAGGTGATGCCCTCTCCTGGTTCTTATGCTTTGGTCTTAGAAGCCACCTTCGCAACAGAGAGGCAGGCTGCTCGCTTCTCTCGAGTCCTGATAGATGGCGGCAGCAGCATCAACATCCTGTACCGAGATACTATGGAGAAGTTAGGAATCAAACAGAGGCAGCTTCAGCCCAGTCGGACTGTATTCCATGGCATAGTTCCTGGCCTTTCCTGCTCACCAATCGGCAAGACACAAATAGATGTCCTCTTTGGGGACAAAGATCACTTCCGCCGAGAGCCAGTCTGGTTTGAAGTGGTGGACCTTGAGAGCCCCTACCATGCGCTACTTGGCCGACCTGCTTTGGCCAAGTTCATGGCGGTCCCCCACTATGCTTACCTCAAGATGAAGATGCCGAGCACCAAGGGAATCCTAACCATATCCGGAGACTACAAGAAGTCGTCCGCCTGTGCGACAGACATCAGCTGGCTAGCCGAGTCCCTTGTTATTGCAGCAGAGAAGCGGCTCCTTGACCGGGTTGTAGCAATGGCAGGCAAGCAGCCGGAAATGCCACCCAACCCCAAGGAGTCGGAAGCTGAGGGCTCGTTCAAGCTGGCAAAAGAAACAAAGAAGATACCCTTGGACCCGGAGCACCCGGAGAGGCACGCTGTCATAGGTGCGAACCTCGACAGCAAATAGGAAAGCGAGCTCGTCGATTTCCTCCGTGAGAATCGGGACATCTTTGCATGGTCTCCCAAGGACATGTCGGGTGTTCCAACGGATTTCGCCGAGCACAAGCTACATGTCTGACCTGATGCCAAGCCAATCAGGCAGCCCTTGCGCCGCCTGTCAGAAGAGAAGAGAAGAGTTGTTGGAGAGGAGATAGCCCGGCTTCTAGTAGCCGGCTTCATCATGGAAGTGTTCTTTCCAGAATGGTTAGCCAACCCAGTCGTTGTACTGAAGAAGAATAAGCAGTGGCGCATGTGTATCGATTATACCAGCCTCAACAAAGCTTGCCCCAAAGATCCCTTTGCCCTGCCAAGAATTGACCAAGTAATAGACTCCACAGCCGGATGCGAGCTGTTGAGTTTTTTGGATGCATATTCAGGGTACCATCAGATCAAGCTGAACCCGGTCGACAGGCTGAAGACCGCCTTCATCACACCGTTCGGAGCCTTCTGCTACTTGACCATGACGTTCGGCTTGAGGAATGCCGGTGCCACGTTTCAACGTTGCATGCAGAAGTGTCTCCTCAAGCAACTCGGCAGAAACACCCATGTCTATGTGGACGACGTTGTGGTGAAGACGGAGAAGCGCGGCATGCTGCTAGAAGACCTCAAGGAAACCTTTGAAAACTTGCGCCAATTTCAAATCAAGCTCAACCCGGAAAAATGCGTCTTTGGAGTACCAGCCGGCCAGGTTCTTGGCTTCCTGGTCTCAGAGCGCGGCATAGAGTGCAACTCTGTGAAGATCAAGGCCATCGAGAGGATGGAGGTGCCCACTCGACTGCTGGACGTGCAAAAATTCACCGGCTGCTTGGCATCCATCAGTCGTTTCATCAGTTGGCTGGGCGAGAAGGCTCTTCCCCTGTACCAGCTCATGAAGGAGACCACTTTTTTCGAGTGGAATGATAAGGCGGACGAAGCTTTTCTCCAGCTCAAGAAAATGTTGACCACTCCGCCTGTCCTGGCGGCTCCGACTGACAAGGAGCTCATGCTCCTCTACATCGCCGCCACCAGCCGGGTGGTCAGCAGAGTCATAGTTGTAAAGCGCAAGGAAGAAGGCAAAGCACTACCAGTCCAGAGGCCGGTGTACTACCTGAGTGAAGTGTTGTCCGCCTCCAAGCAGAACTACCCCCACTATCATAAGATGTGCTACGGCGTGCATTTTGCCGCCAAGAAGCTGAAGCCGTACTTTCAAGAGCACCCAATCATTGTTGTCTGCACTGCTCCGCTTGCCGAGATCATTGGAAGCCGAGATGCTTTGGGCCGATTGGCCAAATGGGCCATAGATTTGGCCCCCTACACCATCTACTACCAGCCCCGCACCGCCATCAAGTCCCAGGCGCTGGCCGACTTCCTCGTCGACTGGGCCGAGACCCAGTACCTGCCGCCAGCGCCGGACTCCACCCATTGGTGAATGCACTTTGATGGTTCCAAGATGCGCACCGGTTTGGGAGCCGGCATCGTCCTCACCTCTCCCAAAGGAGACAAGCTTAGATATGTGCTGCAAATTCAGTTTGCCGTGTCCAACAACGTAGCTGAATACGAAGCGCTCATACACGGGCTCCGGCTTGCTAAGGAACTCGGCATTCGCCGGATCCTGTGCTATGGTGATTCTAACTTGGTGGTCCAGTAGTCGTCAGGCGACTCGGACGCCAAGGATGCAAATATGGCAAGCTACCGCTTCCTCGTCCAGCAACTCAGTGGATACTTTGAAGGGTGCGAGTTCCTCCATGTGCCAAGAAATGACAATGAGCAAGCAGATGCCTTGGCACGAATCAGCTCCACCCGGCAAGCAATACCAGCCAGCGTCGCCCTGCAACGCCTCCTCAAACCGTCTGTCAAGCCGTCGCCAGAATCAGACTGCATTTTCGTGCCGGTTCCTCCCGAAGCAGTCGGATCCAACTTGAGAACCTCAGCAGCCGGCGCAGGGACTTCGGCAGGCGGCCCGGGGACTTCAGAACCCGGCCCGGGGACTGCAGCAGTCGGCCAGGGGACTTCACCGATTCAGCAAGCAGCAGCCGACTCCAACCCGCCGCCTCCCGGCCCAACCGCCCTCGTGCAAATTGCAGCTCAGGCAGTCGAAGAAATAGCAGCACCTTCCTGGCCTCAGCCCATCCTCAACTTTCTGGTGAATAAAGAGCTGCCGACTGACGAGATCTCAGCCCGACAAGTGCAACATCGGGCGGCAGCATACACCATCGTCAACAGAGAACTTGTGAGGCGCAGCGTCACTAGTGTGTACCAGCGCTGCATGGAGCCGGAGCAAGGCCAAGCAATCCTCAAAGACATCCACCAAGGTGAGTGCGATCACCACGCGGCTTCAAGAGCACTTGTTGCCAAAGCTTTGCGCCATGGGTTTTTCTGGCCGACTGCCCTAGAAGACGCCAAAGACTTGGTCCAGAAATGCAAAGGGTGCCAGAAATTCCGCTTGAAACCACATTTGCCGGCTTTGCACTCAAGACTATCCCCATTTCCTGGCCCTTTGCCGTCTGGGGCCTGGACATGGTGGGACCGTTCAAGACAGCACACGGTGGCATGACTCATCTGCTTGTTGCAGTGGACAAGTTCACCAAGTGGATAGAAGCAAAACCAATCAAGAAGTTGAATGGTCCGACTGCTGTGACTTTCATCTCCGACATCACCATCCGGTATGGCATACCACACAGCATCATCACCGACAACAGCACAAACTTTGCCAAAGGCGCCTTAGCTTGTTTCTGCACGACGCAGGGCATCCGACTGGACTTAGCGTCCGTTGCCCATCCACAGTCAAATGGCCAAGTGGAGCGAGCAAACGGCCTCATTTTGTCCGGCATCAAGCCCCGACTGGTCGAGCCTCTAGAGCGTTCGGCCAGCTGTTGGCTCGACGAGCTGCTGGCCGTCCTCTGGAGTCTGCGCACAACTCCGAACAAGTCAACCGGCTTCATGCCTTTCTTCCTCGTCTACGGTGCCAAAGCCGTCATCCCGACGGACATAGAATTCGACTCCCCTCGAGTCACCATGTACACTGAAGAGGAGGCAAAAGAAGCACGAGAAGACGGCGTCGATCTGCTGGAAGAGGGCCGACTGTTGGCACTCAGCCGGTCCACCATCTACCAGCAGAGTCTACGCCGATACTACAATCGGAAGGTCAAGCCAAGATCCTTCCAAGAGGGAGACCTTGTGCTCCGGCTGATCCAGCGAATAGCCGACCAGCACAAGCTCTCGGCACCTTGGGAAGGTCCCTTCATCATCAGCAAAGTTCTGGGCAACGACTCCTACTACCTGATCGACACTCAAAAGCCCAGAGCACGCAAAAGAGACGACTCCGGCAAGGAGACAGAGCGGCCATGGAATGCAATTCTCCTTCGGAGATTTTACAGTTGATGCAGTTTGTACCACGCTACCTTTTGTATTAAGTATGAAGACTCCGGGTCCCCCGAGAAGATCTCGGGGACTGCCCTCTTTTATCTATATGATAAGTATTATGCCTATGAATGTGTTATTTCATTATTCCGCCTGGCACCGGGTTCGACCAGTCGGCCCGGGGGTTCGCCGCCTTGTACTATGTAGTGCTTCTTGCAGTCAGACAAGTAGTGTGTTGGCACTTAAATCTTCTCCTGCCAAGGCCGCAGCTCACGGAGCGACTGTCTGGCAGGTAGGGGTCAAAGGCAGAAAGGGTGCCCACATGAAAAATGGCTAAGGACCAAAAAGCACGTACATAGTTCAAACCGGCTTCTCGCCTCACCGGCCGGCTTCTAGTTAACTTGCTAAACACTCTAATCGGCTAAGTACTTGCCTTCCCGAAAGTGGCTAAGTACTTGACCCAGCCACAGTCCGCAGAGCGGCTGTTGGGCTGGCAAGACGGCAACTGAGGGAGGGCGGCAAAGGAAAAAGGCCAAGGAGTAGAAAGCAAGAAGAGATAGAACTCGGCAAAAATATTTACATATCAAAAGGCCCATGGCCAGCATTCAACAGAAGTTTGAAATGCACCCCGCGGATGGAATTGTGCGAAGTTAACAAAGTTGGTCGAGACTGATAAGAAGGAAAAAACGAAAGATAAATTGGCAGCCTAGGGAGCAGCAGACGGGTCCGGTGGAACGATGGAGTCGGCGGCGCCGGTTGGTGGAGTGGCCGGCTGGTCGGTCTCCGCTTGGTCGCCCTCAGCAGCAGTCGGCTCGCTTGTGCGTGGCTCGTTGTTGGAGGCGCGGTCAAGCTGGGGCGGGCCGTCCGCTTCAACCTCTGGCGCTTCCTCTTCACTTTCCTCGTCCTCCTCGTCTTCTCCCTCGTCGCTGGAGTCGATCACTTCGGCCGAGTCCTCGCCATCCTCCGGGTTCAGCCCGAACCACTCTGGTGGCGCCTCGGCACCATTCTCAGCCAGCTCCAGGACGAAGATGGTGGTGTTGGTGTACTCGGCGATCACCGCGGCATGCTTGACAAGATCACGCTCCACCACCACCAGCTCCTCCTGGGCCTCCTGTCGAAACGTGGTCAACTGGGCTAGATTTAGCCCAGGGTACCACGCCATGAAGAACTCCAAGGCCCGGCGTGCTCCAGCCCGGGCCGAGGAGCCCTTCCAGGCCTCAAGACGGCCGGCCGCCACCTCCAGCCAGTCGGCAGTCCGGCTGGGAGTGCGCGGAGCCAGCATGTCTGGCCACATGGCTGAGATGGCCTGCGCCCCGACGCGCTGAAGACGACGCAACATCCGATGAGCCGGCCGAAGACGGGCCTGGATACTGAGAAGTTGTTCGCTGAGGGTCCGGGGGGCGTTGGCAGCAATCTACGCACCTTCTGCCCTCCGCTCTTCGCGGTCAGCCTCAATGGCCTAATTGGCAGCGGCAGAGTGACCAGGGAAGATGTCTTCTCAAATAGAAAGCAGAAGAGCCAAAGTTAGAAGCAAGAAGCCGGCTCGATCAGCAGCCGGCGGCTCAAGGAAAGAAAAAAGCTTACCGTCAACCATGTCTTCAATGTTGCCGAAGCCGGCAGTCAGCAATGCCTCCTTGTCGGTCTAGGCGGATCGCTCGGTCTCGAACTCGGGGAGAAGATTGGACTCCTTCACCTACGCCTCCTTCTGGGCTTTCTTGAGAAGATCCGCCTGCTCTGCCAGTTGCGTGGTCGTCCGGTCACGCTCCTGGGTCAGCTTGTCGCACTCCACCTCCTTGGCACGCAAGGCGGTGTTGGCTTCACCTAGCTGCTGCTGCAGGACGGCGTTGGCCTTTGCAAAAGTAGAGGAAGAAAAAACATCAACAATCAACAAGGAAGAAGTACAGTTGCCGGGGAGATCCGGCCCTACTGCTCAGCAGTCGGCCCGAATCTCGGGGACTACAGCCCGCGGGTGCGCTGTCGCGCCCCCGCAGAGAAAGAAGTTATCAACAGTCAGCAAAGAGGAAGAAAAGTTGCCGGGGAGATCCGGCCCGACTGCTCAGCAGTCGGCCCGAATCTCGGAGACTACAGCCCGTGGGTGCGCCAGCGCGCCCTCGCAGTGAAGAAAACGAAGACTTACTCCGGCTTTCTGACAAGTCGGCAGCCCGCCGGTCCAGCTCTCGGACGTTAGAGTTGAAGGCGATCGCGCGGAGGTTGTGATAGTCCTATAATGAAGATAGCAGATGAAGTTAGCACTCGGAGCTTGTCAGTTAAAGTTCCGAGCCGCCTGCTCGGCAGCCGGCCCAAAACTCGGGGGCTACACCCAGTGGGTGCGCTGGCGCGCCCCCACAGCGAAATACAAAAATTAAAGATGAAGAAGCAGGATGTATACCCGGATGGCTGCTCGCGACTCCAGGAACGCCTGGTTGCACCGCCTCAGGGCGTCGGCTTCGGCTCGAAGTTTGCCTTGGACGTCCAGGATCGCCTGGTTCAAAGGGCCCGTCCCGCCTCCCCGCACCCAATCAGCGGGCGCGGCGCTGGTCGCCTCGGCGTCCGGGATCGAAGAGCTCGGGGCACCGACTTCCAGCGGGCGTGGCGCCGAAGCCGCCTTTGCAAACCGGCGGTGCGATGCTGTGCGGACCTCGGGAGTCGGGCCCGTCACCATCTCGCCTTCGGCTCGTGGCACTGGCGGGTCAGCCGGCTGCTTGTCCCGCGCTCCCTCAGACGGCGATGGTGGAGGCACGACTACGTCCGGCATGACGACGTTGCCGCCTTCCCTCTCCATGATCGGGTGCTCGTCGCCGGCACCCCCAGTCGGCGCCACAAACTCTGGCGGTGGCGGCACGGAGTTCAGAGGGACGACGAATAGCGGCTCCTGGCGGCGCGTGGTTTTTTCAAGCCGTCTCTTCGCTGCGGCGTCAGCCTCGGCCTCCGCCAGCTTCTTCAGTGCGGCGGCCTCCGCCTTGTCTGCCTCCGCCTTCTCCAGACGGGCGGCTTCCTGCTCCTCGCGCGCCTCCTGCGCGTTTCGCTCCTGCGCCTCCCGGAGGTCGGCGTTCGGATTAATTCGCCGGGTGGTGGTGGAGGTCTCCGCTGACCCAATGACGGAGGCGGCGGCGACTTCTCAAGAGAGAGTGGGGCCCTAAGTCAAGAAAAGTAAAGCGAAGAAACTCAGACAGAATCAGCAAGGAAGAAAAGCACAAGAAAAGATACTTACGCCGACACCATGGGAGGCGCCTTCGGGAGCTTCTGAAATTTGGCCGCCTTCGCAGGGGCCTCCTTCCGCCTAGTCGCGGCGGTCAGGTTCTTGGCCTTCTTCGGCACGCTGCCGAACAAGGCGGCGCCCTGTTTACGCTTCCGCATGCCGCCTCGAGCAGTCGGCTCGGCGGAGGGGCCCACATCCGCCTTGCCGGCGCCTCGTGAAGGGCGCGGCTCGTCCTCCTCCTCCTCGAAGTCGTCCGGCCACGTCTCGACGCCGCCCCCTTCTTCGGAGCCGCCTGCTCTGTAGACGCCGTGTGTGGCGTCATCTTCCAAGGCGGCCGCCCCCAAGTCGGGTTCGTCCACGTCGCTCACAGCTCGGTCCGGTTCATAGGGGCCACCCGCCCCCACAACGGCGGCCG
This sequence comes from Triticum aestivum, assembly GCF_018294505.1. Lineage (NCBI taxonomy): Eukaryota > Viridiplantae > Streptophyta > Magnoliopsida > Poales > Poaceae > Triticum > Triticum aestivum. Next base: position 114,403,574 of record NC_057802.1, read on the forward strand.
TCGCCTCAGACATATAGATCTGTTTCAAAAAGCAAGAGGCCGACTGTTCGATACAACAAGACATAATCAAGATGAAGTTCTGAAGGAAGAAAAGATTGAAGAATTTACGACAGGCGGCGGGTCCGCGCGGGAGTACTTCTGCTTGCCAAACTGCCAGGACCCCTCCAGCTTGAGGTCGGAGATCTCGTTCACCAAGTTCGCCACTTCAGTAGCCAGCATCTCCTTGGTGCTCAGCTGGCACGGGTGGCGATGCCCGCTCATCCGGCTGATCAAGTGAGGCCGGCCTTGGAGCGGGAGAACCCGGCGCGTGACAAAGGTGACCAGCAAGTCGGACGCCTTGAGGCCTTCGGTTTCGGTCAGCACCCGGAGTCGGTTGCTGGCGGCGGCGCCGTCTGCTGACACAGGCTTCGTCTTGTAGCCCCAGTTGGCCCGAGGCTCAGCCAGTGGGCCGGCTTCATAGGCCACAGGTTGATGAAGTCGACGGTCGGGTTGGCATTCTCCACATAGAAGTAAGATTGCTGCCACATCTGGACCGACTGTGGCAGCTTGATGGAGGGGAAGGCATTCCTTGGAGACGGACGGCGCACAGTGATGAAGGCGCCACACTGGGCTGCCACCTCCCGGACGGAGGTGCCCAGCTTGGTACAGAAGAACGCTCCCCACAACTTGATGGTGGGGAGGATGCCGAGGTAGCCTTCGCACATCATGACGAAGGCGGACAGAAGCATCACAGTGTTGGGCGTGATGTGATGCAGTTGGAGATGGTAGAACTCGAGGAACAAGCGGAGAAAGCCGCTCGCCGGCAGGCCGAAGCCACGGATGAAGTGCAAGCAGAAGATGACCCGCTCGCTCTCCCCCGGCGACGGCGAAATCTCCCCCGCAGGAGGCACGCGCGCCTTCACGAAACCCGCGCCGGGAAGGCGCCGTGTGTCGCGAAGAAAGGCGATGTGGTCCTCGTTGACGTTCGACCCGTCCCATTCTCCTCCCCGCTCGCGCGCCATGGAGAGCTCGACGAGGAAAATGCCGCGGCAGGGGAACTGGGGATCGGTGCAGGGCCAAGAGGGCTCGGAGCAGAAGGGCTCGACGGAGACGAGCAGCAGCAGCACTCCGGCGTGACTCGGGGGCGCTGCAGCAAGAAGAGGAAGAAGGAGACGAGGACGGGGCGGGAGGGCGCGCGTGCGCCGCCGCACCCCTCCCCCCTACTTATAGCTGGTAGGCTATGAGGCCGAGGGGGCGAGGCGTGGGATCGTGGGATTAACTGTGCCCACGACCCCACGTCCCCGCGTTTACCGCGCGAGTTACTCCACGGAGAAGCTCAACCGCCTGCCTCGGCCGCAGCGGATCTGCTCGCGTGTCGAGGCCCGGTGGTGGCGGGCCCAGCCTGCTGTCGCGTCCCATCGCGCGCGTGGGCTAGTAGGCTGGCCCGGATAGCTGACACCACGTGGCGTGCCCACGGCGGGCGACCGGCCTGGAGGCTTAGCTAGCACGCCACCTAGTTCCCGCCATTGCGTTCGAAGTTTCAGAACAATCCGTCTGGACGTGGCCGACTCCCTCCCGGCGGCATGCCGGGAGTCGGATGAAGATTCTGTCCAGAGCACCCGGGGAAGGAAACTGCTGAGGCTTCACGACTCAGCAGCCGCGACGCCTCACCAGCTTCGGGGACTACTATCGGAGTAATGGGCCACGGGTAGCCTAACCCGAGTCCCTGAACCTTTGAAGACATCGGGGCCGTCTGCGCCCCTCAGGATATCAAGATGAAGCGCCGCCTTCTGATGGCCGGCTGGCCCAAGCGGCCGGCTGCCAGAAGGCGGCTAAGTTCCAGAAGGTGGCACCAAGACGGGCCGACTCCTTGCAGGCGGCCTCCAGAGAGGCCGGCTCCTAGCAGTCGGCCCACAGTACCCTCAAAGTCTGCGCCCACATTAAGAAGATAAGACCGGGTGTGGCTATAGTGTAGTCCATCACCCCCACGTCCAGGGTGAGGCGCGGCCACAGTACCCCGTACAGGCGGAGATCTCCGCACGATGCGGCACTGTTGCCACTCCTCCCTTGACGTCACTCCTGTCAGGCGGAGCCCTGCTCCCACGACGGCCTGTCGGTACGGCCTGTAGGCGGCGGGCCCTACTAGGTAGCGAGAGCCCGGAGGACGGCGGAAGCCTGACCAGTCGGACCCGAGGGAGGCCGGCTTCTAGCAGATGACCCGTTCCTCCCTCGGGGCCCGCGCACCATTAACCAGATGAGACCCGGAGTGGCTACAGTGATCTCCCACCAGGCGGCGGGGCTGTAGCCACGCTCCCCTGACCAAGCATGCGTCATTAGCACTGCGGCTATAGTGATCAGCCGCCGACCAGACCCGCAAGCGGCGGAGGCGGCCTGTCGGCTCCGTACCAGACCAGTTGGAGGGGCCCACCAGGCGGCAGGCCCCAGCAGCCGGCGAAGAAGCCGGCGACCAGAGACACTGACAGCCGGGTCCTACACCCGGCCAGATTACCATTGTACCCCTGGGGGGTAGGTCTATATAAACCCCCAGGGCACCCATGCAAAGGGTTCCCAACCTGTTAGAACTAGACTCACACATAGAGAGAGGAGAGGGCGAGCCCTGCCTTCTTCCACCTCTAGCACACAGCTCGAGGAGCACCATTGTACTCACTAGTGCCTTAGTGATCATGCGGAGACCCCGCAGACCAGGACTAGGGGTGTTATCTCCTAGGAGAGCCCCGAACCAGGGTAAAGTGCGCCGGCGTTCGTGTCTACGCCTCATCCCGCTTCCAGGCACCGGCGAAGTTCTACTCGCTCCCACCATGATAAGCCATCCATTTGCATATGTCGCACCCAACCCCCGACACCGGAGGCCTTGTCTGAAGAAGAGCTGGCGGTGGCTCTGCGCCTCTTGGTCGGGGACGACCAGGAGTACCTGCCGAGTGCCTTCGTTCCCTTGTTCCTTCGCACAGACGGGCGCAGGTCGTGGCCGCCATGCCCACCTTTGACGGGCGCGGGCTAGTGTCGCCGGGGTCCCGGTGGCGATGGTGCCGGTGGACGTGTCTTCTGGCGATTCCCGCAGGGAGGGGGAAGAGGAGGAGGGCGAGGAGCGCGACTCAGAGGCGACCCCCGAGGGGATGGGGGAGACCTCCCGCTTGCACAAGGCCGACATCCTCCGCACCCTGCCTGATGACAACGACGAAGCTGAAGTTCCCCCGGAGAGGGAGGAGCCGCCCGTGGCTGGAGACTCCTCGGGGCCTAATGCCAGCCCCCGGAGGAGGTCACCGGCCGAGGTTCCGACGAGGGGCAGGTCGGCGCTGATCTCCCGAGACGTCATTCCTACTCCGACACCGCTTGGAGCTACTTCCGGCCCATCTGCTGTCCCTTCTTCTGCTCCTGGAGCCCGCGCGCCCGCGCCTCAGGCTGCGAGGCTCTCAGGCTTCAAGCTTAAGAAGCGGAGGGACTACGATGCGGTGGACCAGTGAGTGTTCTTGTCCTGCCCGGTTCTTGCTTCTGCTGCTTATCCTTGACGCTTCTCCGTTGTGCAATCAGGCCGACGCCTGCGGCGAAGAAGAGGAAGGAGGAAGAGGTGGTACTGCTCGGGACCAGATCACCTACGGCGGCCGCACCCCTCTCCATGGACAAGGGCAGCGACAGCTCTCGCGCTTCTCCGGCCCGGTCATCCTCGCAAGGCTCGGGGAAGCATCCTCGGGAGAAGTCAGCCCCCGTGGCCCCGCTGGCTCTGGAGGTGCCAACGTCCGGCCCGGGCACTGGGGTCCCTGAAGCTCAGGAGCTTCTGGCCTCCCAGGCCATGGAGACGACGTCGCCTCCTCCTCCTCCTGCCGCACTGCTATCTCTGGGTCCTTCCGCCTCCCCTGACATCCTGGAGCGCACTCTTTCTGCGATGACCCTGCTGCGAGAAGATCTTCGGGGCGCCGACCCCCGCTTGGTAGCCGGGCACCTGGAGCTGGTCTCTGGCTGGCTTCACTCAAATGTGTCCGTTTGGGCGGCGCTGAGCCAGGCGGCAGCAACCTCCGAGAAGGACAAGCAGGCCACCGCTCAGGCCGCTGCCGCTTGTGAGGTGGCGCTGAAAGATGTCGGGGTCACCCATGATCGCTGCCAGTTGCTGGAGGCCGAATTGAAGACTCTGCGCAACGAGCGTGTGAAAGAAGCTCATGGCCGCAAGGCGGAGGAGGATAAGATGAAGGCCCGAGAGGACGCCGTCAGGGGTCGCGACACCGAGTTGGAGCAGTTGGGGAAGGCGCAGGCCGCGGAGCGGAGCCGGCTGGAGAAGCTGAAGCGGGAGATGGAAGCGGAGAAAGCCGAGCTTGACGCCAAGGCGAAGGTCCTGGCCGAGGACCGCGCGGCCTTCAAGCTCCTCGAGGAGAGGTCTCGCAAGGCGCTGCGGTCGCTCTACGAGAAGGGCTTGGAGGAGCCACTGGCTACTGCCGATGAGGGCCCCACCAAGCTGATTCCTTATCTGGTCGAGGCGCTTGAGGAAGTCGTGAGCGGTGTCGGCCCTTGGCGGAGGAAGAAGCCCGCATTCTTTCTTCAGCCGCGTTGACGCGCGTCTTCATCCACCTCCATCTTCGCGATCCCACCGCCCACCTTGACGAGCTGCTGGAACCTGTGGACGCCGAGCACTACGCAGCTGCTGCCGAAGCCGTGAAGAGCCAGGTGGAGGCCCTGCTGAAGAGGTTCCGCGCCTTCGATCCCGTGCCTTCAACTGGTGGTGCTGCTGATCCTGCAACTCCGGCGGGCGGTGCAGGCGAGGGCAACGCCGCTACAGGGGAAGCTTCCCTTGTGGGCGACGGCGGTGCCCGGAAATGACGAGATGACTTGCCGGCGGCTCCTTTCCTGTTTAGTTTCTGCAATATGCACCATGCCTCGTGGAGGCGTTAAACTTGCGTTTGGTTTCAGGAGAACAATATGTCTTGTAATATTTGCTTGAGATTTTGCAATTTCCTTCCCGTTTGCTTTACGTTCTACGTCGACAGGGCCCGACCCCGCGCATACCTCAGCCACTGTTGGGTCGTCCGGATCACCAGGATGAGACCAAGGAGTGAGGGGCTACGTGGCTAGTTAGGCTCCTGAGTCGGGATGCTCAGGAGTCCCCCTTGACGCGCAAACAGCTCACGGAAAGGAGATGCAGGAATAGGTCTAGCGTTCTATGTCGACAGGGCCCGACCCCAAGCATACCTCAGCCACCGTTGGGTCGTTCAGATCACCAGGACGAGACCAAGGAGTGAGGGGCTACGTGGCCAGTTAGGCTCCTGAGTCGCGATGCTCAGGAGTCCCCCCTTGACGTCCAAACGACCTTCATACCTTGGCTCCGCTCGGGAGGGCGTGCGACGACCAGGTCCGAGAGACCTGGTAGGGTGGCGTACGCTTGGGCGTGACCCGAGCGTAGCCCCCGTGCCCAGCCCCCTCACGCAACTCTCCCGAGGGGAGGTGTTACGATGAGGCCAGACACTGAGCTCAAGGGCTCCCTGAGGTTGATATGGCCATGGGGCCGCCCTCAGTTGTTTATCACCAGCGCAGAGCATAGCGCTTCCGCACTTGCACGGGCATAGCCACTCCTCGGCAGTGTCGACTGCCAGCGCGGAGCATGGTGCTTCCACTGGCACGTGGGAGGGGACTCCCTACTGTGGAGAGCCCCCAGGGCATGTACAGCCCCGCCCTGACACGTGGCTTGCACGGCAGGGCTAGACGAGGTGTGTCTGGGCACCCGTGAGCCAGCGCGGGACTCACGAGGCCCTACCTCAAGGCGGGTTGCGCCTAGTCTTGGTTCTTGATGGTTGTGGTGTTCCTGCGAGTTGGTTAGGTAACTTGCACCGAACGAATTTCCTGAGGCTATCGCATGAGAAGGCCAAGCACCAATGACCCCAGGAGGTGACGTGAACGGGGCCGGCCCGCCAGACAGAGCTCAGCGTTGGATTTATCGACGCTGCAGGGATGGACCCGAGCACAGACGCCGTGCCTAGCCTCCTTATGCGAAGGATCCCGAAGAAAGACGATCGGCGCCCGGCCCCCGTGGTGGGTGATAATCAAGCAGGTGATAACCATAGATAGATTATGCATGGAAAGTGAAATAGCTTAGGTAAATGCAAGAAAGGTATATGCCACTGGGACGGACCCGAGCGGCCTGGGGATGATGCAGCCCGAGGGGCGCCCCCAACAGAGTAAGCTAAAGATGCAAAAGGATACATGCTGCAGGGACAGGCGCACGCGGCCTGGGAATGATGCAGCCCGAGGGGTGCTCCCAGCTAAATAAACTTAGAAAATGTCACCTGGTTCTGTTGCGGAAGGGATGTTGGGGTAGCTGAAGATGCGTGGCGAAGGGATTGCTCCTCATGAGACACCGGGGCCCTGAGCCTCGGGAGGTTCTAGGGGTCCAGGCAGTTCCTCGAGGACCGTCTCCATCTCCGCCAGGACCGCGTGATGCCTGGCCTCCTGAGCCTCCAGAACGCTCTGCAAGTAGCGCTGGATGGCGGCTGCCATGCTCGGCAGGCCGAATGGCATGCAAACATAGTGGTGAGGTGGGCCCTCACAACGTCCCACGCGTGAAGGCCAGAAGAGCTCCTGAGATGCGGCCTTGTTGAGCCCTGGGATGTCGATGCAGACACGCAGCCCACCATCCTCGCCTGGATGGGGAGCTGCACCAGGTGGGCGGCGGTTGCCGCGCATGGCTCTTGCTTCTTGGAGCTCTTGGGTAGTCTTGGTGATGAACTCCTAAGCACCAGGCGCTCCTTGCCCGGTGTCCTCTTGAGGGAAACATGCCGCAAAGCACGTCTCCACATGGTGCCCGAGCGCCTCCCTCGTGATGTTGGCCAGGTTCGAGGCCCTCCAGAAGAGAGCCCCTGAGCCTCGCCCGAGGAGGGCGCCGGGCGCGCCTTCCTATGCGAGGGAGGGAGGCGCCCCAGGCGCGGGCGTTGATCCTGATGTGGCACCGATAGAGGCGCCGCTCCCCTGAGGCCCTGTACGAAGTAGCTTCTTCTTCTTCTTGGGGATGGCCTCAGGAGGGTACTACGCACCATTGTTGTCAGGGTATTCGATTGCTGCGGCCTGGAAGGCGCGCTCGAGGGAGCACACCGCATCTCTTTCTTCGCAGGGGACTGTGATGATTCCGCCGCTTCCTGGCATCTTGAGGACATTATAGCCGTGGTGGGTCACTGCCATGAACTTGGCCAGCGCTGGATACCCGAGGATGGCATTGTATGGCAGACGGATGTGGGCGACGTCGAAGTCGATGAGCTCGGTGCGGTAGTTGTCGCGCTGTCCAAAGGTGACAGCGAGGCGAACTTGCCCTATCGGGGTGGTGGAGCCGTCGGTCACTCCTGAGAAGGGCTTGGTGGGCTGAAGCTGATCGTATGGCACTTGGAGGCTGTCGAATGTCTCGACGGACAGGACGTTAAGACCTGCACCGCCGTCAATGAGGGTCTTGGTGACTTGCACGTTGCTGATGACGGGTGAACAAAGCATCGGGAGGGCGCCAGCGGTGGCTGCGCACTTGAGCTGGTCCGCCGAGCTGAAAGTGATGGAGCACTTGGACCACCTGAGCGGGCATGTGGCCTCAAGCCTGGGAAGGGCTGCGTTCACCTCGCGAGCAAACTGCTTGAAGATACGCTGGGAGGCTGGGGCCTGAGCTCCGCCTAAGATGCATGCGATAGCACGCGGTTCCTGGAAGCCCCCATCCCCCTCGTCCTGAAGGTGGTCGTCGTTCCTTCTTGGTGGTGGTGGCAGCGGAGGAAGACCGGCATTGCCCTGAGGGCGATCCTCGCGAGGCTGATCCCTCCATGCGCCCTCACGTGGCTGGTCCTGCCAGTGGTGCTCGCGAGGGTGGTCGCGCCACTCCTGGCGGGGGCCGCGATCGTCCTAGTGTCCTCCGCCTCGTCCTCCTCCTCGGCCGTAGCCCCGGTCATTGCGCTCGGGGCATCGACCGAAGCGTCCATCTCGAATGGCCCTGAGCTCTTGACAGTCATTGGTGTTGTGGCTGTGTACGTTGTGGAAGGCGCAGAACGGTCGGCTGCTTTTGGACGACTCGGGATGGTCCCGGCCGCGCTTCGTATCCGGCTCCGCCGCGAGCACGGCCACTCCCTTGCGCTTCACATCCTTGGCCTTGGCTTTCTTCTCCTTCGGGTCGGTAGCTGGGAGCTCGGGGAGGGAAAGGCGCCCCTCCTCAGCTCTTGCGCACTTGGTCACCAGGTTGAACAGCTCCAAAGCCGTGCATAGCTCCTCGTGGATGGCGAGCTCCTCCTTCATCTTGAAGTCGCGGACGCCATCAGAAAACACCGAAATGATGGCCTCGTCCATCACCTTGGGGATCTTGAGGCGAACGTTGTTGAAGCGCTGGATGTACTTTTGCAGGGTCTCTCCTGGCTGCTGCCTGACGCGGCGCAGGTCACCCACGGCCGGAGGGCGGTCGCGAGTGCCCTGGAAGTTGGCAACGAAGCGGTCACGCATCTCGTCCCAGGAGGAGATCGAGCCCAGGGGTAGGTTCAGGAGCCACGAGCGAGCACCATCCTTGAGAGCCATGGGGAACCAGTTCGCCATGACTTTTTCATCGCCATTGGCCACCTCGATGCTCAGCTTGTAGAGCTGCAGGAACTCCGCAGGGTCGGGGGTGCCGTCTGAGCGAGGAGGCAGATCCGGCTTGAACTTGCCCGGCCAGACAACGCCACGCAACTCAGGAGTGAAGGTGCAGTAGCCTGCCGTGGCCACCGGGGCCCATTGCAGAGGTGGGGCCTGCCCTTGGTGCCCGCGCACCGCCACAGCAGGCATCACGCGCTCTTGTCGTGGTGGCACTGGGAGTGCAGCAGCATTCTCTTGCGGCCGTGGAACTTCTTGGCAGCTTCCTTCTTCTCGCGCGAGCGCCCGACGTGGTGGGTCGCGCTAGGGGGCCGCATGCCTTGGCGCCAGGGCGCCGTCTTGGTGCGAAGGCGGTGGAGGCGCTCCATGAGCTACGTCGCCCGGAGCTGGTGGCGGGCAAGGCAGCGAAAGGGAGGGTGCGGGGGAGCCCCCTACGGCGCTGACGAGCTCGGCGATGTGGTCCAGCCAGTCCTCGTAGAGGTCATCGACTTGGCGGTAGCGTAGGAGCTCACGTGCCATGAGCTGCGCGGCCTGCGCGTCCGTGGGAGCGCGACGAGCATGAGACAACGAGCCGGCTGGGGTCAGCGACGGAGTGGCGGTGCGGCTGTCCCGCCGCACCAAGGGGTGCATCGAGGACGCTTGCTGCTCGTTTCCCGCCGGGACGGTGGCGGCGTTGGCGGCGGGTGACGGAGAACGACGGGGGGGCCCGCCGACGGGGGTAGTCTGAGCGACACGGGCGGCGAGGGCGGCCCAGCGCTCAGCGCGGGCTCAGCGTGCTTCTAACATGGTCGCGGTGGAGCGGTGGAACACGGATCGGCGGAAGGAAAGCTTCGGCGCACCCCTACCTGGCGCGCCAAATGTCGGATTTCGGGTTCCGGCAAAACCCTTGAGGTTCGAACACTGGGGTGCGCACGAAGATCTCTCCCTCCCCTTAGCACGCTCTCGCAATGATCGCCAGACCTAGCGCGTCAAACCAAAAGAACAAAGGGACAGAAGGTTTATACTGGTTCGGGCCGCCGATGTGGTGTAATACCCTACTCCAGTGTGGTGTGGTGGATTGCCTCTTGGGTTGAGGATGAACAGTTACAAGGGAAGAACAGCCTCCCGAGGAGAGGTGTTCTTGTGCTCGGTGAGCTGGTGTGGTGTCTCGCCAGCCGATCTCTCTCTCTCTCCCTCTCTATGGTGGTGGCTAGTCCTATTTATAGAGGCTTGGTCCTCTTCCCAAATATTGAGAGGGAAGGGATCCCACAACGGCCAAGTTTGAAGGGGGACAGCTAGTACAAGTTATCCTGACAAAAGTAGTCTTCGCCTGCCAAAGGCTCTGGTGGTGATGCCGTCTTGGGCTCCGCGATGACCTCTGTCCTGCCGTCCTGCTGGTCTTGGTCTCGTTGCACCAACATAGAAACCTTTGCCTGATGCCTCGGGACTGCTTGCCTGCGCTTGCCTCTTTAGCACCAAAAAGGAAACGAGGACACTGCGCGCGCTGGCGCCCGCCTGGTCATGGTCGTCATGGCTTACGTCACGGGAACCTCGCGAGGTGCCCCTTTCCTTGATCTCTCTGCCCCTCGCGAGCCAGCCTGGTGAGGCCGCCCCCGAGGAGGTCTTGCGTCGTCCGCCTCGTGAGGCTTGGCCCCTCGTGAGGATCTTGAGTGTTTGCTGGTGAAGATGGGCCGTACGGGGCCGCTGGTGGAGCCACGCCGTGGGCCGCAGGCAGGCAAGTCTGGGGACCCCCGTTCCCAGAACGCTGACATGTTCCTTTGCATTTTAGTGCGTTCCTAGAGAAAGCTAAGTTGAAAGATGATGGTAGCAACTACACGGACTGGGTCCGTAACTTGAGGATTATCCTCATTGTTGGACAGAAGAAATACGTCCTAGAAGCACCGCTAGGTGCTAGGCCTGCTGCAGACGCTACTGATGACGTTAAGAACGTCTAGCAGAGCAAAGCTGATGACTACTCGATAGTTTAGTGTGACATGCTTTACGGCTTAGAACTAGGACTTCAACGACATTTGGAACGTCATGGAGCATATGAGATGTTCCAGGAGTTGAAGTTAATTTTTCAAGCAAATGCCCGGATTGAGAGATATGAAGTCTCCAATAAGTTCTACAGCTGCAAGATGGAGGAGAATAGTTCTGTCAGTGAACATATAGTCAGAATGTCTGGGTACCACAACCACTTGACTCAACTGGGAGTTAATCTTCTTGATGATAGTGTCATTGACAGTGTTCTTCAATCACTGCCACTAAGCTACAAAAGCTTCGTGATGAACTATAATATGCAAGGGATGGATAAGACAATTCCCGAGCTCTTCGCGATGCTAAAGGCTGCGGAGGTAGAAATCAAGAAGGAGCATCAAGTGTTGATGGTTAACAAGACCACTAGTTTCAAGAAAAAGGGCAAAGGGAAGAAGGGGAACTTCAAGAGGAACGGCAAGCAAGTTGCTGCTCAAGTCAAGAAGCCCAAGTCTGGACCTAAGCTTGAGACTGAGTGCTTCTACTGCAAAGGGACTGGTTACTAGAAGCGGAACTGCCCCAAGTATTTGGTGGATAAGAAGGATGGCAAAGTGAAAGGTATATTTGATATACATGTTATTGATGTGTACCTTACTAATGCTCGTAGTAGCGCCTGGGTATTTGATACTGGTTCTGTTGCTCATATTTGCAACTCGAAACAGGGGCTACGGATTAAACGAAGATTGGCTAAGGACGAGGTGATGATGCATGTGGGAAATGGTTCCAAGGTCGATGTGATCGCCGTCGGGACCTCTACATCTACCTCCGGGATTAGTTTTAGACCTAAATAATTGTTATTTGGTGCCAGCGTTGATCATGAACATTATATCTGGATCTTGTTTGATGCGAGACGGTTATTCATTTAAATCAGAGAATAATGGTTGTTCTATTTATATGAGTAATATCTTTTATGGTCATGCACCCTTGCTGAGTGGTCTATTTTTGTTGAATCTCGATCATGATGATACACATGTTCATAATATTGAAACCAAAAGATGGAAAGTTGATAATGATAGTGCAACTTATTTGTGGCACTGTCATTTAGGTCATATCGGTATAAAGCGCATGAAGAAACTCCATGCTGATGGGCTTTTGGAATCACTTGATTATGAATCACTTGGTGCTTGCGAATCGTGCCTCATGGGCAAGATGACTGAAATTCCGTTCTCTGGAACAATGGAACGAGCTACTGACTTATTGGAAATAATACATACCGATGTATGTGGTCCAATAACTGTTGAGGCTCGTGGCGGGTATCGTTATTTTCTTACCTTCACAGATGATTTGAGCAGATATGGTTATATCTACTTAATGAAGCATAAGTCTGAAACATTTGAAAAGTTAAAAAAATTTAGAGTGAAGTGGAAAATCATCGTAACAAGAAAATAAAGTTTCTACAATCTGATCGTGGAGGTGAATATTTGAGTTACGAGTTTGATCTTCATTTGAAACAATGTGGAATAGTTTCACAACTTACGCCACCTGGAACACCACAGCGAAATGGTGTGTCTGAACGTCGTAACCTTACTTTATTGGATATGGTGCGATCTATGATGTCTCTTACTGATTTACCGCTATCGTTTTGGGGTTATGCTTTAGAGACGGCTGCATTCACTTTAAATAGGGCACCATCAAAATCCGTTGAGGCGACGCCTTATGAACTGTGGTTTCGCCAGAAACCAAAGTTGTCGTTTCTTAAAGTTTGGCGCTGCGATGCTTATGTGAAAAAGCTTCAACTTAATAAGCTCGAACCCAAGTCGGAGGCAGGGGCACCCTAGAACACACAAGTTTTCTCTTAACCATGTGCGGTGCCCTCCTCCATAGTTACACACCTCGATCATACCATCGTAGTTCTTAGGCGAAGCCCTGCGCCGGTAACATCATCATCACCGTCGCCACGCCATCGTGCTGACGGAACTCATCCTCGTCCTCAACTGGATCAAGAGTACGAGGGACGTCATCGAGATGAACGTGTGTTGAACGCGGAGGTGCCGTACATTCGGTACTTGGATCGGTTGGATCGCGAAGAAGTTCGACTACATCAACCGCGTTACTAAACGCTTCCGCTTTCGGTCTACAAGGGTACATGGACACACTCTCCCCTCTCGTTGCTATGCATCTCCTAGATAGATCTTGCGTGGTCGTAGGATTTTTTTTGAAATTACTGCGTTCCCCAACACAACATATTTGTGGCACTGCTGTTTAGGTCATATTGGTGTAAAGCGCATGAAGAAACTCCATGCGGATGGACTTTTGGAATCACTTGGTTATGAATCATTTGATACTTGCGAACCATGCCTCATGGGCAAGATGACTAAAACTCCGTTCTCCAGAACAATGGAGTGAGCTAATGACTTATTGGAAATAATACATACAAATGTATGCGGTCCGATGAGTGTTGAAGCACGCGGCGGGTATCATTATTATCTGACCTTCACAGATGATTTGAGTAGGTATGGATATATCTACTTGAGGAAACACAAGTATGAAATATTTGAAAGTTCAAAGAATTTTAGAGTGCAGTAGAGAATCATCGTAACAAGAAAATGAAGTTTATACGATCTGATCGCGGAGGCGAATATTTGAGTTATGAGTTTGGCCTTCATATAAAACAATGTGGAGTAGTTTCACAACTCACGCCACCTGGAACACCACAGCGTAATTGTGTGTCTGAACATCGTAACCGTACTTTATTAGATATGGCGCAATCTATGATGTCTCTTACCGATTTACCACTATCGTTTTGGGGTTATGCATTAGAGACCGCTGCATGCACGTTAAATAGGGCACCGTCTAAATCCGTTGAGATGACACCGTATGAACTATGGTTTGGCAAGAAACCTAAGCTGTCGTTTCTTAAAGTTTAGGGTTGCGACACTTATGTCAAAAGGCTTCAGCCTGATAAGCTCGAACCCAAATCGGAGAAGTGCGTCTTCATAGGATACCCTAAGGAAACAATTGGGTACACCTTCTACCACAGATCTGAAGGCAAGATCTTTGTTACCAAGAATGGAATCTTTCTAGAGAAGGAGTTTCTCTCGAAAGAAGTGAGCAGGAGGAAAGTAGAACTTCATGAGGTAATTGTACCTTCTCTCGAATTGGAAAGTAGCACATCAGAGAAATCCGTTCCCGTGATGCCTACACCAACTAGAGAGGAAGCAAATGATACTGATCATGAAACTTCAGATCAAGTTACTACTGGACCTCGTAGGTCGAACATAGCACATTCCACACCAGAGTGGTACGGTAATCCTGTTCTAGAAGTCATGTTACTAGACCATGACAAACTTACGAACTATGAATAAGCTATGATGAGCTTAGATTCCGATAAATGGCTTGAGGCCATGAAATCTGAGATAGGATCCATGTATGAGAACAATGTGTGGACTTTGGTGGACTTGCCCGATGATCGGCAAGCAATTGAAAATAAATGGATTTTCAAGAGGAAGATGGACACTGATGGTAGTGTTACTATCTACAAAGCTCGACTTGTCGCAAAAGGTTTTCGACAAGTTCAAGGTGTTGACTACGATGATTTTTCTCACTCGTAGCGATGCTTAAGTCTATCCGAATCATGTTAGCAATTGCCGCATTTTATGAAATCTGGCAAATGGATGTCAAGACTGCATTCCGTAATGGATTTCTTAAAGAAGAGTTGTATATGATGCAACCAAAAGGTTTTGTCAATCTTAAAGGTGCTAACAAAGTGTGCAAACTCCAGCGATCCATCTATGGACTGGTGCAAGCATCTCGAAGTTGGAATATACGCTTTTATAAGGTGATCAAAGCATATGGTTTTATACAGACTTATGATGAAGCCTGTATTTACAAGAAAGTGAGTGGGAGCTCTGTAGCATTTCTGATATTATATGTGGATGAAATATTGTTGATTAGAAATGATTTAGAATTTCTGGTAACATAAAAGGATATTTGAATAAGAATCTTTCAATGAAAGACCTCAGTGCAACTGTTTACATATTGGGAATCAAGATCTATAGAGATAGATCAAGACGCTTGATAAGACTTTCAATGAGTACATACCTTGACAAGGTTTTCAAGGAGTTCAAAATGGATCAGTCAAAGAAGGTGTTCTTGCATGTATTGTAAGGTGTGAAGTTGAGTAAAGACTCAAAACCCGACCACGACAGAAGATAAAGAGAGAATGAAAGTCATTCCCTATACCTCAGCCATAGGTTCTATAAAGTATGCCATGTTGTGTGCCGAACCTGTTGTGTACCTTTCCATGAGTTTGTCTAGGGGGTACAATAGTGATCCAGGACTAGATCACTGGACAGCGGTCAAAATTATCCTTAGTTACCTTAAAGAGGACTAATGAAATGGTTCTCGGTTATGGAGGTGATAAAGAGTTCGTCGTAAAGGGATACATCGATACAATCTTTAGTGATATGGATGCCTCTGAGTCTTAATCTGGATACATATTGAAAGTGGGAGCAATTAGCTAGAGTAGCTCCGTGCAGAGCATTGTAGACATAGAAATTTGCAAAATACATACGGATCTGAATGTGGCAGACCTGTTGACTAAACCTCTCTCACAAGCAAAACATGATCACACCTTAGTACTCTTTGGGTATTAATCACATAGCGATGTGAACTAGATTATTTACTCTAGTAAACTCTTTGGGTATTGGTCACATGGCGATGTGAACTATTGGTGTTAAATCACATGGCGATGTGAACTGGATTATTGACTCTAGCGCAAGTGGGAGAATGAAGGAAATATGCCCTAGAAGCAATAATAAAAATGTTATTTTATATTTCCTTATATCATGATAAATGTTTATTATTCATGCTAGAATTGTATTAACCGGAAACTTGATACATGTGTGGATATATAGACAAAACACCGTGTCCCTAGTAAGCCTCTACTAGACTAGCTCATTAATCAAAGATGGTTAAGTTTCCTAACCATAGACATGTGTTGTCATTTGATGAACGGGATCACATCACTAGGAGAATGATGTGATGGACATGACCCATTCGTTAGCTTAGCATATTGATTGTTCAGTTTTATTGCTATAGCTTTCTTCATGTCATATACATATTCCTTTGACTATGAGATTATGCAACTCCCGGATACCGGAGGAATGCCATGTGTGCTATCAAACGTCACAACATAACTAGGTGATTTTAAAGATGCTCTACAGGTATATCCGAAGGTGTTTGTTGGGTTGGCATAGATCGAGATTAGGATTTGTCACTCCGAGTATCGGAGAGGTATCTCTGGGCCCTCTCGGTAATGCCCATCATAAGAAGCCTTGCAAGCAAAGTGACTAATGAGTTAGTTGCGGGATGATGTATTACAGAACGAGTAAAGAGACTTGCCGGTAACGAAATTGAACTAGGTATGTGGATACCGACGATCGAATCTCGGGCAAGTAACATACCGATGACAAAGGGAATAACGTATGCTGTCATTACGGTGCGACTGATAAAGATCTTCGTAGAATACGTAGGAACCACTATGAGCATCTAGGTTCCGCTATTGGTTATTTACCGGAGAGGTGTCTCGGTCATGTCTACATAGTTCTCGAACCCGTAGGGTCCGCACGCTTAACGTTCGATGACGATTTAGTATTATATGAGTTATGTGATTTGGTGACCGAATGTTGTTCGGAGTCCCGGATGAGATCACGGACATGACGAGGAGTCTCGAAATGGTCAAGAGGTAAAGATTTATATATAGCACGATAGTATTCGGACACCGGAAGTGTTCCGGGGTACCGGGTACATATCGGGTCACCGGAAGGGGTTCCGGGCACCCCCTCCGGCAACTATATGGGCCTAATGGGCCTAGAGGGGAAACACAGCAGCCAGCAGGGCTGCTGCGCCCCCCATATGGGCCGCACCAGAGGAGAAGGAAAGGAGGGGAAGAGATATGGAAGGGGAGGGATTCGGCCTCCCCCTTCCTTCCCTCCTCCCTCCTCCTTCCTTTCCCCTCTCGAAAACATGGTAAGGGGGAGGCGAATTGGACAAGGCCCCCAAGTAGGATTCCTCCTACTTGGGGTGCCACATGGCTGTTCCCCTCCCCCTCTCACCTATATATACGTGGGGAGGGTGCGCCTAGAACACACACCAACAATTGTTAGCCGTGTGCGGCGCCCCCCTCCATAGTTTACGCCTCCGGTCATATCTTCGTAGTGCTTAGGCGAAGCCCTGCGCGCATCACTTCACCATCACCGTCACCATGCCGTCGTGCTAATGAAACTCTCCCTCGACACTTTGCTGGAACAAAAGTTCGAGGGACGTCATCGAGCTGAACGTGTGCAGAACTCGGAGGTGCCTACGTTCGGTGCTTGATCGGTCGGAACGAGAAGAAAGTTTGACTACATCAACCGCGTTGTCAAATGCTTCTGCTTTCGGTCTACGACGGTACGTGGACACACTCTCCCCCTCTCGTCGCTATGCATCTCCTAGATAGATCTTGCATGAGCGTAGGAATCTTTTTGAAATTGCATGGTTTGTTTCCCTACAACATGATCAATCTTTGTCTTTTCCTTTGAACACAGGTACCAACTTTCAGCATTGTGCTGAGTCCTATCAAGTATATTCTAGACTCGTGAAATGTCGGTTCCCATAAAAGAACCTTTTGAAGCAATATCCAATGCATGTTTACTCTGTGAGTCAAGTCCACCATAAAAGTAGTTCACAATTCAAAAATCAGGATAATGGTGTTTAGTGCATTTAGAGAGTATACATCGATACCTTATATTGGCATCTACCAGTTTCTCACCCAAAGATGCTAATCTTCCTTCTTATCTTATATTGTTGTCTTTGAGGGTAAAAATGAGCATAGAATGCAGATGATAGCTCTGTCCAGTTACTCAAAGCACTCACGGGTTGATGCAATAGCCATTTAGCAGCTTCCTTTTCAAGAGAATAAGAAAATATTTTAGCTTTTATCTCCTCATTAGTTAAATCCTGAAATAGGTAGGCCAGGACCAATAGATATAAAATTCTCTGCTCGAGCATGTCCGGCTACTAACTGCACCCCTTCCTGACAAATTTGTTCTTGAAGGACCACAGTTGCTCGCAATCTACAAAAACCGTAAAAACACAAAATAATCCAAAACTTAAGTCAAGGCCCAAAAGCGCTCGACTCCTCGGCAACGATGCCAGAAAAAGCTTGATGGCCTGCAAGTGCACAGGGTTTAGTCGTAGCCTTTTCGGATTAAGAGTATCGATCCCACAGGGAGTACATGAATCAGACTTTTGCCTCTTGTAGTGAACTATGTATTTTTACGCCTGCAGATAATTGTAGACTTGAAGCAAAGTTAAGGCAGTAAAAAATTGTGATTGAGTAATGAAGCGAACATTGAAGAAAATAGCATAAAAGTAAATAAACAAGAGTGACTAGAGTGACCGATGGAACAACAGAGGAGTAATGCATTCTCAGGGAGTCCGGAATCCCCATTGGTATGTTTCTAGCGCACCTATGCATGGGATAAGTACAAGATGGATACTTGAGCCACTGTTGATGATTATGCTGGGCGGAGTCGGGTACAGTACACATCCTACTTGAAGTAGACTTTGTGCCACGCACGCCACTAGCATAGTCCCCCTCAGAGGGTTACAACTCATGATAATTAAGGATTACCCCATGGGCGTGACCTCTCTAAGGGTTCTCCGTAATTCCCCTATCAGTTGAAAGGTTTAGGAGCAAAAGGCTTTTACTGTCACCTCAAATTACCCTCACATCCTAGCCCTTTACAACAACAGTGATATACTTCGTGGCCATAAGGAACAAATGTTGAGTGGGTCCCCTTCACAACATTCGCGAAGATATTAAACAAAGCATTCAACAGGGAATCTCATATACATAATGATGTTTCAGATCTTACACATACCAAGGTTCATCCATATCCCTGAGAATTAGGGGTATGCTAACACATGGAGACAATGAACATCATGACAAGGGTGACGACATACATGGATGAATGATTCAAATAACAAAGAAGATGATCCACTAGGTTTCTTGATGTAACAATGATAAGGATGTGGATGATGATGATGGTGGTGGTGTGGGTGACGATGACAATGACAATGGTGATGATGTCGTATCCTCCTTGTGCACGAGGAGGGAGATCCCCCTCTTCTCCTTGCCAATCCCTCCTCCAGATGAACTCCCGAGGGTAGGGTTCTGTCTTCTGGACGAGTTTTTGGTCGCTTTGTATGTCCGGTCCACAATCCGATTTCACGGGGTGGAAATAGTTGATCTGGCGGCGGCGATGGCACTCCATACGAGTGGGCGCGGTCGCACTGAACGACATCTTTTGCAGTGGAGGTGCGGTGACGATTTTTTCTTTGGCCTTCTTGCTTGATTCTTTTATGGTAGGTGATTATCACTTTAAATACGTGATTCCACTACCATTTATGGGGACTTCTTTCATTATATGATAAATAGTCCAAAAGACATTATCTGTGGGATTATCAACAAAAAGATGTGCGAACACGGTAAAATTCCACAAAGCCTATCATGTAGGCACAAAATACTTAGTAAAAATATCACATAAATTGGACCCATCACCTTCCTCTCCACCGCACACACTAAAGGTGAACCCACACTCTCACCAATGAAGCCTGAAGGGGTTGGTTTCCCAGACACTGCAAAACCGAGAGGGAAAGATGCATCTATAGTCGTAATTGTATTTGTTCTACAAACAATACATAATCATGTATACATCCACATGCAAAATCTACTGAAATCTCATTAGGGCATCTCCAAGGCGGACCCTCAAGGCGCTCACAACCATCCGAACCGCGCAGTCCAGACATGATTTTCATCCAACACGGGCCTGTATCGGTCCACCCAGCTGCCCGAACGTATTTTTTCGGCAAACCTAAGACAAATGCCGGGAGGCTTTGGGGAGTTCAGACAACAGACACGTAGGACTCCGACACCCCCAGCCCACCCAAAACCCCCTCCCAGACACCGCGCCTCCATCCTTCCCATGTTCTCTCCTTCCTTCTTTCTCTCTTACCTTCGCTGCCACTCCAGCACCACGGTCGCCCCGCCACACCCCTGCCGGAAGTCTACATCTATGTCACCTCCATCGTTCCAACCGGCCTCCACCCTGCTTCTCCTCCGTCATTGTTCAACCCTTATACTCCAACCGGCCCGCTAGGTACCATCGGCTACTGCTATACTCACCATGCCCGGCAATTGTTCAATGAATTGCCGGAGCTAAAAAAGTTTTCACTTCTTATTTCTAGCAATGGATTCCGATTTGGAGTACATATACAAGCACTATGTGGAGTTGTCTGGCGGCTCATCCGGCGAACAGTACTACACGGATGAGACGGTGATTATGCAAGCGGTCCTTGAAGATGCGGAGGAGCATATTCTCAATTTCAAGGGATCGATCAAGGGTCATCAAGTGCTCAAACACAATACGGGGTGCGGCCATTTGACACTGATGGCCGGCTACTTTGCCCCTGATGCACTTTTTCACTGACCATTTACGCCACGTTTTTGGATGCATAAAACTGTCTTCGATCGTTTGTACCATGGCGTCCGGTAATATGATGACTACTTCATCTTGAAGAAGGACGTCGTCGGAACAATTGACTTCTCTGGTTACCGGAAGTGCATGGCCGTACTCCGGATGCTTGCATATGGCACAACTGCTGATTCGTCGGACGAGTAGCTATGGATGTGTGAAAGCACATGTGGAGATTCCGTGGTCAGGTTTGCAACTGCCATGGTCGAGGT
Organism: Triticum aestivum; assembly: GCF_018294505.1. Taxonomy (NCBI): domain Eukaryota; kingdom Viridiplantae; phylum Streptophyta; class Magnoliopsida; order Poales; family Poaceae; genus Triticum; species Triticum aestivum. Next base: position 114,423,882 of record NC_057802.1, read on the forward strand.
GTTTGGACCTCAGTACCTGGGAGAACCAACTGTGGTAGACACCGAGATGCTCTTGGCAATCTCAGAAGCTAGGAGTGGCCAGGTTTACTTGGATCTCTTGACTACATGCGTTGAAAATGGAAGAAATGTCTGAAGGCTTTACAAGGGCAATTCCAGTGTCATGTTAAGAAGCCCGCCATCATTCATGAAGCACTTGCATCGCATGATCTTTGGATTTGACATGCTTTCTTTGGCATGCCTGGGTCTCACAATGACATCAATGTGTTGCAGCGATCACCACTGTTTGCGAGGCTGACTGAAGGAAAAGCTCCTCCTTGCCACTATACTGTCAATCGACAAGAGTACAACATGGACTACTTTATAGTATCTATCCTCCGTCGGCTACCTTTGTCAACACCATCTCTAATCCAGTTTGCCATAAAAAATCCCACTTTGACCAAAGACAAGAAGCAGCTAGAAAGGATGCCGAGAGGGCAGTTGGAGTTCTGCAGTCCTATTTTGCAGTTGTTTGTGGACTTGCTACACAATGGGATTCAGAGACCTTGTTGGGGTTATGACATGTTGTGTGATCACGCAAAACATGGTCGTAGAGGATGAGGGTAGGATGTTGTCGTAGCTCTAGAATTTAAGAACGTGGATGATCGTATCAAACTTTCAGACCAGAATCCGGCCACATTTGAAGAGTTTATTCAAATGCATCAACAAATTCGGCATCGACCAACTCATGAGCAGCTGAAGGAAGATCTTGAGTATCAGCGGACGGTTAAAGGGGAAAACAATGTTGGGATGTAATATTTGAACCTTTTAAAATTTAAATTAGTATTGCATGCGACTATTTAAACATCCGTACTCTATGTATGCGGCTAGTAGAACGTCTGAACTCTATGTATGCGACTATTTGATCATGTGGGCTTAAAAATTGAGGGAGGCCGAATGCATATGAACATCGTTGAATGGCCTGCAACTGTGTCCGCGGGCAAGTTTTTTTTTTCAACCAGGACTCACGAGAGCTGATTGAGAGGAGTAAAATAACTCGTTCCGGTGCTAGGAATGGATCCCCCGGTGTTCCTCCGGAAAGGCAATAGAGCAGAATAGAATAGGGCATGTTTGGTTGCCGTAGTCTATAGTGGCTGCATTGCATAGCCTTCTCAACTTAGCCCGGCTATGCAAATGCAGCCTCAAATGCACCATCTACAAGTTGTTTGGTTGCCTGCATGCCCTCTTGCCTACATGGGGAGAACCACACTGTGTGGTGTTTGGTTGCCTGCATGTTAGTGGACAAACCCAAGGCATGGTGTTTGGTTGTATGCAACGCCTGGTGTGTGGTAACCTCTTTTGCTAGTTGGTGAGGTTACCAGCACACTTCAACACAACCATGTAGCACAGAGCATAAGCAGAGCAGAGCATCAACTACTTAATAGCATAGTTCAGAGAACATAGTACCACACATCATAACGATAGTTCAAACAGTTCAACGGATAAACTCGAAAGTACTTAGGAAGGAGGTACCCCAGCCCTAGTCCTTGGCGGTGAAGGCTTCGTCGTGCTTCCCGCACTTGTTGACCACCTCAATGCCATCGTCGTTGAAGATGATGACCTTGAGGGTGTCGGGAGTGAGGAGCTTGAACGTCACCATGTAGCCGATCTTGATCTGATGAACGGCCGCGTAGGTGGCCCAACCCTGATCCAGGGTCACCCTGCCGTTCATTAGCTTCACCGTCACCTTCCAGGAGCAGCCGGTGTTGTTCTTCAGCTTGAACTCCGTCGGCACCGCAACAAAGTGCTTGGTGAAGTCCAGGGGCATGGGATGCACTCAAGCTTCGGTGCAAGGATGACCTTGCAAAAGTGAGTTGGGCCATCCTCCTCATGGTAGTGACCGTAGTTGCGGCGCTTGCTGCTGGGGGGCTCCTCCATGCCCTCGTCGTCGCCAACCTCAGGCGTCTTCGGTTCTTCCCTGGCGGTGGGCGGCAGCACCACCTCGGGCATTGGATGAACCGGCTGCTTGCCCTTGTTGTCAACAGCCGGGAGCACCTCCGTGCCCATCTCATTGCTCTCCTCGATCTGCACACAATTCATGAAGTCAGGCACAACACATAGTTCATGGCTTATTGAAGAGCATGTAGTCAAAACAGCATGACTGTCACTTTTCCTCCTCTCCATCGCGCCTATATTTACTCACCCTGTCCACCAATACTTACCCACCCCCTCTCTTCTCTCACTATCAACCTTCCTCCTCTCCATCGCCATGAGCTCGAGCTCGAGCTCCAACGCCAACCCTTCCCTTGGGGTATTTGCTGGAGAGCCTTCTTCCTCGGGTGGTCGGCTGGTGACTGCACCAAGTTCGAGAACACCATGGAGGTGTGCTCGAACTTCGGCTCCATGCCTAACATGCAGAAGGAATCTGATGCAGTGCTCACGAGGGCCACTGCACAAGAGCTGAAGACGATGATTCCTGACCCAGCGAAGGGCGCGATGGCAGTCGACATCATTTGCTGGGCCATGAATCACAGGCCGTCTCTGACGACGCTAAACAGAGGAAGAAGTGGTCCAAGTACAAGAACTACTGAGCTCCTAATGACCGTCGTGCCGCAGTGTACTGGGAGACGGCAATCATACCGCCGGCGGTCATCGGTGGGGAGCCTAAGGAGGAAGAACAACCGGTGCAGATGCCAATGAGGGCACCGGAGCCAGGCCGTCGTACCTGGCAGATCGACCTCAACTCCTCCAACAGCGACGACGACCCGCCGCCCCGCACGGCGATGGACAAGAAGATGAAGGCCAGCCACTCGACCTGCCGCTCCGCACGCCGGTGACGGCCGCCGCGGTTAGCTGGTGTTTGTTGTGTACCCCCAATCCCCCTTCTACTTCATCCGCATCTACCTCTATTCCGATCTTGCATGAACTAGTATGAACTGCCATGCTTATCTACCTCTATTCCCCATTCCCCTCTCCGCCGTGGATTGAATCTATCGCCGGATCGAACGCGAAAAAGTAGTGCATGACGAACAGAGAAGTGCTTACCGCCATTGCCGCGGGCCAGGTGATGATCCGCTCGCCGGTGATGGAGTCCGGTGGTCTTCTTGCTCCTCCGATCCGCCGCCGCCGATGAGAGTTGGGAGAGTGGGGGAGAGTGGAGAGAGGGAGCGGTAAGGGGCGGTGAGGCTAATAACTGTCGGCGCTTCGGGAAGCAACGCGGCTTCTCGAGCGTGGCCGCGCGCGTGCAGCCGCCGCCGCCCACGTGCACCGCTCGGGCCTGGCCCTAGAGAAACTGTCGATTCGAGTGTTCCCATGAAGCCAGGCCAAGGAATGCTTTAAGGTTCGTGCCATGCGGGCAGAACAGTAAAAGCAGGCAATCAATCGGCCGTTTACATCACGCGCGAGCCAAGCCGGGCCTTATGCAGGCAACCAAACACGCCCATAGTGTGTGCAGCCATCATGCATGCATCAAACTACTGTCGATGTCGATGGTTGACCGTTGCTGCGGATCTATACCACCAGCAGCAGCAACAGCAGCACGCTGGTTGAGGAAAGTCGCACATTAAACTCGGTTGGTTGTACTTGTACTGGTACTGGACCAAGTGTGTGTCCATCACACGCGTGCTAGCACCGCCACGAGCACTAAACTAGGAACGCAAATCCATCCGCTCGATCGCTCTGCATATACGACGTTGACGCACACCGCTGGAGTGGCATGCGTCAAGTTACTTCGCCGCTAAGGACTCACGAAAACAGTAGTAGAATTTCTCTCGATTAATCAGATAATTCGTGTCAATGCCTTGACCCAAGTCGAAGTCACAAAGGGCATGCATAAAAGGACGACACCTGCTGTCGGTAAAGTGAGCACACATATGCATTTCACGAGAGGAAATAGCTCCAGAGAAAGATGAGAGTGAATTATGTGAATAGGATGGCCGTTTTGGCTATGCTCCCGGATGAACAGTAAATTTAAAATAAATAATAAATGAAAATTATTTATTTAAAAATTTGTGTGTAGATGTTCATGTTAATGTAACAAGCATGCTTGACAATTTACATGGGAAACGGAGTATCATTGCTTCGCCGGTGAAAAAACAAAATTAAGTGTAACATTTGATGTTCGAAATTTATTTTTGCGCAGATCAAAATGCTTCAGCTTTCCCCCAAAAAATTTGCAGGAAGCATTTTGATGTGACAATTAACATATCTATTTAAAAAAAAAGACATTTGCAAAATACATTTTGGCACGCAGGAGTATATGTTCGCAAGAGCCAAACTGGATTTCTGGTGAATACAAATCTATGATGTTACGTTACCGCAAAAGACATTGTTGACATCAGATTTTGGCACGGTCAAGAACTTTAAGATGGTCTCAAATGGAGAAGTGATCTACATGAAAGAGTTCCGTATTGTTGATATGAACATCTTCGAAGTTTGGGCCATCGTCGTCCGATTTCATCTCGAAGGCCGAAACTATGCTCAAAGTACTAAGATCTTATATTCAGAGTAGAGTTTGACCGATTAAGCCCCCAAGACTACCTCAAATGGAAAAACTTTCTATACGAATTGTCTTCGTCTCGTCGAAATGGTTGATTTTGATAAAAAAATCATCTCAATCCAAGATCGTATGCAAAAGTTAGAGCCATTCGAATGCAGCCCTGCCAGGAGGCTACATATGGCGCGCCCCACCAGACGTGATGTCTGATGGGTAGCGCTACCACTCGGCTGTCTTGCGCGAGCGATTCGGCCATGAAGATGGCCTCGAATTGAAAAAAGTTCAACATAAAAGTTGTTTGCTCGTCGAAACTGTTAAATTTGCTTTTGGGCACATCTTCATCCGAGGTCGTTTGTGGCTTGTGAGAGTCAAAAACCAAACTAATGTCCCAGACTTACCTAAATCCGAGTTCAGTTAATTTTGGAAATATTTGGATGTGATTTGGAGTCCTTTTCTTGTACGGGAAGTCCATCCTCCTCTTATATTGACAAGAGGTGACGGCCGATTGAACAACACACAATCGAACAAACACATCTACTACTTTTTCGTGTTCATCTATCCCCTATCCTTGTATCTTTCTTCTCGTTCTTCGTCTTCTCTTCTTGTTGCAGGGCGGCGAACCTCGAGGCCCTAGGTGCGAGCGAATCGACCTGGGGCAGCCCATAGCCGCCGCGTGCCCTGAGGGGGTTCCTCCCGGGCGTGTGGGGTTTCGGGTCTACAAAAGCGCCCGCCGGATTGCTTGCGTACCGCGCTTCCGGCCGGGTATCCTTCAATGTGAGCTGCGGTGCATCACCCCCGGCATCGAGGGTACACAATGACGTGTTCGTGTGCAAACACACTTTTTGGCGACTCCGCTGGGGACGAAGCTTTGAACGGTCTCCAGCCCATTCTTGCTACGAAGAGATCGTCATCTAGGGTTTGCAATCTACAAAGGTAATATGAATACCCAATTCCCTACTATAGATGCAAATAATTCATATGGTGTTACTAGATCGTTCAATGAGTATACTCTATCGGCTAACCCTAGTTTTTTCAGTAATGCATCTAATTACGTGCAAAGGTCGATTCAAAGTAATTTACTTGCTTTAACTTCTTATGATACTAGTAACATGCACCATATGTACTCCAACTGTCATGCATTGGCAACAAATCGTTATGCCGATGAACAACATGATGAATTTGGTCAATCAAGTTGAAACACCTCTTGTAGGAACTTCCAATAGCATGCGACAAAGTGTTTCACCTTTTTATTCATCGGCAACTAATTTGCAATATACTAGTTCAACCATGTCGATGGATGGGAGAATTGGCCATGCTACTACTAGCTATTCGACCAATTACTCTCAATCGTCATATGCTACACCTCATGTTAGTAATTTTTCAGCACCATACAGAACTGTAGATATTCATAATTCGGCTTCACACCTTCCTGGTCATAGCCAAATAAATGTAAATTTTACAAGAGCAGTTGTGCCCAGTATTGTAGAAGATGAGGTATTGGTGGCTGCATTGAACAGTCTAGCCCGAAATTAGAGGATTAGTGCTCTTTTCCTTGAACAACATGAAAAGGGGCTATTTCTTGATTATGCGGCAATAAATGCTAGAGTTTTGCAAGAAGATGAATCTTTGCCAATTGATAAAATTGGCGAGCAAAAATATGGTTCTACAACAATGTATATGCCTTCACCTAGTACTACATCATATTATACACAGCCTACACAGTTGCAAAGTTTTAGCAACACCCATGTGTCATTGCCAAAAGAATCTAAAAGCATTGGGGGGCAATCATATCTGGAGTGGGCTGAAATTGAGAACAAACTTAAAGCCAATTTTGCTGCTCGCCGCCAGAAACAAACAGAAAAAGATGGGCTCAAATAAAAGAAGCATTGCCAATTGGTAGAACCGGTTAAAAGAATGATGATTCAGAAACTAAAAGTGCTTCGGTTGAAAAAGCCGAATCAAGTAGTATATATTTCGAATCCATCAAATCCAACAAGGCAAGCATAACTGAGAAAGGGCATGGCAAGCATAGGAAAACAACGGTGCTTGATTTTTCTGAAGTTAATGGAACCTACTTCTTGCCCTATGAGTTTCGTGCCGTAGAAATTGACAAGCCTCAAGAACAAGAGCAAGTAGCCGAACAAAGTTCGCCTGACAAGGATCTTCAAAGTAATGATGCACGAAATCAAGAAAAAGATGATGATAAGGCGTTGGGGAGCCATCCAAAGATGGAGCAAGATATTGTTCAAGTCACACCACCATCATGCTCTCCCAACATATTTGAAGAGGTATGCCTAGCAAGTAATTTTCCTATTTTCAGATTTGGTCGCAACTTCATAGTTGATGCATCTATTAGAAAAATCCTCCTAAGTAATTTTAAAAGACCAATGAAGAAGGGTAATTTACTTGTTAGCAATAAAGTTGTTATTGAGCATATCGGTCAACCCTTTGCGCCATTTATAAAGACCGATAATGACTTATTGTTGCAGCCAAGGCTTTCCTTATTGCTTTATTTAAAGTTCATATCTAATTGGGTAGCTTTGCTTATTTATTAATTGGCTTGCATTTGGTCTCCATTGAGACATGTATGCTCTAACTATTTTCGTTTCAGAAATTTAAAGCCAAGGTTAAATTCTTTTGAGAAAACAGATGCTATTATGGCATCTTATCGAAAGACATCGGATATAGAGTGCAAAATACATTGCATAGCCGAATGGGGAGATTCCAAATCTGAACCATTCGTTTGCTTACCTCCATAGCCGTTCTCACAGCAAGACCGACTAAACAATAATAAGTATACCTTAAATTCAAGCATGTGTGATCAAATATTTGATTTGTTGCTGAAAAATAATTACATAAGAATTATTGATCACCATGTCAAGCCATCAACTCAAGGACGAATGTATTGTAGGTTGCGTCATTGATTCAAACATAATTTTGAGGATTGCAATATGTTTCGTCAAATAGTTAAATCGGCCATTGATAAAGGACGATTGACATTTGTTGAAACACCAAAGGATGACCAGTCTATTGCGATTGGTCCTGATGGCAAAAAGTTTTTGCGTCGGCTTCTTCAAGCTGATTCATTAAATGATGAGAACGTAAAAATAGTGGATGATGGGATCAAGTTTTCAAGTAAATAAGTTGTTCAAGAGCACAATGAAGATATTCTTGAATGCGGGAATTCCCTCAAGGTTGCACAGAAGACGCCAAGTACTGGGGGGCAACAAGAAAATTCATAGATCAATGAAAGCAAACCAAAAGAAAACAAAGGCCGAAATAAGCGCAAGTGTAAGAGATCAAAAATCACCTTCGCTGAACTATTGGATAAATATCAAAAGAAAAGTGAAGAGAAGAATGCTTATCGGCCAAATCATGCAAAGAAACCAAGATCACCCCCAAGGCGCAAATATGATGTTCGGTATTGGCAAAGTGAGAATTTTAATGCAACATATTCGTATCCTTATTTTGGGCCGCCAATGCCAATGCCATGGATGCCTCCCCATGATCATTTAAATCCATATTCATCATGGGACAGATATGCTACAAGGGCACATTCTCCATCTTATTTTAGACCATCTCACCAATACTATGCAGCTCCAAGAAGATCAACATTTGAACAATCACGCGTCAAAGACCGTTTCAATCATAAGGAATTGGTCTAGAGCTGGAAGAAGAAAGAGGTGGTTAAGCAAGTTTACTGCGTGAAAAGAGATGGTCGTAAGTGTGCTACTTCAGATTTGATCTCAAATAACAAAGAGCCAATTAAAATGTTGACATTGGCTACAAAAGGCAAAGAAGTGAAGCAATCAATTGATAAAAATCAGAGTGCCAAATCTGAAGAAAAGAAGTTGAAGGTGCACAAGGCCCAAAAAGAGTTGCCATTGGTTGAAACAAAATCACAGTCGAGGTGCTCACTCGACTTATCGTATTGGCAAAAGAAGGAGCTACAAAAGCTTAGTGCACAAGAGCTGAGAAACAAGAACATGGTATGGGTTCCCAAGAGGAACAGTCAAAATAAAAATGATGGATGTCCGTCTATTGCACCAAGTGTTACAAATATGAAGAATGGAAGAGGAAAAAAATTCAGCCGAAGGTGTGCATCACAACATCAAAATCTTCAATTAGCACATCATTCATTTTCTTCAACCATGCCATTGATGCCTATGCCATGGAATTCATCCCCAGGTATGATCAATTACCCTCCATGGATTTATTTTGATCCATGGACGCAACATAATTTTCCATATCATGAGGTATTACCAAATCACTATACATTTGGTTAGTTACATTTTTGTTGCTAATACAAAGGGGCCGAGATATTTTATTGTTATTTCGTTTGTTTATTTTTGCTATTCATGCTTTGGTGGGTGAATTCTACATTGACCTCATGGTGACGGCCTATATTTATCTATCGCCCTAAGAGTATATATAAGAATGGCCGGTGTGGTATTCTAACATCGTCCTTAGTTTGAGTAGAGTTTGGGATAAGTGCTTGCGTAGAAATTTGTCAAATTGATGGCATTGAAGATATAATGCATAGACCAATTCACCAAAACTGCAAAGTGGACTTACTTTTTGATTGGGTGTGATAGTTTTCAGAATTTACGTAAAGCCAAATCATGGTTGATTTTATTATTGAGCATCATATTGACATCATGCATAATACTGATTTTAGCTTTATCTCTCTAGTACCATGGTGATTATATATTGATGGTTAAATTTGTAGCAATGGCCAAGGTGTTGGTGCTATTCGGTGAAGCCTCATGCCGCTTAAAATATATATGCACAAATGATCAAAGCCTAATATGCATTGTTATTCGGATTGGAGCTTTTCCTTGCTATAGGTGATTTACATAGTGAGGCTTTCGGTGATTTGTTATTAGTATAGTGCAACAAATATCCAAGGGTTATCAATGTTTTGATGAATCACTTTTAAATTATCTTGAGGTATGTCTAGATGTAAATTTTACCTTGGGTCGCTTTAATACTGCTCATATATCTAGACATGACAATTGAAGAGCAAATGAGTTGGCACAGCAAGCATCTGGCTACTATGTTGATCATGGTGTATTGCATATATCTATCAATAGCCGATGCTTATTCTTGCCAACATAGGTAAGGCCGAACCAAAACCCACTGCTTCGGCTACTAATGAAATTTTTATGCTGGCAAAAGCAAGGATTCAAGAAAGTTCATTGTTGATTATCTGCAAGATCCTAGCAGAAGGGTGGACAATATGGTTGATGGATGGTTTTGACATGCATATCTATGGAACTTTATAGTCGGATTAATGAAGTTGAGAAAGTTTCACCCAAGCTTGCATCAAAATATTCACACAAGCAATGGCCGATATAAACTTATCATCCAAAGAACATTCAAAATGGCCGATGGAGTGTTGACATCGTCCTTAGAGCAAGCTATGTGCAAGTTATTTTTCGGCATACAAGCTTTGCCGAAAAACAGGGGGACATGTGTTGACACCAGATTTTGGCACGGTCAAGAACTTTAAGATGGCCACAAATGGAGAAGTGATCTACATGAAAGAGTTCTATATTGTTGATATGAACATCTTTGAAGTTTGGGCCATCGCCGTCCGATTTCATCTTGAAGGCCGAAAGTATGCTCAAAGTACTAAGATCTTATATCCAGAGTACAGTTTGGCCGATTAAGCCCCCAAGACGACCTCAAATGGAAAAACCTTCTACACAAATTGTCTTCGTCTCGTTGAAGCAGGCGATTTTGATACAAAAATCATCGCAATCCGAGGTCGTATGCAAAAGTTACAGCCATTCGAATGCAGCCCTGCCAGGAGGCTACATATGGCGCGCCCCACCAGACATGATGTCTGATAGGTAGCGCCACCACTCGACTGTACTGCGCGAGCGATTTCGCCATGAAGATGGCCTAGAATTGAAAAATGTTCAACATGAAAGTTGTTCGCTCGTCGAAACGGTTAAATTTGCTTTTGGGCACATATTCATCCGAGGTCATTTGGGGCTTGTGAGAGTCAAAACCGAACTAATGTCCCAGACTTACCTAAATCCGAGTTCAGTTAATTTTGGAAAGATTTGGACGTGATTTGGAGGTGATTTGGAGTCCTTTTCTTGGACGGGAAGTCCATCCTCCTCTTATATTAACAAGAGGTGACGGCCGATTGAACAACACACAATCGAACAAACACATCTACTACTTTTTCGTGTTCATCTATCCCCTATCCTTGTATCTTTCTTCTCGTTCTTCGTCTGCTCTTCTTGTTGCAGGGCGGCGAACCTCGAGGCCCTAGGGGCGAGCGAATTGACCTGGAGCAGCCCATAGCCGCCGCGTGCCCTGACGGGGTCCCTCCATGGCGTGTGGGGTTTCGGGTCTACAAAAGCGCCCCCCGGATTGCTTGCGTACCGCGCTTCCGACCGGGTCTCCTTCGATGTGAGCTACGGTGCATCACCCCCGGCATCGAGGGTACACGGTGACGTGTTTGTGTGTGAACATACTCACCCTGCTTTATAGATAAAGCCACAACCCATCATACCACGACCATTATAACAGAATGTAAAAATGGCAAAGATACATTGATATCGAACAAGCCGCTCTGAATGCACCATGAACAAGCTTGGGCATCGAGGCCCTCAGCGAGCCAATATCCTGCTATCAACATGACCAAGACAAGGTAGTAGCCTGTTGTTAGAGAAAAGACATGCTCCGTCAACTCCCATGATGCCAACCATAGTTGTTCCGCCATCCATGTCTGCCTCTAAAGAAGGCCCCCCTGCCATCTCGTCCTGGATTGGAGGACATGGCGCCGTCGGCAGGCAGAGACCAACAGGTTGCTGGGGAGAGGACGATCAACACGGCTACCTCACCTCGCAAAATGATAACCCACAAGTATAGGGGTTCACAAGAGTTTTCGAGGGTATAGTATTCAATCCAAATTTATAGATTCAACACAAGGGGAGCCAAAGAATATTTGCAAGTATTAGCAGTTGAGTTGTCAATTCAACCACACCAAGAGATTAAATATCTGTAGCAAAGTGATTAGTAGCACAGTAATATGATAGTTTTGACAGCAGCGGTAACAACAGTAGTAACGATAACAGTGATAGCAATAATTTTGTAGCAAGTGTAACAGTAGCAGCAGCAATAGTAACTTAGCAAGAACAATATGTGGAAACTTCGTGGGCATTGCATTGGTGAATACGTTGGATGATATTCATCATATAACAGTCATAACCTAGGGCGATACAAAACCAGCTCCAGTTCATAAATATAATGTAGGCATGTATTCCGTAAATAGTCATACGTGCTTATGGAAAAGAACTTGCATGACATCTTTTGTCCTACCCTCCCGTGGCAGCGGGGTCCATAAGGAAACTAAGGGATATTAAGGCCTCCTTTTAATAGAGAACCGGAACAAAGCATTAACACATAGTGAATACATGAAATCCTCAAACTACGGTCATCACCGAAAATTATCTCAATTACTGTCACCTTGGGGTTTACGGATCATAACACATAATAGGTGAATATGACTTGCAATATCGGATCTAGAACATAGATATAATGGTGAAAACATAAACGGTTCAGATCTGAAATCATGGCACTTGGGCCCTAGTGACAAGCATTATGCATAGAAAATTCATAACAACATCAATCTCAGGACATAGTGGATACTAGGGATCAAGCCCTTATAAAACTAACTCGATTACATGATGAATCTCACCCAACTCCTCACCGACCAGCGAGCCTACGAAGAAATTACTCACTCCTGATGGGGAGCATCAAGGAATTGGCGATGAAGGAGGTTTAGTGATGACGAAGACCGAAGATTCCCCTCTTCGAAGCCCCGAACGGGCTCCAAATCTGGCCTCCCGATGAAGAACAGGAGGTGGCGGCGGCTCCGTATCATAAAACATGATGAAACTTTCTCTCATATTTTTTTTCTCCGAAAATAGGTATTTATGGAGTTGGAATTTGGGTTTGCGGGGCCACGGGGTGGGCACAACCCACTAGGGCATGCCAGAGGGGGAGGGGGCGCCCTGGTGTGTTGTGCCCAGCCGGGGCCCCCTCCGGTGGTTCTTGGCGCTGGTATTTTATATATATTCTTAAATAATTCTCCAAAAAGTTTATCCAAATCCGAGAATTTTTATTTTTTCACAAAAACAACAGCAAGGTAGTTCTGTTGAAAACAACATCAGTCCGGGTTAGTTTCATTCAAATCATGCAAATTAGAGTCCAAAACAAGAAGAAAAATGTTAGGAAAAGTAGATACGATGGATACGTATCAACTCCCCCAAGCTTAAACCTATGCTTGTCCTCAAGCAATTCAGTTGACAAACTGAAAGTGATAAAGAAAAACTTTTACGAACTCTTTTGTTCTTCTTTACATAAATAAGCTTAAGTAGCACCCAGGTTTTTAGCAAAGATTATGACTAACCATGTCAACAATAACTCTTAAAAATTATATTAACTCATATCAATAGCATAAGCAACTAGCGAGCAGTAATAAGATATTTCAAATGACAACACTTTGTCAAAACAACCATGATATAATATGACAACAGTGGTATCTCGCTAGCCCTTTGTCAGACCGCAAAACATAAATGCAGAGCACCTCCAAAGTTCAAGCAACGACTAAACATTGTAGTTCATGGTAGAAAAGATCAACCAATGATGCATTCACCATTAACTATACACAATGCACGAGGATGACAATAGTGCTCTCAGGTCCGGTGCTTTGTTTGAGAAGGTGATGACTCAACATAAAATTAAATAGATAGTTCCCTTCACAGAGGGAAGCAGGGATTTGCAGAGGTGCCAGCGCTCAAAGCTTAAATCAGAGATAAATAAAATTTTGGGAGGTGCACCCTTCCTATTTACGTCACGGCCAAGAGTTATCAATATCTTCCATGCTAAACACATTAGCGGCGGTTCCCAAGCGATAAAAGTAAAGGTTTACTCCCCCCCACCAACAAACACACTCCGCGGCTAGCCGAATCCACGGGCACCGTCCATACCAACAACAGTCCTGGGGGAGTTTTGTTTAATTATTTGCAATTTTGATTTCGGGACTGGGAATCCCTATTACCGCACCTCTCGTGCAAGGATGAGTGAATAAACACTCATCATGAGAATAACCCTCTTAGCATGGAAGATTCCGACCACCCCCTATCGCTCTATGAATAATCCATGCACACAGAACAGGGGTTCATTTGAAGAAAAAAATTAGAGGTGGCACATGCAAATTTACTTGGAACGACAGGGTAATACCGCATATAGGTAGATACTGTGGACTCATCTGGAATAACTTTGGTTTAAGGATTTTGATGCACAAGCAATATTTCCGCTTAATACAGGCGAAGGCTAGCAAATAAGTTGAGAAGCGGACAGCTAGAGAGCAAAAATGGTCATGAACATGCATTATGCATAATAAACATTGAAGACTAGCATGAGGAGGATATGAACACCATGAACATAAATATCATAGAGGCTATGTTGGTTTTGATTCAACTACATGCATGAACATGTGCCAAGTCAAGCCACTCGAAACATTCAGAGGAGGATACCATATCATCATACTACATCACAATCATTTTAATGCATGTTCACATCCAAGATAAATCATTATCCTTTCCAAGCTACTTAAGCATGGCATGAGAAACTATAATCTCTAATTGTCATTGCAAACATGTTTGATCATAATATGTTGAATAATGGATACTAGGTTAAACATATTTACAAAGACAAAAACCAGTTGAGTTCATACCCGCTTCTCTCTACCACAGTCAATTCATCAAATATCGTCATTATTGCCTTTCACCTGCACGAACGAATGATATAAAAATAATAATAGTGCAAGAGTGTTGTGGACTAAGCTGAAATCTGCAAACATTTTATTCAAAAGGAGAAGACAAGGTAATTTGGGTTTTTTATTATATCAACAATATTATGTATGAGAGCCACTCAACATTTTCACTGTGGTCTTCTCCTTGGTATGACTCAAATAAAAGAAAAGAATTTTAGAGAAACAAACTGAAATATTTTTGGAGTTTTTAGTTTTGCTTAAAAAAAGCAAAATAACGAAGGGAAAATAAAAACGAGAAAAACTATTTACACGGGAAAGCTCCCATCAAGCAAAAGAAGAATATGGAAATCTTTTTGGGTTTTCTTTTAATACTACAACTAATTAAACTAGAAAGAAAGACTGAAAAGAAGCAAGAAATATTTTTGTATTTTCTCAAAGTTTTTTAAACACACAAGAAGAAAGCGATGAAATAAATCTAGCACGGATAATACAATGAAAAAGTGTGGACACTGACAACTGGAATGAAATGTGTGAACATGAATGTAATATCGGTGGAAATACGTACTCCCCCAAGCTTAGGATTTTGTCCTAGCTTGGTAATCACCAGCCACGGCTAGCATAGTAGTCAGAGTGATAACTCACGGAGGCTCTAGGTGCAGCCTCCTCAGCCCGCCGAGCTGCCTTGATCTCTGCCTTGTACGAGCGGGCCTCGCTGTCAAGAACATAATATCTTCTTTTGCTGTCAAAGTCAAAGAGAGCAGGCGCATGCAAAACAACAAGCACAATGGTTTCTTTGTTGAACCTCAAGTTATAAGTAGAATCAGTGATTTGCCCTTAAAGAACTTCATGGCCTCAAAGTCTAAGTACTGAGTAGGTAAGATGGGATCATAAGGCAGAGGTGTAACACCAACCTCCTTAGCTATGGGAGAATCATAAATCCCACGATAAAATTAACCACTAGTAGCATTGTGTTGTAATCTCCGTGCAACAATCGCTTCAAGATTATAACGTTTAATTCTAGTCAGAGTAGTGTGTATGAGGCTCAAGTCAGGAGCACATAGTGTGCTACAATCTTGCTTGCCTATGATGCATTTTCCATCAAAGAGTGCAAAGTAGTGAATTGATGGAAATGAATACTCTTTATTCTGCCTTGTGTCACTCCTCTATCCTCACCGTAGCGAAGGTTAGTCAAAAATGACTCATACTCAGATCTTGGTGGCTTGTCTAGTGAACCCCAATATGGAATTTTGCAGGCATCACAGAACACACTTAGAGGCATGGTAAATGGATGATCATAAAGGCTAAATGAAACTCTAGGCTCACGAGGAAAATATTTAAATTTCTTAGTAAAGGTTTATGTGAGGTTGAGATGCTGGATGCACTTATCTTAAATGTAGGGGCCAAGCTCGGCGTTGTGAACATATTGGTCAAATTCTTCCTTAATGCCTGGGCTTACCATGAAATCGTTACACGACCATAGGCATGATTTGATAGCGGCATCCCGCATTGCGCTTGCGCTTGGTTCAACATAAGAACAACATATTGAGCCACTACTAGATGATGCCTTCGTAGACCTCCTCCTCGACGAACTCCTAAATAATTGCATTTTTATTTCCGAACAATTTCTGAAAAAATTTGGGACACAATTTTTTTGTCAACAAAACTTCACAAGATTGATAGCAACTACTCATAAGGATGCATAGAGGCTATATTAAGCATTCAAACTACTTAGAACTCTAAGAATTCAGCATGCAAGCTCATCTACAACAGCACCAAGAGTAGCTAATTATTCAAAATATAAACCACTAAAGCAAAAACTAATTGGAGCAACGGAGGAGTCACATACCAAGGAGCGATTCCCCAAAACAGTTTAAGAAACGGAGCTTTGAGCAAAGAGATCGAAATCCGCAGGTTTGGGAGCAAGAATACAAGGGAGAGTGCTATGGTGATTTTTTTCAGGAGGTAGGATATGACATAGGCTAAAGAAGTAAGTGAGGGGACCCACATGGGGACCACAACCCACCAGGGCGCGCCTGGGGTTGCTAGCGCGCCCTAGAGTCTGATACGTCTCCAACGTATCAATAATTATGAAATATTCATGCTGTTATATTATCATTCTTGGATGTTTTACAATCATTTTATAGCAACATTATATCATTTTTTGGGACTAACCTATTGACCCAGTGCCAGTTGCTATTTTTTGTTGTTTTTTTACATCGCAGGAAATCAATATCAAACGGAGTCCAAACACCGCGAAACTTTTTGTGGATTTTTTATGGACCAGAAGACATCCAGTGGGCCAGAGAAGCACCTGGGGGTGCCCTGAGGGGGGCACAACCCACCAGGGCGCGCCTGGGGGCCCAGACGCGCCCAGGTGGGTTGTGCCCACCTCGGTGGTCTCCCGCACCCCTCTTTGTCCTGTAAATTGCCAAATATTCCAAAACCCTCGGGGGTAGCCCTAGATCAGAAGTTCCGCCGCCGCAAGGCCTCTTCATCCACGAGATCCAATCTAGACCCCGTTCCGGCACCCTGCCGGAGGGGGAACTCATCACCAGTGGCCATCTTCATCATCCCGGCGGCCACCATGATGAGGAGGGAGTAGTCCACCCTCGGGGCTGAGGGTTTGTACCAGTAGCTATGTGTTTAATCTCCCTCTCTCGTGTTCTTGAGATGTCACGATCTTGATGTATCGCGGGCTTTGTTAATATAGTTGGATCATATGGTGTTTTCCCCTCTCCATCTTGTGATAAATTGAGTTTTCCCTTTGAGATTTTGTTTTATCGGATTGAATACTTTTATGGATTTGAGAGCACTTGATATATGTCTTGCAAATGAATACTCGTGGTGACAATGGGGTATCATATTGATTCACTTGATGTATGTTTTGGCACTCAACTCACGGATTCCCGAGGTGACATTGGGGTAATCTATGCATAGGGGTTGATGCACGTTCTTGTCTTTGTTTCTCTGGTAGAAATCTTGGGGCACTCTTTGAGGTTCTTTGTGTTGGATTGAGTATTATGAATCTGAAATTATTTGGTGTTATTTTAGTACGAACTCTTGGATAGATCGGTCGGAAAGAATAGCTTCGAGGTGGTTTCGTACCCTATAAACAATTTCTTCTTATGTTCTCTGCTAGACAAGACCTTTGGAGTGATTCTTCGTTGCACGTTGAGGGATGGTTATGTGATCAAATTATATTAGCATTGTTGAGAGATTGCACTAGTGAAAGTACGAACCCTAGGCCTCATTTTCAAGCATAGCAATACCATTTGTGCTCCGTTTTATCAATTGCTACCTTGCTGTTTTTCATTGTTCCTATTACAAAAATCAATATCTACTATCATTACTACACTTGTATCACCAACTCTTCGCCGAACTAGTGTGCCTATACAAATTTCCATTGTATTTGGTGTGTTGGGGACACAAGAGACTTTTTATTATTTGGTTGCAGAGTTGTTTGAGAGAGACCATCTTCATCCTACACCTCCCACAGATTGATAAACCTTAGGTCATCCACTTGAGGGAAAATTCCTACTGTCCTACAAAACTCTGCGCTTGGAGGCCCAACACAAGTCTACAAGAACAAGTTGCATAGTAGACATCAAGCTCTTTTCTGACGCCGTTGCCAGGGATGTGAGTGCTTGAAGGTATATCTTTAGATCTTGCAATTGAATCTTTTAGTTTCTTGTTTTATCACTAGTTTGGTTTATAAAACAAAACTACATAAAATGGAATTTAGGTTGCATCATATTATTGATCATCTTTATAATATCTTTCTTGAAAATGATGGATTGGAAAATTGTGCTCAATTGTTAGAAGAAGAAGTCAATAAAATGTTTGGCACCAATATTTGAATGATGAGCATGATTGCAATGTTGTTAGTATGAATTCTTTGAATATCCAAAATACTAATAATGATTGCACAAGTCATTAAAAAAATGTTTCTTATAAGCATGTCAATTTTTGTGGAGTGCATAAAGTTTGTGAAGACGTGCCTTATAGGGAAGATAGATTTTGTAAGAAGCATAAACATGATAGCACCAATTCTTTGCTCAAAGAGATAGATGAATTTGCTAAAAAATCATGTTCTCTTTGTCCTATTACTCGTGATATTTGCAAAAAAGTTGGTCACCTTAATTTCCAATGCATGCTTTTTCATGATCGAATCGTGTCCAAATATTGCAATAACTTGATCACCCTTGAACTTTATAATGAACTTTGTCTATTTTTGGGGAGTGAAGAATTGACACATAAAAATAGTTGGTTTGAAGTATTCATTCTCAGGGACGACATTGAAACTAAACTGAAGAATATCTATATGTTTTGCATGGTAAATTGCAATGAGAATGCTTATATTGCCAACTATAGAAAGATGGGAAAATCAATAAAATATAAAAGGAATACCAATGAAATGGTAAAGATTTCCACTTTCCCACCTATTGTCTCTTATGATGAAATAGGTAACAAGGAGGAGCTCCCTATTCAACCAGTCTCATCAATAAGAAGCTTGAAAAGATTAATTAAACCCACACATGATGTGGTGAAGAAGAAAAGAAGAAGGAATAGAGGTAAAAAGGTACCTCTCCAAATAATGTTGCTCCTATTATTATTGTGCCTCATGAAAATGAATCAAAAATAATTGTGGAAGATGAAGCACTTGATGATGATATTGCTTCTATGTCTTATGGCACAATGTCCGAGAGCACTATTGATGATGATTTTGTTATGCCTATTACTTGTTGTGATGATTATGATTGGGAAGATAATGATACTTCTTATAACTTGGAAATCTTTTTCGCACCAACTTGGGAAATTGTGATGATAGTGATGGGTCTCCAACGTATCTATAATTTATGAAGTATTCATGCTATTATATTATCCTTCTTGGATGTTTTATGGGCTTTACTATGCACTTTTATATTATTTTTTGGACTAACCTATTGACCGAGAGCCCAGTGCCAGTTCCTGTTTTTTCCCTTGTTTCAGTGTTTCGAAGAAAAGGAATATCAAACGGAGTCGAAACGGAATGAAACCTTCTGGAGAAGTTATTTTCGGAAGGAAAGCAACCCGGGAGACTTGGAGTCCACGTCAAGAAAGCAACGAGGAAGGCACAAGGTAGGGGGGCGCGCCCACCCCCCTGGGCGCGCCCTCCACCCTCGTGGGCCCCTCGTGGCTCCCCTGACGTACTTCTTTCACCTATATATACCAATATACCCTAAAACCTTCGGGGAACATAATAGATCGGGAGTTCCACCGCTGCAAGCCTCTGTAGCCACCAAAAACCAATCGGGACCCTGTTCCGGCACCTTGCCGGAGGGGGGAACCCTCACCGGTGGCCATCTTCATCATCCTGGCGTTCTCCATGACGAGGAGGGAGTAGTTCACCCTCGGGGTTGAGGGTATGTACCAGTAGCTATGTGTTTGATCTCTCTCTCTCTCTCTCGTGTTCTTGATTTGGCACGATCTTGATGTATCGCGAGCTTGCTATTATAGTTGGATCTTATGATGTTTCTCCCCCTCTACTCTCTTGTAATGGATTGAGTTTTCCCTTTGAAGTAATCTTATCGGATTGAGTCTTTAATGATTTGAGAACACTTCATGTATGTTTTGCCATGCGTATCTGTGGTGACAATGGGATATCACGTGATTCACTTGATGTATGTTTTGGTGATCAACTTGCGGGTTCCGCCCATGAACCTATGCATAGGGGTTGGCACACATTTTCATCTTAATTCTCCGGTAGAAACTTTGGGGCACTCTTTGAGGTTCTATGTGTCAGTTGAATAGATGAATCTGAGATTGTGTGATGCATATCGTATAATCATACCCACGGATACTTGAGGTGACATTGGAGTATCTAGGTGACGTTAGGGTTTTGGTTGATTTGTGTCTTACGGTGTTATTCTAGTACGAACTCTAGGGCTGTTTGTGACACTTATAGGAATAGCCCAACGGATTGATTGGAAAGAATAACTTTGAGGTGGTTTCATACCCTACCATAATCTCTTCGTTTGTTCTCCGCTATTAGTGACTTTCGAGTGACTCTTTGTTGCATGTTGAGGGATAGTTATATGATCCAATTATCTTATTATTGTTGAGAGAACTTGCACTAGTGAAAGTATGAACCCTAGGCCTTGTTTCCTAGCATTGCAATACCGTTTACGCTCACTTTTATCGCTTGCTACCTTGCTGTTTTTATATTTTCAGATTACAAAAACCTATATCTACCATCCATATTGCACTTGTATCACCATCTCTTCGCCGAACTAGTGCACCTATACAATTTACCATTGTATTGGGTGTGTTGGGGACACAAGAGACTCTTTGTTATTTGGTTGCAGGGTTGCTCGAGAGAGACCATCTTCATCCTACGCCTCCCACGGATTGATAAACCTTAGGTCATCCACTTGAGGGAAATTTGCTACTGTCCTACAAACCTCTGCACTTGGAGGCCCAACAACGTCTACAAGAAGAAGGTTGTGTAGTAGACATCAGATAGCAATTGTTATACCGTTGGTGCTATCCAGACTATTAATGATGAGAGTGATTATGCTTATGATATGCCAAGCAACAAGCTTGCACTACAAAAAAAGACACATCTGTGACATTTTGGGCCGAACGAAAAAAATTATGTCATACATATGACACTTCTATGACGATAATTGTGACAAAACCCAGTATCACCATAGATGTGGTGGGCTCCTACTTCTATGACAAAAAATCATGACAGAAAATGGGCTTTTCGTCCTGGGCAGGCCGGAGACGCAGCTGCATGACATTCTTTGGGCCGTCCATGACGGAAAAAACCGTGGTAGAAGCGAGGGGGAGGAAAATTTCGGGGAGTTCCCGGTTACGGTGGGAGGTCAGGGGCCGAGCGATGCGCGTTTCTCTTGTACACGTACGCGCGTGTGTGCGAGGCGTTGGCTCTAACTGAACCCGAGCGAGGCGTTGGGCTCTAACTGAACCCGAGCGATTGCACTGCAGGCTATGCGTTACTGAACCCGAGCGATCGATCGATGGCTATTAACTGAACCCAATCGAGCGATTCCTTCGCTACTGCTGCTAACTGAAGCTGATCGATTGGATGAACAGTGAGCGTTGCCGGGGGGTGGATGAACAGTGAGCGGTGGCGTTGCCTCTGGATGAACAGGACCCCGTGGTGTGGTGGAGGGCTGGATGAACAGTAGGCGATGGAGGGGTGCCCGTGAAGGGGTGGTTGAACAGGCCCCCGTGGTGTGGAGGGGTGGTTGAACAGGACCCCGTGGTGTGGAGGGCTGGATGAACAGTAGACGGTGGAGGGGTGGTTGAACAATAGCCGGTGGAGTAGCGCGCGGTGGAGGCTGGATGAACAGGAGCCCGTAGAGGCTGGAGGAGGTTGACGGTAGCCCGTGGAGGCTGGAGGAGGTCGACGGTGGAGATGAGCAGTATCCCGTGGAGTCCTGTTTTGCGGTACGCCACACCCCTCCCGATGAACAGGACCCCCGTTTCGACCGTAGGAGGTCCGTTTCGTCCGTTTTGTGGTACGCCAC
>NC_057802.1:114446002-114597386 GCF_018294505.1 Triticum aestivum
GATCAACAGGACCCCCGTTTTGACCGTAGGAGGTCCGTTTCATCCGTTTTGCGGTACGCCACACCCCTCCCGATCAACAGGACCCCCGTTTCGACCGTAGGAGGTCTGTTTCCTCCGTTTTGCGGTACGCCACACCCCTCCCGATCAACAGGACCCCGTTCCGAACGTAGGAGGTCTGTTTCCTCCGTTTTGCGGTACGCCAGGCCTCATTTCCATCGCCTGTTCCGTCCAAGCCGTCCCGATGAACACGACCACGCATTCCGTTCCGACCCAGCCGGTTGGCTCCCACGCGTTCCGTTGCCTCCCGATGAACACGACGCATTCCGTTGCCTCCCGATGAACATGACGCATTCCGTTGCCTCCCCATGAACACGACGCATTCTGTTGCCTCCCCATGAACACGACGACGACGCTGTTTCTCCGTTCCGACCCAGCCATGTACACGAGCCCTGGCCATACGTATGCGCGAGTAGGCGTTCGAGACCCCGCCCGTATGTACACATACGTGGCCGTATTTTCTTTCTTGCACCCTGGCCGCTGTACGTACGTGTACATGCTACGTGCGCGCCTCTACTACGACACGTGCGCCCCTCTACATCGACCAATATGTACGTACACGTTCGCGACCAGAATGACAACGCTACGTACGCTTCGACCAGGTGGGTCCCGACTGTCAGGCACTTCCTTGCGTGCGAAGATGTAGCTGGTGGGTCCCAGCAGTCAGGGGGGCGAATCATTTTCTGCCCGGACGCACTTCCTTGCGTGCGAAGATGCAGCCGGTGGGTCCCAGCAGTCAGGGGGGCGAATCGTTTTTTTTGCCCGGACTCACTTCCTTGCGTGCGAAGGTGTAGCTGGTGGGTCCCAGCAGTCAGGGGGGCGAATCATTTTTTTTTGCCCGGACGCACTTCCTTGTGTGCGAAGATGAAGCTGGTGGGTCCCAGCAGTCAGGGGGAAACATTTTTTCCGCAAAATACAGTGGCCCGTCCGGTGGGTCCCAGCTGTCAGGTGGAGGAATCATTATTTTCCGCGTAATAAGGAGGCACTTCCTTGCTGCGGCCGTGGACCCAGCTGTCAGCCTCTCCACGTATAGTCCACGTCCGATGGAAGTCGTTCCTTGACCATGTTGACCAGGCCGCGCCGAGAGCACCATGGCGGTGGACGACGGCGAGGCCTAGGAAGGGGACGACGCGGAGCCGGGGAAGACGCGGCAGTGGAAGCCCGCGCGGAGAGGAGTACGAGGGTTCACTGGTTCGGCTGCGGTGTGAGGTTGCCGTCGCCGCAGGGCCTGGCCAGCGGTGGGAATAGTAGGGGGCGGTGAGGCCTCCGCAGCAGCACAGTCGGCCATGGGAGGCAGGAGCATGCGGCGCGACCGGCGCTGCTTTGGGCGGCTGGAGCAAGAAGACCATAGGTTGAAGAAGCACTACGGCCGTTGGATGGACATCGTACGGTCACTGGAGCTAGAATCGTTCATATTGACTAAGTTGACAAAGCCCTCCGTCCCCGTCAACTTAGTTGGCCCACAAGTCATCCTCCCACTATGGTGGGTCCCAGCTAGCAGGGGGGTATTCATTTTTTTGTGCATAATAAGGAGGCACTTCCTTGCGTGCGATGATATAGCTGGAGGGTCCGACATGTCAGCGGGGGGAATGTTTTTTTCACGAAATACAGAGGCCCTTCCGGTGGGTCCCAGCTGTCAGGTGGAGGAATCATTATTTTGCGCATACCGTCCACGGCCGATGGATGTCGTTCGTTGACCATGTTGACCAGGCCGCGCCGAGAGCACGATAGTGGTGGACGACGGCGAGGCCTAGGAAGGGAACGACACGGAGCCGGGGAAGACTCGGCAATGGTTGCCTACGCGGTGGGGAGTACGAGGGTTTACTGGTCCGACTGCCGTCGCCGGAAAATAACAGGAGGTGTGGGTGAGTAGAGGAATGGCCTGGCCAGCAATGAAGTAGGGTGGGGCGGTGCGGCCTGTGCGGCAGCACAGCCGGCCACGGGAGGCGGGAGCAGGCAGTCCCACCAGAGCTGGTTTGGGCGGCTGGAGCAAGAAGATCAGATATTGAAGAAGCAGCACGGCCGTTGGATTAACATCCAACGGTCACCGCTACTAGAATCGTTTGTGGACTAAGTTGACAAAGCCAAAGTACACGTCAACCTAGTAGACCCACAAGTCAGCCTCCAAATCTGTCCCAAACAGCATACAGCCCGAAATTTCTAGCCAGATTAAAATTAATTTTAAATCTAAATATACCTTAATTTAAATTCAATGAAATTTTACCCGCACAAAAACAATGAAATTTAAAATATCAAAATCTGAAAGAAAACGGTATTTTGGAACTAATTTCCTGTTTGCTGTATTTTTCATTTTACAGCCCATTTATTATTAGTTATAGCCCATTTCTTATTACTTATAGCCCATTTTCTGGGCAAAATGCATCCCTCCTCGTCTTGAAAGATTTCCGGCCCAACAGGGCGTAGAAAAGCAAGTAGGCCTACGTTGGTTATTCTGCAAAAAACAAAATAGCTGGCTAGCCATTTTCAGAAAGGAAAAAAACAAACTGGGCTGGTCATGTGCTAAACATATGAAATAAAAGCCTGGGCTAGATGGGCCACGGGTCCCGCACAACTCAGTTGATACCCTTCTCCGTCCCGAAAAAACAAAATTACTGCGCGCACTGCTGGGTCCCTACTGTCATCCTCACCATGTACAGTCATCTCCTTATTCCTCTCGTTGTTGACCATGTTGATGTTGGAAATATGCCCTAGAGGAAATAATAAATTGGTTATTATTATATTTCCTTGTTCATGATAATCGTCTATTATCCATGCTAGAATTGTATTGATAGGAAACTCAGATACATGTGTGGATACATAGACAACACCATGTCCCTAGTAAGCCTCTAGTTGACTAGCTCGTTGATCAATAGATGGTTATGGTTTCCTGACCATGGACATTGGATGTCGTTGATAACGGGATCACATCATTAGGAGAATGATGTGATGGACAAGACCCAATCCTAAGCCTAGCACAAGATCGTGTAGTTCGTCTGCTAAGAGCTTTTCTAATGTCAAGTATCATTTCCTTAGACCATGAGATTGTGCAACTCCCGGATACCGTAGGAATGCTTTGGGTGTACCAAATGTCACAACGTAACTGGGTGGCTATAAAGGTGCACTACAGGTATCTCCGAAAGTGTCTGTTGGGTTGGCACGAATCGAGACTGGGATTTTTCACTCCGTGTAAACGGAGAGGTATCTCTGGGCCCACTCGGTAGGACATCATCATAATGTGCACAATGTGACCAAGGAGTTGATCACGGGATGATGTGTTACAGAACGAGTAAAGAGACTTGCCGGTAACGAGATTGAACAAGGTATCGGGATACCGACGATCGAATCTCGGGCAAGTAACATACCGATAGACAAAGGGAATTGTATACGGGATTGATTGAATCCTCGACATCGTGGTTCATCCGATGAGATCATAGTGGAACATGTGGGAGCCAACATGGGTATCCAGATCCCGCTGTTGGTTATTGACCGGAGAGGCGTCTCGGTCATGTCTGCATGTCTCCCGAACCCATAGGGTCTACACACTTAAGGTTCGGTGACGCTAGGGTTGTAGAGATATTAGTATGCGGTAACCCTAAAGTTGTTCGGAGTCCCGGATGAGATCTCGGACATCACGAGGAGTTTCGGAATAGTCCGGAGGTGAAGAATTATATATAGGAAGTCCAGTTTCGGCCACCGGAAAGTTTCGAGGGTTATCGGTATTGTACCGGGACCACCGGAAGGGTCCCTTGGGTCCACCGGGTGGGGCCACCTATCCCGGAGGGCCCCATGGGATGAAGTGGGAGGGGAACCAGCCCCTGGTGGGCTGGTGCGCCCCCCATGGGCCTCCCCCTGCGCCTAGGGTTGGAAACCCTGGGGGTGGGGGCGCCCCACCTGGCTTGGGGGGCAAGTTTCCCCCCTTGGCCGCCGCCCCCTTGTAGATGGGATCTCCAGGGCCGGCGCCCCCCCAGGGGGGCTATATATAGTGGGGGGGAGGGAGGGCAGCAGTACCCAAGCCCCTGGCGCCTCCCTCTCCCTCCCGTGACACCTCTCCCTCCCATTAGTGCTTGGCGAAGCCCTGCCGGGATCCCCGCTACTTCCACCACCACGCCGTCGTGCTGCTGGATCTCCATCAACCTCTCCTCCCCCCTTGCTGGATCAAGAAGGAGGAGACGTCACTGCTCCGTACGTGTGTTGAATGCGGAGGTGCTGTCCGTTCGGCGCTAGGATCATCGGTGGTTTGGATCACGACGAGTACGACTCCATCACCCCCGTTCTCTTGAACGCTTCCGCTCGTGATCTACAAGGGTATGTAGATGCACTCCTTCCCTCTCGTTGCTAGTAAACTCCATAGATTGATCTTGGTGATGCATAGAAAATTTTGAATTTCTGCTACGTTCCCCAATAGTTGACAACACCGGAGGGCGGCGCCGCGGCGAGCGAACCAAGGCGGAGGACGATGATGAGGCCTCGGACGGGAACGAACAGGAGCCGGGGAAGATCACAGCCAGCCGTGGGAGGCGGGAGCAGGCGGTCCCGCCGGCGCTGGTTTGGCTTTGGTGGCTCGAGGAAGAAGAGACTGAATAAACGCGACAGACGTTGAATGTCAATCCAACGGTCAAGGTTGGCACAATC
This sequence comes from Triticum aestivum, assembly GCF_018294505.1. Lineage (NCBI taxonomy): Eukaryota > Viridiplantae > Streptophyta > Magnoliopsida > Poales > Poaceae > Triticum > Triticum aestivum. The sequence goes on from NC_057802.1 coordinate 114,450,692, forward strand.
GTTTGTTGACTAAGCGGACACCAAGTAGCATACTTTTTTATATATAGGAAGAAAACTGCGAGGAAAATGCGTCCGTCTGCCGTCCTCCTCATAGGGAATGTTCGCCACATAAGTGACTAGCACCCTTGGTTTTCAACCGAGAGGTCTTGGGTTCGAGTCCCAGGAACTCTCAATTTTGTCCTCCTTCCTTCCTCGCAAAAAAAGGGAAAGAAAATCAAAGACTTGGGAAGGCGTACAGAACAAGCTAGTGTACCAGTAAAGAGACGTTGCCGAGTTTTAGCAAAAAGAAAGACGTGCTCCTGTACCTGGATTGAATCCAAACCTAGACTATGAGTATATATGGTGCTATGCTACTCTGCAAGTAATGAAACTGACATATCCAATGTTCGCTTCTCCTCTTCTCTACTTACTCTGCCTAGCATCAGAAGCTCTGGCCGCAGCAACCATGTCCGCTGGCTGCTCATCCACCTGCTCTTTAGCAGGCAACAACCAGATATGTGCCAAGGCGCCACCCACGCCTGTGGGTCTCATCACACCCCCGCCGGCACGCGCACCGCTGCCGATTGCTCATCGCAACCCGCTGCCGTTGGTGTGGTGCCACTGCTGCAAATCACGCAGAGTCATTCGTCGCGTCTCAACCACAATCCGCAACCCTGGCCGAGTCTTCTACAAATGCCCGAATCATGGGGTAATAATATGTTTAAGTGTTGTTCTGCTGCTTTCAGTTGCTGATTTTTTTAATAGTTCGGTTGATGATCTTCCAATTTGATTCGTGCAGAAAAGGGAAGATTCGTGTGATTTTTATTTCTGGGAAGTTGCTAATGTGGGGGAATGCAACTACACTGATTATTTGGTTAGCCAAGGAATCCCAATACCAGCAGGTTGGGGTGTTGGACAAGTAACTGAAGGAACGGCAGAAGAGGAAGATGCAGAGCAGAAGGTTAAAGATGCAGTTCCTCTGATCATGGCCAAGCAACAGCTGCTGAACAGCCTTGACAGCAATGAGGAGATGAAAGAGCTTGTGAAGATAATGGGAAAAATCGATGTGCTCTGTAGGATGATTGTCTCTTTATTTGCAGTGTATGTAGCACTCGTGATGTATTCAGTGGCTACGACATGAGCACTTTGCTGAAACTAGTAATGAATGAAACCTGTGTAGCAGGCTGGGCGTAGTGTTGTGAACATCTAATGTTTTCTATTAACGGAAATCAGGGGGTATCCCCTTTTGCTCATATAAATAAATAAATAAATAGCAGAGGCCCTGTCGGGTCAGCTTTGTTCTCATTCGAAGACGTCGAGCAAATTGCAGTCCAATAGCAAACTATGTCATGAAATTCAAGTTTCACAGCCAAATATGAGTACAACTAAACAACAATGTCAACATGTTTTAGTTGTCATACAGTCACCAAACACAAATCAGCATACATAACAAGTGATGTTCTCACAGGAAAATACTAATCAACATGTTCATCAGGTTTCAGTTGTCATAGCAAACACAATTTCACATAGTAGATAAAAAACGTCTTCTGACAGGCAAATACGACAAAAGCAATGTAATCATCATCCGCAGGAGCAGCGTCAACATCTTCGCCATGTGTATCAGTCTGAATCGTAATTCCCCACGGTGTCATCTTCTTCTTTGTCCTCAACGTCCTCGAACGTTGGCTTATTCTTGATCAACTCTTGTATGTCCACAGCACGACAGGCAATCTTTTCGCTGGCGTCATTGACGTGATGGTTCTCAAAGATATTAGAAACATCTGTGTTATCTTGTACATCAGGAGCAGTGTAAGCATCATCTTGTTATGCAACTTCATTAAACAAATTCCTCTGCTAAAACCTTTGCAATACTCTCCAGTCATCGCTACGTGCAAATGTGTCTTCCAAGAAAAATATCTGTGTTGCTTGATTTGCCAAAATAAAAGGCTCGTTGGTCTGGTACGCCGCCTTGACATTGATGGATTTGAAATAATCATCAGCTCTGGGTTTTGCGATCCTAGAAAACAGGTTATACCAACGACGGCACAACAGAACCACACACCGATGATCCTCGAAACTGGAGATATACTGCAACTGAACAATGTCTGTTATGTTAGCATACATTTCACTTGTCTCTTTGTGATACGTATCCGTGCTCATGATGGCACTGTTTTGTGTCTTCCTGCCTTCGTCTCGTGCAAGGGTGTTGTAGCGCACATCTCCAACAACGCAAGATTCATAATGTCTTACCCGAGTATCAGGACCCATTGCTAGTGAGTAAAGGGCATCATCAACTGCCTGCCCATCCTCCCGCATCTTCTTAACCTATGGTTAGAAAATAGACAAGCTGATCATCTTATGTACTCAATATATTAAAAAAAACTGACAGTGCACTTCAAAAGCTTACATGGTTCTTGAACCATTTCGCAAATCCTGCCATAACCTGTTTGTCAATATTTCTTGGATTTTGCGGCAGTAACTCCTCTTTGTAGATGATGCACAACATAGTGATCACGTCAAACATCTAAATATATAAGAATGTGTTGCAAGTTTAGTAGATTACGATGTATAAGCTACAGTACTCCACTTAATTGATATAAGGTAGTATCTCAGGACAGTTATTCAACACATACCAAACCATTTTGTCCAAATCTTTAGGTTTTTCCTCTTGTCGACTCTTCCCTGTAACTCGAACAGAATAATCGAAAACATTGAGCCCGGGATTGTCTTCACCCACCTCTTTGCTAAGCTGATCAGCTATTTCAATGTATTTTGAGCAGAATGTCAACGCTTCTGTAGCAATGTAGGCCTCTGCAATGGAACCCTCGGGTCTAGCTCTGTTCCTAACATAGCCCTTGAAAGTGCCTAGCTGCCTTTCAATAGGGTACATCCAGCCATACTGCACTGGACCTCTAAGTAGTGCCTCATCAGGTAGATGAACAGCCAAATGCACCATCACATCAAAGAAGGCTGGAGGATATATCTTCTCAAGGTCGCATAGGATAGTTGGTATCTTGTCTCTAAGACGCTCCAAAGCATCTATCCTGATATTCCTACTGCAGAGTTCCCTGAAGAATTGTCCCAACTCTGCAACTGCTCTGTATAAGTCAGGGCGGCCCAATCCTCTAAGGATAACAGGTAAAACCCTTTGAAGTAGGATGTGGCAGTCATGAGTTTTCAACCCTTGTACCTTGTTTCCATCTGCACTGACTCTCCTTTCAGGGTTGTAAGCAAATCCATGTGGGAATCTCACACGTGACAGGACCTCGCAGAATTCTTTTCTTTTTACCTTGTCCAAGACGTACACAGCTGGTGCCATATCCCGTAGTTTAACTTCATCTTGCACCTGCAAATCCTTTCTGATACCCAAGTGTGTCAAATTAATCCTAGATTTTAAGGTATCTTTCGTCTTGCCTTCAATATTAAGAAGTGTGCCGATAATGCTGTCACATATATTTTTCTCGATGTGCATCACATCAAGATTATGCCGCAGATCCAAATCTTTCCAATACTCCAAGTCCCACAAAGTGGACCTGCGGGTAAACAATAATCTCTCTTCTACCCTGCCACGCTTCCTTTTCCCGCTACCATTACCAGGATGGTTTCCTGGTGTAATATGCCTGACCTTCTCTAATTCCACTTGCAACTCATCGGCGGTGAGCCTCTTTGGCGCATCACAGTTTTCATGCTTTGCATTGAACACATGTCTTCGGTATTTTCTAGGATGCGGCTTGTCCTTGGCAAGGAAACGGCGGTGTCCACTGTAACAGATCTTGCTAAGTATTGTGTATAACAGCGGATTCCTGTCACAGCGAACACATGCCTTGTAAACATGTGTCGTTCTGACATAGTGCCCAAAGCCGGATAATCATGGATGCACCAAATTATAACAGCACGCAGAAAGAAATCAGCTGGTGGGCTGCTATATAGGTCTCGAGTGAGAACACCCTTTCATAGCTGTTGAAGTTCCTCCACAAGAGGCTCCATGAACAAATCAAAATCCTTTCCAGGACTTTTTGAACCTGGGATGAGCAAGGCCATCATGTAGTTTGATTCTTTGGTGCAGACATTTGGAGGCATGTTGTAAGGGATAACAAGCACTGGCCACATGCTATATGTGGCGCTCTAGTGGCCAAATGGGTTAAATCCATCTGAAGCTAAGCCAAGTCTAATGTTTCTCGGGTCAGCAGCAAACTCTTTGTGTTTATCATTGAAGCTTTTCCACTCACTACCATGAGATGGATGGCTCATTTCATTCTGATCTCTGTACTCTTGGTTCCTAGAATGCCACAGTACATCCTCTCTTGTTTCAGCATCATGAAACAACCTCCGCAATCTTGGTGTAATTGGAAAATGTCTCAGAACATTATGAGGAATCCTCTTCACAGCATCGCCATCTTTCCATCTTGATGATTTGCATTTCGGGCATTCACTTAAGTTGGCATAATCCTTCCGGAACAGAACACAATTATTCTTACAAACATGGATCATATACATATCCAATTCCAACTGCACGAAGGAAATTCTTCATTTTACTGTAGGTGTGTGGCAAGCTCAGACGCATCTGGGAAAGATTTCGCGGAAAGCAGCCAACATCGCATCGAATGATTTGTTGGTCATCCGCTCAGATGTCTTCACCTGAAGAAAGGTGACCATAGCTGAAGAATACTGACAGCTTATTTCCTGGGGTGAACAGCAACATTGCATTGTTCAACATGCGGGCCCACCGTTTTTCTTCTGCAGGTGAAAGTTCACGGAATGCATCGAGCATTTCGTAGCATTGTTCAATGTTGTCAAACTCACTGGGCTCCGCCACCACCACCTCCTCCTCTCTTCCACCTGAGCATCAAGGCAGATCAAGATGGTGATCATGCTGCTTCCAACGTAGTCAATAACATTGACGTTCACAAGCTTCACCATGATGAACCCACCTAGTATATGTGACCGACATCCCATACAGTGTAGATGATTTTGCACAGTTGACTGGGGTCTTGTAACTGAATTCATACAACTGCTACACGGGCAGAGCACATCTGATTTCGGACCACCGTACTCAGCTCTGATAAAAGTTCATGAAGTTTTCAACCCCTCGACAATCCAGGGAGAATCTCGAGCAGAAGTTATCCAAGTCCTGTCCATCTGTAGACAATACCAAATTAGTTCTTCTACTAGATATTACAGGAAAAACATATATGCTTTTTTATGAAGTCCAGAAAAAATACCTAGGTCGATGTCTAAAGCTATGGCAAGATATTTGGATGAGCAGATCTAAGTAACGAAATATATGTAAAGCTAATTCAGCAAACAGATTTGATGCCAAATTATGGCAGGTTGTTTCAGCAGTCAATGAGGCCAAGCACACAGCCATCGAACTATCGAAGGCCATCGCAGCAACAAAGATCGAGTATAAAACGGTGTAGAGCTATTTCACCTAACAGATTGGCTACTAGACCATGGCAATCTACGTCACAATAAATATATGGCAGGATATTTTAGCACTAATCGGCCTTGGCATGCCATCTCAGCTAAGCAGATTGAGTGCAGAACAGGGCAGGAAGCTTCTTAAGCAGAGCATATTGACAGTAAACTACTTCGGCAAACAGTTGAGATTAACAGCGTCTATCAGCTAACATTCAGCGCTAACACCGACATGAACGGGGCCTCAGTCTAGAATGCGCGTACCGTGGGAAGAAGCTGACCGCCGTGCATCTCCACACGAACGTCGCCAGCGGTGGCGGCGCTGACCGCCGTGCGCCTCCACAAGAACGTAGCCAGAGGTGGCGGCGCGGCTAGAGGACGGCAGTCTACGAGAGCGTACTGTGGGAGCGAGAGGATCGCCGAACCGCGGCGCCGACGTATCGGCGCGGCGGGGAGGGCGGCTTTGGCGGAGCGAATGGAGTGGAGGGGGACAAGGGGGGAGGGGGTTTGGGGAATATTATTGGCTAGTTGGCCGAAGGGCGGTTGAATCGGATTTGGGGGGAATTTTTGGGTGTGGGGGGAGGATTTTCGCGAGGTGGGGCGGGGGGAGTTTGGCGGCATGTCGGTTTCTCCAAGTGCAATCCCACGTTGTCAGTGAAGAGGCAAGCGAAGCGCGTTCCGTTTGCGTGAGCCGTGTGCAGGACCGAACGTGTGTGGGGTGCAATGCGACCGCGACAGGAGTGCTGTGAGTGTACCGCCTTTTTTCCTTTTAAACTAGGTGCTTCGCCCCCTCAAAAAAAATTGTTGCTTCGCGCGATCCATCGATACTACTACTAGTAATCCGGTAATCCCGACTAAAACGGCGCGGCCGGGTCTTTTCCCGCGCGATATGCTGGGAGGTTGGCTTAGTTGGGTTTTTTAGGACGAGTAATGCTACACCTACGTAATCCCAGTTACGTAATTAACGTAATGTGAAACGTGTGAGCTGTTGATTGTAGATTGGGGGGAGGGAGGGGCCCACCACCATGAAAATCAGGGGAGGAGAGAGAGAGGCAATTTACGTTAACCCTTTCGTAGGTTCCCGTAGATGTAGAAAGATGTGAAATGCGTGAATGTGTAGTGGACGTACTATTGGAGTGCCTAAGATAATTTGTGTATGTATAGACCCTATGTGTTTATTTTACTTCGCATGTTAGATTTGTCTCGGTTCAATAAAAAGCAGAGTTGGTGATGATGGTGTGCCTGTCATCCTGCAATATAGGCCGTCCGATCTATATCTAACGGATAGGAAGGAAACTATGACAATTTACCCGCACTCCTCTCCACATTTGCAGATAAGGCTTTCCCTCGTTCATCCTTTTCTCCCACAAGATCTTGATCTTCCGTGCAACGCACGGGCATCTTGCTAGTACTCCTACAATATGTATATTATTGTGAAAGTTCATATACACCGGCCGAGATTAATGCAAACACGGCAGATTTTCATTACATTTCGAACTTTTATAGGACAGAAAAATAAAAGAAACCCGACCCTAAACCTATTCTACGGCGGCGACCGACGTCCTCCATCTGCGATCTCTATGTACGGGGGCGGGGTTCAAGACCCGTGAAGTGAAGGTGCGGTCTCCGGCGAGGAAGAGTAGAACACGGGATACGGACCGGCCAGTTGGCACACCATGCCCTGCCGCCTCCCATGCCCTACTCATCCTCGGAGGAGTCCCCGACCTCGGCGGTGCCGACGTTGGACGGCGGCAAGTAGGACGCGTGGCTGACGGTGCTCCCGTCGTCGGCCGCCAGCGTGGCCACCGCTTGTGCGGTCGCGTCCGCGTCCGGCTACGCCGCTATTGCGTCGCGAGAGGCGACTTGAGCGAGGGCGGCGACCTCGAGCTTCATCCCCGAAGACAAGCTCTCCCGCAGAGCGTTCGCACTTGCGGTCATGGCGGATGTGGTGCCAGGTAGGAGGACGATGCGCTATGGTGTGGAGGTTAGCTGGGCGTTGCCGCTTTAAGTAGCGCATTCCGGTGAGGCCAAGCGTCCGGGTGCGTCATTAAGTCGCCGGAGTTGGTTCCTCGGGCACCGAGCCTCTTAACGACGACATACGAACGGACGGCATGAATGCGGGCAGCTGGCGCCGGCTGGGAACGCACCGCGCGACGGCGCGAGGACGAGGGTTTTGGTGTGCCAGGGTAGTCAGCTGCGGTCGTGGCAACGTTGGAGATGCCCTTTGCTCACATGCGATCCCCGCATGTCATTGAAAAAGCAAGACGACCCGGCATGGTCTCAGGTCCAGAGGATGCAGTTGGCCGCGCTACACCACTCCGCGGACGCGTCGCGGCGCCCCGTGCATCTCGACGAGCCGGGTGTTGGGGTGTGTTTGGATTGTGGCCAAAGTGCACCTTACCAAAATTTTGGTCATGACCCAAAGATTGGTCTTTGTTTGGATGGTTGCCATTTTTTTGGCATGCCAATGAACTCTAGCCAACTCTAGTTCATTTTTCTTGCCAATGTCGGCCAAATCATGGGCAACCAATACCTCAACCAAAATTTTGGTCATGACCCAAAGATTGGTCTTTGTTTGGATGGTTGCCATTTCTTTGGCATGCCAATGAACTCTAGCCAACTCTAGTTCATTTTTCTTGCCAATGTCGGCCAAATCATGGGCAACCAATACCTCAACCAAAATTTTGGCTACCCAATGCTTTGATGGGGCAACCTTGGGCACAAACCAAACATACCGTTGGTCGTGCCACAGCACTAACGCCACCCTCGGCACACTGAAACCGACCGTGTCTAGCGACGATATGAGTGTGTCGCTCACCGCGGTCGCCGTGTCCAGAGGCGGTGCTGGAGCTGCGCCCCGTTGTTGGCCCCAACGACCCACATGAACGGTTGTCGGTGGCGAGGAGGTCGTGGGCCAGCTCCTCCATTGGACTAGTCTGCGCTACGTCGTCCCGACGGGTGTGCCCCACATGTCGGTTTCCCTGTTTTCCCGGCCATATTCGAGCGTCAGTGCTCCGCGTTGCGCATTAGGCCTTTCACTATGTAGGCCAAGCGAGACAACTTATTGTTTATTTGAGCCGTTCAAGTATAATCATGTGGCGTTTGCTTATTTCTCATTCCTCTCCAACCCTCTTCTCCATCGATCATGTCGCCCTCCAGTCGAGTCCATCCTCCCGCATGCCTCATTTGAACATTCCGCCGAGTATCATTCGCATGTACCCACCCTAGTCCTCTTTCAATAGATCTCCGGACCCCGAGATGAAATCGAGAGGGAACGAGTGGGGGCACGTGATACCTAAGGCGGATTCAAAATTTTGAACCGGTGATCATAGCATCCGCAAATCATATATAAAGGGTATTCAATGTTCGTTTCGTTTTTGAACGTACAATATACTCCCCCTATCCTTTCTAGTTTACATATAAGTTTTATGTGTAGTCAAAGTATCTCTACTTTGATCAAAAAGGTATCAACATTCAACAACGCCCAATCAATATTGTTAGATTCGTACGTACTCCTAGATTGTACTCGAGATGGTTTCCAATTTGACTATTGACAAGATTAATAGTACATGAGATGTATAATGTGAAAATTATATCATTGGAAACTCCTTTCACATACGAATTTGACCGTATGCTTTGTGTAAGTTGCATGTCATATATTATTACTCTAACATTTGGTCAAAGTTAGCCTCGAAAAACGCATTAGACCCTGTATGCTTTGTGTAAGTTGCATGTCATATATTATTACTCTAACATTTGTGTAAGTTGCATGTCATATATTATTACTCTAACATTTGGTCAAAGTAGTATAGTGGAAGTGGATCCTCTGACGTAGGTATCCCTGCCTTACCCTCCCTTTCGGTCACTTACTGGCGGACCCCATGCTTGCTAGGCCCCGCATGTCAGTTACTCAATGGGTTCGGCCACGTCAGGGGATCCTCATCCGTAGTATACTCCCTCTGTTTTTATTTACTCCGCATAAAACGGAGGGAGTGGTGGTATAATAAATGACGCGGGCGGGGGAGGGGGAGGGACGTCGGTTTGCTCTCAACTGCGGTCCCACAAGCGAGCGAAAACGCAAGACGAAGCGCGTTCCATTCGGTGAGCGACGTGGAGGGTCCAGCGTGCCGGGCTGCAACGCGAACGCGACAAGAGCGATGTACAGTCAAAACCGATTGACCGGTCGTCACCGGAACCACTATTCACACCAGAACCTTCGCTGCTCGGCCTACGCCAGCCACTGCCCTAAAACCACACCAAATCTCCAGCCCATTCCCCCACCTTTCGATCCCCTAGCCCGCATCAAGCGTCCCCTAGTTCGCCGGAAAGCCATGGTGCGCCGCAAGATCACTTACTACAAGATGCTGACGCCGGAGCGCCGCGCAGAAATCGCGGCGGCGGTCGGCGCCACAGACCTCCGTTCCCAAGCTCGCTTTGCGGCGGGCCAATCCCCGAGTTCTCTGGAGCCAAGCTACGAGGAGGAGGAAGCCGATCCAATGTTCATGGCGGAGGTCGCGGCGCAGAAGGCCCCCGATGGGTATGAGACGATGGACGTCGACTTCGTGCCGGCGTCCGAGTCCCCCATGGTGCAGGCGGACCAGCGGTTCAACATGGCGATACTAAAGGAGGACCGGGAGGCAGAGGCTCAACTCGACGCGGAGCGCGCGCATGCCGCTGCCATCGAGGCTCTCCTGCAGGCGGAACCGGATGTCGTGGATGTGAACCGGGCGGCGGAGGCTCAACTTGAGGCGGAGCGCGCGGATGCCGCTGCCATCGAGGCCCTCCTGCAGGCGGAACCGGACGTCCTGGACTTGAACCGGGCGGCAGAGGCTCGACTCGACGCAGAGCGCGCGGATGCCGCTCTCATCGACGCCCTCCTGCAGGCGGAACCGGACGTCCTGGACTTGAACCGGGCGGCGGAGGCTCGACTCGACGCGGAGCGCGCGGATGCCGCTGCCATCGAGGCCCTCCTGCAGGCGGAACCGGACGTCCTCGACTTGAACCGGGCTGTGCTCTCGTCCGTGCAGAGCGCCCGCACGCTCCGCTTGAACGAGTAGCTGGAGGCCGAGGACAACCACGGTGCGGAGACACACGTCGGCAGCGACGGCTGGTTCGCGCCGGCAGCCAAAGACGACGAGGCCGTCTCTTTCCGCGAGCAGTGATAGTTTTTCTTTATGTTGTTGTTTTTATGGATCTTTTGCTGTGTAAAAACATATATTTGTTATGCAAGTCGCCTGACTTGGGTCAGTCTACCATTTCAGGCGGTTGGATGAATATCCTACGTCTCCTAACCCTTCTTTCCTTCTTCCTCACCTCTTCTTCTTCCCCAACAGACCACCGCACGGGCCGTACGGATACTCCCCAACATGCGGTTGGATAAACATACTCTATGAACGAAAATTATGTGTCAGCGATAGGATGGCTGAGTTTGGTTTGTTCACATGCGACAGCACGTGTCAGTGAGGGTGCGTTCCCTTGGTTGGGTTTGCGGCGTGCAGGAGCGACTGTGTGAGGGTGCGGTGCGACCGCGGCGTGCAGGAGCGACCGTGTGAGGGTGCGGTGCGACCGCGACAGCCGTGCGCAAGTGTACCTCCTTCTCATTTTGAAAACTTTAGGCAAGCTTGGCAAAAATGTGTGGCGAAGTTTGGCAATGCAAGGCCTAGACCCAAACAGGATAAGTACGTACGTACTAGGAGTACTAGTGTTAAAAAAGAAAGGCGGGGTTTTCCTTCGCGGGATTTAATCGATACAAATCCTCGTTTCACGTGTCAATTAATGCGTATTTTTTTCTCCAAAGACCAAAGAGCTAACCATCTCACTCCTCATCGCTTGATTAATGCAGCGCCATGCAAACCAACCTTCTCACTTCCGCATGCATGCAGGGGATATTAATGTCCTTGGTTGCTAACCCCATCAATTTTGCCTCGATTAGTGTTAGTGGCCCTTTGCAAATTGTAATTTTGATATACTGGCCTTGTGTACAAAAAAATGGAGGTAGTAACTATATTTGACTTCCTTCCCCATTGCGGTGACGTCGACGATATCTTTTTTTGGTGGTTTGGCGAAGTGCGTTCGACGGAGAACACCATTGAGGGAGACCACGGTAAGTCGTTCGCAAGTGCCGCCTGCAAGCCGAGACAACCGCCTTATTTGCATCCAGGAAGTCCTTTACTAGTACTACTAGGAGTACTAGTGCGGTGAGATGGTTTCTCGAAGAAGACGATGGAGAAGCGGAGTCAGCGAAGAGTGAAATGATGGTTGCTTCGTCCGTGCTTTTGTGATTTGACGCCTCACTGCTTTGTGATTTGTGATAGAAGGGACAGGGGAGTAGACTCTGTGCTCTATACTGTACTACATGCGTCCAAGCATGGGAGAAAGAGGAGAGACGTTGCATTTTTCTATTCCTTCAATCAATCAATCAGGGAGCTTCGGTTCCATCTTTTTGGCTTTGGCAACACCGTCCACAATGGTTCCCACGATGCCAAAAGCTATTTTCACATTTGGCTACACATTGTGGATGCCCTTAACCGTACCACTTGGTTTTGCTCCTGTGTGCTATCTATACAAATCTCAATTATATTGATCTAAAAAATTATAGAATCAAGATTAGTAAAAAGGAGGTGATTTTGCCGCGCGGATGGCGGGGGAGGTTTCTTATTTGAGCAATGCTACATCCACGTAATGGTTTACGTAAAGTTACGAACTGATGTGATGTGGGACTATTTGATTGGATTAAAGGAGAGGATTAGGCCCACCCCACCTGAAAATCAGGGGGGCATATATAGATTAGATGGAAAGTATACGTAGCAGCTACGTAGCCCTTTGTAAGTCTAGGATTAGGCTTCTTATTTTCGGAGGACGTTGTCCTGGCGGTTTGCTAACATGCGGTCCCACGTGTCAGTGCTTTACCAAGCCGATCCGCGTCCCACATGAGGCAGAACAACGGCAGAAGCAACACGTGGTTAAGTTGAAGAAGATGAGGGAGAAGCGGATTCAGCAACGAGTGAAATGATGGTTGCTTCGTCCCTCCAACTTAACTGCGGGAAAGGTGCAGCTTTGTGATTTGACGCCTCATTGCTCATTACTACGCCGGCGCCATGACTGGGGTGCTTCACCCCGGCTGCTCTGCACTGTATTCCGGTATGGCACGTGGACCCGGTAGCTTGATGTCCCACATGTCGGCGAAAGGGACTAGAAGATTTATGAAAGCGAGCGCTCCACTCTTACGACGGAGGAGTAGACGACACGACGGCCCAGTGAACTGTCACTTGTAGTACTGTATAGTACTATAGTTTTGCTGTTTCGCACGATCCATCGATACAAACCCGATTAAACAGGAAAGGGCGGGATTTTTCCCGCGCGGTAGATGATACTGGCCATACATTTCAAAGGCAATTTTAATGTATGCAAACTGAATAATTATAAGTAACAATATGATATCTAGTAAAACTAAAAACACATATGATTTATTGTGTTAGAGTGTAGTAGTAGTGCTGTATTGCATAGTTGTTAGATGTAACATGCGAGAACGTGTAGAGATGTAGTTTTGGAGGGCCTACAGAGAGAAAAGCGTAATACGGTCACCGAACTTCAGAATAAGCTGATTACGGTCACTATATACGTTTTGCGGTGATTATACGGTCACTTGCTCACAGTTCAGCATCGGATTGCACTCTGTTGACCGGCCAAATAGTCTGCGTGGCGCCATGTTGACTAGTTAAATTGACCACGTTCCTTGTGGGTCCCACCTGTCAGTTCGCATAGGCAAAAGGTCAGATAAACACAAATTTACGCAGGCGCGACAAGGCTCCAACCCGTGCGCGGGAATCACCTGGTTGTGTATGTGTCTGTCAGGGCCTGATGTGTGCGCATGCACGTGTAGGTTGAGCACTTGAGCGTGAGAGTGTGTGTTGGTCGTGTGGTGTACTGGTGTGTGCATGCATGCGTGTGTGCGTGTGAGTGTTGCGTGCGTGCGTGTGAGTGTTGCGTGCGTGCGTGGCTGCGTGTGTACGTGTGAGTGTTGCGTGCGTGCGTGGGTGCATGTGTTTGTGTGAGTGTTGCGTGGATGCAGTTCGTGTGCATGCGTGCGTGTGTGTATAATCACCACACCAGCTCCTGTGTGTTAAAACAGACGGCTCAGCATACCAATACAAGGCCACCTTGTCCGCTGTGCCCGCGGTCATGACTTCGAACCACCGTCCAAATATTTTTTTGTCGTTTGTTTTCATTCTTACTAGCAAGATGCCCGTGCGTTGCACGTAACATCAAGATGCATTTGTATGACTTGTTTATCTTGTGAGAGAAAAGGATGAACGAGGGAAGGCCTTATTTGCAAATGTGGAGAGGTGTGTGGGTACCTTTTTGCAAAATTGCCATAGTTTCTTTCCTATCCGTCAGATATAAATCGGACGGCCTATATTGCAGGATGGCAGGCACACCATCATCACCAACTCTGTTTTTTATAAGAGTGTATTTTATGTATTTTATAAGAGTGTAGATGTAGAGTAGATACAAGTCGACAGGTGGGCACGATGGTAGTGAGATAATGTGATGCAACACTAGAGGTGCCACGTGGAGCGTTTAACTGGTCAACTAGTCATGTCATGAGCAAATACAGAGTTGTACGGTGAGCCCGTGACTGTATAATAACCACTAAACGTAAATGGTGACCGTAATGAGTGGATTCTGAAGTCCAATGTACGTATCGTGCTTTCGCTTCAAATACAATGATCGTCATTGCATATATCGCGAGAGAAAGATGAAACATGCGTGAATTTTCTGGGGGCTTACTTTTAGAGGACCTGGAGATAGTTTTGTGTGCATACGTGAAAGGGGCGTACAGGGGGGTATGCGATGGAGAGAGAGATGCTCTTCGTTTCTCTTTATTATGACTAACTTTGTATATAGTATAAAAATATACAAATTCACAGTGCGGAATAAATATCATTGTGGGCACCATGCAATGCAAATTAGCGTTCGTACTCCTCCATATAACTTTGTAATGTTGTATATATGTAGAAACTCTAAAATAATTTTTTGGCCACACTTTATTCAAAAGGAATGTTGTATGCGAAATAAACGTGAAGAGAGGGCTTTTTAGATCAATGGGGTACGTGATGTAACATGTGTGAATGTGTAGTTGATGCATTTGGCGGGGCCTAGAGAGGTATGTGTGTGTATTACGTATTCGAGAGAGGCATGGATAGAGGGGCCGACGGGGGGGGCGTGGGAGAGATAGCACGAGAAATGAGAGTGGTCTAGAGAGAGAGACGAATATGACGTCACGACAAGAGATTCCATTCCCTTGAGTGTGTATATGCAAGGGGGAGGGAATAGAGGCACCAGGAGAAATTTTCTGTGTGTGTGGTGTTTGTGTTGGTATGTGTGGGTGTGAGAAGATAATGAGACGTGGGGGCAGAGGGTGTGTCACCGCGTGAGGTCCGGTGGGTCGAGGTGAGGCCCTTCGTTCGGTTCCGTCCTGCGCCACATTGGTCGGCCCGTGACGCATTTAGGAAGACCCATGGATGACTAGTCGTACAAGACAAAGATAGCAGAATTGTGAAGGACTCTGTGTCCACTGACAAAGCCGGCTAGGATTTGTAACCCTAGGTTCTCGGACTAAGGTAACCCCTTTATCTCTGATATTACTATTCATCCAACCTAACTTTAAGGGGCATCCTACAGAATGCTCTGCTAGAATCATACTCGTCGATTAGGAAGAGAGGTGTGAGACAATGCGTGAGAGACAGGCGTAAAGATAATGTGCGTACATGAGACACGTAGGCAGGTCCATGTATATAGAAAGGGTCGATGAGGATTGTGCGTGTGTATGTTTGCGAGAGGAAGAGTGCTTGTGATAAAGGTTAGTGAAAACAGTTGTAAATGGTTACGAGAGGGAGGGAGGGTTATATCTAGAGCATGTGTGCGAGAAAGACACCTCGGGAGAGAGTGTGTGAGCATGTGTGAGAGACCACCGATGGAGAGTGAAACTACACGTAAAAGACTGCTCTACACATTGATTAAAGATATAAATTGTATCCAAATATTAGGATGGGATCATGATATTTGCAATTCGCGTAAGGAGCGGTCATTGATCCATCAGACATCTAGATTCTATCGAATTTGAGCATGTCTATGTTATTATTCGACACAATTGATCCACATAGTTAGTATTTTGAACTCCAGACAATGCATCGCTTTAGCAATCGAATATAAACGTGAGTATAGTTCATGTTGTGTGTGTAAAGCACATTATACATACGAAAGTTACACAATGGACATTATAAATAGCTACCTATGAACTAGCATACATTTGAATTCAACTTAAGGTGGTTTAAAAAAATCGAATTCAACATGAAGTCCATTCAATTATTTGAATTTGATATCATGGCATTTGTAAACCATACCTAAATTATGGGGGCACCAATCTTTGCTCTGATTTTGTACATAATAGCATATGTAGTCGTGTACAAAATAGATTCAAATTTAGCTCCTCCATTCCAAAATAATCGTAGTTATAGGATTTTCAAGTGTCAAAATTTCAAAAAGAAGCGGATAATTTAATGAGGTTTTCAAACATACAAGGTCAAATATAACGTTGTCTATTTAGGTCAATCCTCATAGTTCAAGAGTACTCTAAACGTGAATGCTTGTGTTTCAAAATTTCGAACGAAGCGCCAAAAGAGCCTCTACTCGCCCGAAACCGCGTGAGACCAATGTTTGGTAGTACAAGGAAATTACTTTTCTAATAACTCCGACCCGTGAAACCTACCGGCCCGACGTCCAAAGGTCTAAACCGGGGTAGGTTTGTAGCTTCATCTAGACGCCACGCAACCGCATCCGAAAAACATTCATACACAATGGCCGCCTAAGCACACATGCGCGCGGCCGAAATCGCTCCCGCCCACTATTTGGGACACCTGGGATTACCATCCTACCCCCGACCCGCAGTAGGTCCGAAATTTAAGAGGGGGGCAAAGTTTGTACTTTCCCCAAATTTCAAACAAGCGCGTCCCATCTTCTGTTCAAAAAAGCCAAAAACAAGCGCGTCCCAGACCGAAACATGGTTCCCCCCACCCGTCCGATTCCCCATTCGTACTCCGTGGGCGCCAAAACTACCTCTCCACCAGCCGCGAAACCCCGGCGTCCTCCGTCCGCCACCCCATCCCACCCATCAACCGCCGCCCTCCTCCATCACGCCGGAGCCGATACCCCGACGTCGTCGTCCACCGCAACCTCAACCGCAACGCCCTCCACGGCTAGTAGTTGAAGCCGAGGCCGAGCCGTCCGTACCCGAGCCAGTTCAACCACGCCGTCCTGCGCCTCACCGCTGCCGCTCCAACTTCGCCACCCTCCACCGCACCGGAGCTGTTCCTGCTACGCCGTCCTTCGCCGCCTCGGATCTGCTTCCCCTCCGCCGACATACGGCCACGGCAACACAGTCAACAATTTGGCCATGGGTTCGTCCAAGCCTGCACCCTCCAGAACATCGGTTTCCCCGGTAAAAAGAAGAAGATCGGCGCGACATGTGGAGGTGACCACACCGGCAACCGAAAAAGGTACTCCTCTTCCCTTATTCGTGCAAATCTTACGTCTCTGCTTGCACGGTATTCATCCCACAGAAGACACTAGTTGACCGCTTCTTCTTGATACTAGATGTTCCTAGTAACTCGCGATGCACAAGGTTTCTCCTCATATACTATTTCACCTTAGCTAGAGGTCCGTCGCCCCCCTGAATTTCAATTTCTGGCCAGTTGATTCCCAATTAACGGAAGCATTCCCCGGCGTAACAGGCGCTAGTACGCCTATTACGCCGGGGAAGCAGCGCCTTGGTGTTTATCTTAGGGGCGTGTGCGGCCTAGAGCTACTGGCGCCCGATCTGGAGGTCGGCCGGGATTAAAGGGATGGCCTGGGGGCGCTGCCAAGCACGGCGGTGGTGTGAGGTCGATGGGAGGGCGGGGCGGCGGAGGCAGGGGTCTGGGCCGGTGGTCGCTGGCGGTTCGAGAAAGATCGTCAACAGTGACTGGCGGGAGGTAGACGAAGGCCATCTGCCCGTTCCTTATAGATCGGACGGTTCATTAAAAAAATCGACTGACCTATTTATTTTCAGTCGACTGTTATCTTAGATATGACCACATGTGGTGGTGTGCTGGAGGAGTACCTGCATTTCCTGTGCTCATATATTACAAAATCATACGGAGTAGAATCTAATTTTGTTTGCCATGCAATGTTGTAGAGCTATCATATGTCTCCTGTCATTTATTTTTCAGCCACCTGCTATCTGCTACTTTTACAGTGCACTAGTTCTGCACACACTTCACCCTTACTCTCACTATTGTGTTTTTATGCAAGGGTATTTCAGACTCTGCTGCCATGAGAGAAGCCAAAAAGAAAAGAGAGAAGTCGCTCCAGCTTCGTATGCGGGTAGGCAAGACACGTTACAGCGCTATAAAGGGTGCAGTGTCAGCAGATGGAGACGGTAAACGTAGCTCTGGAGTTGATGACCTCGCTCGCAATGAACCACCATCCCAGGTGCTTGCTTTAACTTCGCGGTGTCATATGTGGTTGCATGTTCCATATGGTGTCTAGCTTGTATTCGAAAGGCCGAAGTCGGTAAGATAAGGAAAGATATTTTTTTACATGAACCACCATCCCGTGAGCACCAGAAGACAAATAGCTAGTCAGGGCACTGGCCGAGCCAGTGACAAGCCCAGCAAAGATAGGCATCACCTGGAAGCCAACTAAAAAGCTGCGATGGTGGCGAAGCAGCCCGCCTCCCACCAGGCTCTCAGGTCCTAGATGATCATGCTCACCACTCCAGCCGGATGTCTAGCTTGTATTGCTTCCAATTTGGTTAAATTGCATCTGCTTAGCTTACACATTATACCTTTGAATATGACATGCCTTTCTGTTTTTGGTACATACTAGTACATCTGTGTATTAACCATGTTCTTACATCAAACTAATGTTCTTGTGTATCCCTCATCAATCACTTATGACGAGGCAGGCAGGCAAGGGGACTACTCCTCATTTAAAGAATGCAGCGTCAGCCTCCCGACATGATTCTCAAGAAACAGAAATGCTAGATGAAGATAGTGAACGTAGCTCTGTAGTTGATTACAGCATTTCCCCTACACTAGCATCGCAGGTGCTTGCTCTAACTTGGCAGCGTGATATGTGGTTGCATGTTGCATATGGTGTCTAGATTGTAATTCTTCCAATCTGGTTAAACTGCATGTGCTAGTCTGCTTAGCTTATACATTATACCTGTTAATGTGACATGCCTTCCTGTATTTAGTACATAGTACATCTGTCTATTAAGCATGTCCTTACATAAAACTATTGTTTTTTTGTATCCCGCATCAATCAACATGACGAGACACCTTTAGTATATGCAGTGCGATATTAGTTGCATCTTTCATATGATTTATAGCATGCGCTGCTTCTAATTTGTTGAAATTCCATTTATGATGGGACGCTTTTAACTTGGCAGAGTCATATTGGTTGCATCTTTCATGTGGTGTCTAGCTTGCATTGCTTCTTATTTGCTGGAATGGTTTCTGCTTAGTTTACACAAACAGTTGTGAACATGCCATGCCGTCCTGTTTTTCGTACATATTCCATCCTGGTATCATGTGTTTGCCTTACATCAAAGTAGTGATTGTCAGTATCATGCATGAATGAGTTCTGAAGAGAGAATTTTATTGCTTTTTCTTGTCGGTTTTACTTGACAATTCAAAATCAATAAAGCGGAAGGAAGTTAGCAAGGCAGCGGATAAAGGTGCTCCTTCCGAACGGAGGGCCTCTACAGTTTCTACTCCTCCACACCCCCAAGATGATTTCCAAGACAACACATGCATAGACACTCAACAAAGCTGTGTTTATGATGAGCACGTCTCCCCTAGTGCAGCATCACCGGTGCTCCCTCTAACTTGGCACTGTTATATGTGGTTGCATGTTATGTGTGATGTCTAGCTTGTATTGCTTCTAATTTTGTTGAATTCCATCTGCTTACTTTACACATTATACTTGAATAAGACACGTGTTCCTGTTTCTAGAACATACAATATCTGTCTATCACACCATGTTCTTACATCAAATTACTACTGTTGTGTAACCTGCAACAATCACTTATCATAAGACACGTTTGACTTCGGAGTGTGATATAGGTTACATCTCACATTCTTTTCTAGCTTGTACTACTAATTTGTTGAAATGGCACTTATGACGAGACAGTTTTAACTTGGTAGAGTGATATTCGTTGCATCTTTCATATGGTGTCTAGCTTTCATTGCTTCTAATTTGTTGAAATGCCTTCTCCTTAGTTTACACATCATAAGCTGTGAATATGCAATGCTGTGAATATGCAATGGCACTAATGACGAGAGACCTCTAACATGGTAGTGTGATGTTGTTTGCATCTTGCATATGATTTATTTCTTGTACTGCTTCACATTTGTTTAAACGCCATTTATGATGAGACACTGTTAACTTGGCAGAGCGATATTTGTAGCATCTTTCATATGGTGTCTACCTTCCATTGCATTGCTTCTAATTTGGTGAAATGTCTTCTTCTTAGTTTACACATCATAGTTCTGGTTATCTCTTCCGTCCTGTTTTTCATACATATTACATCCTCCTATCATGTGGTTGTCTAACATCAAAGTTCAGTTCGTCTGCATCACGCATCAATTTGTTCTGAAGAACTAAATTGTTATTCGTTTTTCTTGTCGGCTTGACTTAACATGGCACAGAGAAAGAGGAAGAAACACAGAATGGCAGGGAATGAGAAGCGGATGAATCCTGCAGATTCTGCTGGTACTGATGGTGCAATAGAAGGTCAAAGTCCAGCGGAAAATTCTACAAACACGGCATCCCATGCTACACGAGTTGCAAAAAAAGCCAAACAGAAACAAATAGCTGCCACCAAACAAGCAGAGACAGCCCTAGTTCTTGCAACACCTACCACAGTACTACCAGCTGCACGACTTACTCGTGCGTCAACTGAGCTAGCAGCACGTTCCCAAGCTCCCTTGCCACCTGACACTACTTCCCAAGCACTCTTGACACAAGACGAGTTGGCAATATCAGATGAACCTTGTGAGCTTCAACAGCAAGAAGGTAGTTGCTGGAGTCAAGTTACAGTTGCATGCTTCTTTATATGTAGTCTCACAGTTTGATGTACACTAACACTTCCTATGTTCGTTGTTGGACTAGCACCTAGGCGCAAGAGGAAACAAACATCAGGGATAATGCTCGATAGGTTAACTAAATCTAGAGGAGGAAGAATGGAGATCCGTTTTGAGGCAGGTTTAAAAAGGCCACGTGATGCTACAGAGTCAGCCAAGTTAGTATCAGAGGCAGCGGTTGCCGTTAGGTGTCATGTACGTATCCTCCCAACATGGATTCAGTACAGGAATGACAAAGACGAAACCCAGTTCAACACCTTCCTCGACCATTTATCTGTAAGTATGGTTATGTATGGAAACTAGTAATATCGTCTTGCTCTGTCCCATACTTTCTAGGTTGCTGATAATGAGACTCCCATAATTTTCAACAGATGAGGTTCAAGTTGGATAGCCAAGATGATGCAACCAGACAAGCTTGCACCCATGTTTTCAAGTCTGCTCTGCGACAGTATCGGTATAACTTGAGGAAAACTCACTTTGAAGGCAAGGCTAACAGTGAACTTTCCCAAACATCTCCAGTGGAAAATATATCGGATGAAGACTGGAGGGGCCTTGTTAAACACTGGTCTGATCCGAAGTATCAGGTACATTATATATATGTGATCAGATCACATGTTGAAGTCCTATTTACGCATGTGCCACACAAATCTATCTTCTTGTAGGTGAACTGTTCAAAGAACAAGGCCAACCGTACGAAAGTGAAATTCCAACAGACGACAGGATCTCGTAGCTATATTGCACACTGCGAGGCTCTTGTAATTAGCTGCTGTTTCACTCTTTTCGCTGTACCATATTATCAGATCTATATTGACTTGTTCGAAATGCAGAGGAAAGCCCGCAAGGACCAAAAAGTACCTGAACCAAATGCTGTGGAAATCTTCAAGGACTGTCACACCAGCAAGAAGAAGGGCATGACTACACCAGTCAAAGCCGCTGTTGTAAGTCCTTAATCCTCATGCCTTTTAACTACTACTTACTCTGACTTGTGCCTTGAACTGCATGGTTTGCAGCCAATGTCTATTACTCTTTTCAATTTTATACACAATTGTCTTAGCGTATCATTGCACCTTACAAGGTTTAAAAGAGAGGAGTGATGTTCCTTTGATCTTGACCCGTAATCTAGTTCCGTGCTGGACTTGCCCACACAACGTTACAATTGCCTGTTTGTCTGTTCTCAGTTGTTTTGTGATATGAATGATGTCATACTATGCTTACCGTATTATAAACTTCGTCTCTTTATCCTTAGCCCTCAATACAATGTGAAGAAATAGACAATACATTAGCGATGGTACATGGTCATATGTTTGGAACCTGGTTTTATTATGTACTTTGCAATAAAATACAACTAATATTTTACATGGGTTCACCAGAATAAGTTCTGTATATAGACCAAAGCTATTTTGTTTGGTTTTGCTGCCTCCTTAATATCTTCTGTTCTGGTACTACTAATGTAAAACCTCAACTTTTCAGCGAGCTATGGAAAAAATGGTGGAACCGCCACCTTCTGAAGGTGGCGAGGCAACTATAACCGCAATGTCAGCTCTTGCTGCAGTGGGTCAGTACCTGTCCACTAACAGTGCCAAAAGCACGTTCCTGCGTAATACTGGGTTGGTTGTTAAGGCAATATCGTCCAAACTGCCTCATGATCAAGATATGCAAGCTCAAAGCAATGTTGTATCTGCGCTCCAGACACAAGTCCATTCCCTAACAGAGACCCTTTGTGAAACAAGGAGAAACATTGCTCAATGTCGTCAAGATATGCATGGTTTTGAAACCAGACTATCAGACATTTGCTATGTTGTTCAGGAGCCTAGGGGAAATGAAGGCGAGGGTTATGGTGCTCCATCGGACAATACAGCATGAAAACGTAACAGTCAGGTCAAATGAACTGAGCTTCTGAACTTCTGGTGGTGCATTTATCTGCTAGACTGTTAAGTTTTATGCCAACCTTCCTTTTGTTATATAGTTGTAATTTGTTTTGGTGCGATACAAAATTTATTCTTAACGTGCAGCCACCGGCTGAAGAAAACAGCAAGCCATTTTTGTATAGTGTAGGGTGTTCCCTATATTTGCACTGGTGGCGATCTTTGATGCCGAGTGGATGTAATCTGTGCAATCGCCTTAATAGCCTAGCGTTAGTTTCGGCCTTATTTATTTCCTAGTCTTCTTTTTCCCTGGTTTGCTAGTGGCCGCAACTACCATGGGCCATATACGGGCCGTAGGATCCATGGGTCTCCTACGGGCCGTCGATAAATGGGCCTGTAATCGGTGGGCCTCGGGCCGTCGGATAAATGGGTCTACATGGGCCGTAATCGGGCGTAATTGGTATCGGCCCAGCACGGTAACAGGCCGTTAACAGGCCGTAGGACAGCAAAGGCTTAATTCTGTCACAGGCATAACGGGTCGTTAATGGGCCAGAATATAGGACGGGCTGGAAACGGCGCAACGGGTTAACAGGCCAGAAACGGGCCGACTCTTGCCATGGGCCGAATTTGGCCCATTAGGGTAACAGGCCAGTAACGGGCCGACTCTTGCCATGGGCCGAATTTGGCCCATTAGGGGAACAGGCCAGTAACGGGCCGACTCTTGCCATGGGCCGAATTTGGCCCATTAGGGGAACAGGCCAGTAACGGGCCGGAAGTAATCGAGGGCCGAAAAGGAGCCCAAGAACGTATGGGCCGTCAATAGGCCGAAAGCTAACACGGGCTGGAAACGGCCCATGTAAATCACGGGCCGTTAACGGGTATAAAGAAAATTACTGTTCATTATGGGCTAGAGTCACCGTGGGCCTGTAAAGGGCCGAAAGATACGAAGGCCTCATATGGGCCGAAAGACGTCGTGGGCCATACATGGGCCGAAAGTGAAATGGGCTGGTGTTATATTCGACGGCCCACATGACGTTGTTGGGCCGATTTCCTTTAGGGCCTAACGGGTCGTGAGTTAACGGGCCGTAAAATGGGCTATTTGCGAAGAGACCGTTAACAGGCTTTTCATGGGCCAGCCCGTTAACTTTTGACCAAGTCAAACGGGCCGGCTTTGTAAGCTAAATGGGCCAGTGGTGGGCCGTGGCACGTGTCGACATATCATAGGCGCCTATCTGACCCACTGACGAGCTGACACGTGTTTCGTCCGGCCAATAAGAATTTTACACGTGGAAATTTCCCATTGGTCGGGGCTGTTAACGGGTTATCGGATCCAAAACCCGACCCGATAGCTTAACAGCGTTCCATTACGGTGGATGCCACGTGTCGGTCACCCTTGACGAAAGCACTTCTGTGACGCGCGATTTATCGTCATGGAAGTGGACACTTCCGTGATGATAATTTTGGTAATGTCATGGAACACGTCTACGACGGCACAGGTATGACTATCTTGATTCTGTCATAAAATCGTCATGGATGTACATGCATGACAAAAAACGCGACCTACTGTGACAAAGACGTATCATCATGGAAGTGTATTTTTTTTGTAGTGTTGGGGATCCTATGTTTGATGAAAATGACATGTTTGAGTATTTATTTGCTAAAATTAATGTTTGTCCCAAGCTTGGGGTGATATGCTTAATGAAGATGATCTTTTTAGTCCCCCTACTTCGAATGATCAAATTTGCTATGATGATTGCATGCCTCCTATCTATGATGAGAACAAAGTTGCTACTTATGATGATTATTGTGATGACACTTATGTTATAAAAAGTAGTGATAATTATTGTCATAATTTTGAATATCCTTTTAGTGAACATGACTCTTTTAATGTGGAAACAATTTTTGGAATTCGAGCTTCATATGATACTCCCACTATTGTGAGTGAGAATAAAATTTCTTATCTCCACCTCTCGCCCCCGCGTCGCTCCAATAGGGGCGACACGGGTGGCCAACCCTAGCCGCCGTCGGCGGCCTCCCCTCCCCTTCCTCTCCGCCTCGTCGCCACCAGAGGAGCCGCCGGTGCGCCGCGCAGCTGCCGAGGAAGGTGGCGGCGAGGATCTAGCAGCCTGGGCCTCCCTCGAGGTGCTCTGCTTCATGGTGGCGGCCATGGCAGGTGGGCCGGCTTCTGCTTCAGCGCGCGATGGCCAGCGGAAATGGCCGTCCTCCTTGGCTGCAGGGGCGGCGAGGTGGCGGCAGGTGGTGGCGGTGGTGCGGGGGGCCCTCGTGGTTCCCTTTTCCGATCTGAAGGTTCCATCCTCAGACTTCCACAACGCCCCCTGCTGGATCTGGCCTGTGGTGGTCTTCGGCTACCGGGGTTGTTCCTTCTTGGTGGTTGGAGGTGGGCAGGGACACCGGAGAAATCTGAGGCCGGCTGGTCCGGCAACGACGGCGGCGATGTCCTTGGACGTCGTTCCCTTCTTGTTGGCGTTGTCAAGGTTGTCCCTTTTTGATGATGTTTACCAAGACTACGTCGGTGGTTCGCCCAAGAGGAGAGGATGATGTAGCACAACAACGGTAGGTATTTCCCTCAGTAATGAAACCAAGGTATCGAACCAGTAGGAGAACCAAGCAACAAAACGTAAACAGCCCCAACACACAAATAATAGCCACTCGCAACCCGACGTGTTAAAGGGGTTGTCAATCCCTTCCGGGTAACGGCGCCAGAAACGGCTAGTTGGCGGGATAAAATTGTAATAGATTGAAATAATAGATCACAAATAAAATATTTTTGTATTTTTTGGTTTAATAGATCTGAATAAAAACGCAAAGAAAAAGTAGATCGTAAGGCAATTATATGAGACAGAAGACTCGGGGGCCGTAGGTTTCACTAGTGGCTTCTCTCGAGAAAAATAGCAAACGATGGGTAAACAAATTACTGTTGGGAAAATGATAGAACTTCAAATAATCATGACGATATCCAGGCAATGATCAATACATAGGCATCACTTCCAAGATTAGTAGACCGACTCCTGCCTGCCTCTACTACTATTACTCCACACATCGACCGCTATCCAGCATGCATCTAGTGTATTAAGTTCATGGAAAAATGGATTAATGCAATAAAAACGATGACAT
This sequence comes from Triticum aestivum, assembly GCF_018294505.1. Lineage (NCBI taxonomy): Eukaryota > Viridiplantae > Streptophyta > Magnoliopsida > Poales > Poaceae > Triticum > Triticum aestivum. Next base: position 114,476,277 of record NC_057802.1, read on the forward strand.
AATGTAGAAAAGATCTGTTTATCTATATGGCGGTAGATATAGATCTCGTCTTTTTATCCTTAGTAGCAACGATACATACGTGTCGGTTCCCTTTCTGTCACTGGTATCAAGCACCATAAGATCAAACCCACTACCGGGCACCTCTTCCCATTGCAAGATAAATAGATCAAGTTGGCCAAACAAAACCCAAATATCAGAGAAGAAATATGAGGCTATAAGAGATCATGCATATAAGAGATCAAATAAACTCAAATAACTTTCATGGATATAAAAAGATATAACTGATCATAAACTCGAAGTTCATTAGATCCCAATAAACACACCGCAAAAAGAGTTACATCATATGGATCTCCAAGAGACCATTGTATTGAGAATTCAGCGAGAGAGAGAGAGACATCTTGCTACTAACTACAGACCCGAAGGTCTACAAAGAACTACTCACGCATCATCGGAGAGGCACCAATGGAAGTGGTGAACCCCTCCGTGATGGTGTCTAGATTGGATTTGGTGGTTCTGGACTCTGCGGCGGCTGGATAATATATTTCATCGACTCCCCTAGGGTTTGTGGTTTTTTGGGGTATTTATAGAGCAAAGAGGCGGTCCGGGGGGCATCCGAGGTGGGCACAACCCACCAGGGCGCGCCTGGGCCTCCTGGCGCGCCCTGGTGGGTTGTACCCCCCTCGGGGCACCCCCCCAGGTGCAACCAGGGCCCATTGCCTTTATTTTGGCCCATAAAAAATCATCGTGGAGTTTCGTGCCATTTGGACTCTGTTTGATATTGATTTCCTGCGATGTAAAAACATGGAAAAAACAGCAACTGGCACTTGGCACTATGTCAATAGGTTAGTACCAAAAAATTATATAAAATGATTATAAAACATCCAAGATTGATAATAAAACAGCATGGAATAATCAAAAAATTATAGATACGTTGGAGACGTATCAGCATCCCCAAGCTTAAGTCTTACTCTTCCTCGAGTAGGTAAGTGATAAAAACAGAATTTTTGATGTGGAGTGTTGTTCATCAAGTCATATCATATTATTTTCTTTATAGCATGGACATTTGGACTTTTATCTGATTCAAAGCAATAGTCTAGTTTTGACATAATAATTTAGATACTCAAGCATATCAACAAGCAACCATGTCTTTCAAAATATCAATGCTAAAACAAGTTATCCCTAGCCCATCATGCTCAAACATTGATCCATTCGTGAAACACACTCGAATATTAGCTACACCAAATACTTAAGTACGATCATATTGCCTCCTAGTTGGTGCTTTTGTAAGAGAAGATGGAGACTCAAATTCAAAAATAAAAATTGCATAAAGTAAAAGAAGGGCCCTTCGCAGAGGGAAGCAGGGATTTGTAGAGGTGCCAGAGCTCAAAGTGAAAATTTTGAGATAAAAACATTTTTGGAGGTGTATCCATCGCACCAACGAAAATGGCGTAGAGCTACGAACACTTTCCATGCTAGATATGCCATAGGCGGTTCCCAGACAGAAAATAAAGTTTATTCCTTTTTCCACCATATGTTCACTTTCCATGGCAAGCCATGTCCACGGGTGCCTTCCATACCAACACTTTCCAAGGAATTTATTATTTGACAACATAAAGTAAATTCATTTTTGCATTTCGGGACTGGGCATCCCTAAAACCTTTGCCTTACTCTCGTGCAATGACAAGTGAATAAACACTCATCTTGAGAATAACACATCCAGCATGGAAAATATTAGCCACCCGTGACCGTTCCGCGAGCGAAACAAACACACAAAAGAGAAGTTTATTTTGAAAATTAGAGATGGCACATGCAAATTTGCTTAGAACGGCAAAAGAATACCGCATATAGGTAGATATAGTGGACTCATGTGGCAAAACCGGTTTAAAGGATTTTGTGGATGCACAAGTAGAGATCATACTTGGTGCAAAATGAAGGCTAGCAAAAGATTGAGAAGTGACCAACCAAGAAACGAATAATCTCGTGAAGCAAGCATTAAGCATAAGTAACACCGAATAATGCACCACAAGTAGGATATAATTTTCATTGCATGATTATTGACTTTCGTGCATGCATAGGGAATCACAAACCTTAACACCAATATTCTTACTAGAGCACAATTACTCATCAACATAACTCATATATCACATTATCATATCTCAAAACTATTACTAAGAATCAAGTTTATTTTGTCCAATGATCTTCATGACATTTTCTTTTCTTTATCCTTCTTGGATATCTATCACTTTGGGACTAATTTGCATGTGTTGCTTTTCATAAGCTCAAACAAATATAAGTGAAGATCATGAGCATAACAAATTTTCTTTCTCTCAAAATAATTTAAGTGAAGCAAGAGAGAATTTCTTCAAAAATACTAAGCACACCGTGCTCAAAAAGATATAAGTGAAACACTAGAGCAAGTCCTAGCTCATACAAGATTTAATTGAAGCATAGAGAGCAATTCTAACAAGTCATGATATAATTTTGGCTCTCTAAAATAAGTGTGTCCAGCAAGGATTGATGACTTAAAACACAAAATAAAACAAGCAAAGACACATATCATACAAGACGCTCCAAGCAAAACACATATCATGTGACGAATAAAAATATAGTCTCGAGTAAAATACCGATAGTTGTTGGAAGAAAGCGGGGATGCCACTCGGGGGCATCCCCAAGCTTAGTTGGTTGCTCATTCTTGGATAATAGCTTCGGATGCCGGGGCATCCCCAAGCTTAGGCTCTTACATCCGTCCTTCATCCATCGTAAGATAACCCAAAACTTGAAATTTTCAATCACACAAAACTCAACAAAACTTTCGTGCGATCCGTTAGTATAAGAAAGAAAACCACTACTATAAGTGCTGTATTAAACCAATTCATATTCTGTTTTTGCATTATATCTACTGTATTCCAACTTTTCTATGGCAAAAACTCATCAAAGAAAACCATAGAGCCATCAAAATAAACACACAACACAAAGAAAACAGAATCTGTCAAAACAGAACAGTCTGTAGTAATCTGACTTTGGAGAATACTTCTGTAACTCAAACAATTCTACCAAAATAGGACGACCTGGGTAATTTGTATATTAATATTCTTTAAAAAGAATCAGGGCAAAATCTCTTTTCTGTGATTTATTAAAATTATTTTCGTGAGCACAAAGTTTCTGTCTTTTTCAGCAAGATTAAACAACTATCAACCAAGAAGATCCTATAGGCTTTACTTGGAACAAACACTAATTAAAACATAAAAAGCACAATCATACCAGTAGCATAATTGTGTAAACACTCGAGAACAGCAAGCAAGAAGCAAAAATAAATTTTATTCATTGGGTTGCCTCCCAACAAGCGCTATAGTTTTACACCCTTAGCTAGGCGTATAGCAAGGATCTAAGTTTTGTCGTCCTTGTCCTTTTGAAGGCAAATAGATAATTTTCTATCAATGGTGTTTAATCTTCTATTTTCCGAAAGTACAAGAGCATTTATAGCAGAAGAAATATTAAGCATATTGCAAAAATTCGTATCCAAACTAGCCTTCATCTCTTTGATTGTTTCATTCTAATAAAAGCATAGAAGGGTAGTTGGCTCAACATGATCTCCCTTGGGATGCCCAAAAATGGTTTTCATCTTTCCATAAGTATCAATGGCATCCCCTTTAAGAAAACCATTTTCAAATATAGAATCCAAGACTATCTTAAAGGAGGAAGGCAGACCATCATAAAAACTTTTCAAGGATATCTCTATCTGATATTGGGGCACATAGCTAGCTTGAATTCTTAACAGCCTATCCCAAGCATCTTTCAAAGATTCAACAAGTAAGTAACAAAAAATTTCGGGATCGTCTACATCAAAATTGTCAAGATTTTCCTTAACAACCCCAGTAAATCCTTCCACAGCATCATTGTTTATGAGCTTGGAGAGGACGGAGGGGCTATCCAAAGCATCAAAACTTGGGGTAAACCCCTAGCCTTTTTAGAATCGAACATGGCAACGGAAAAACGGCAAGCGAAGAGAGGCGAATAAAGCGGCAAATTTTTGTGAAGTGGGGGAGAGGAAAATGAGAGGCATGGAAAATAATGTAAATTGCGAGGAGATGAGATTTGTGATTGGAACCTGGTTATGTTGAAGATCCTCCCCGGCAACGGTGCCAGAAAATTCCCTTGATGATGTTTGCCAAGACTACGTCGGTGGTTCCCCCAAGAGGAGAGGATGATGTAGCACAACAACGGTAGGTATTTCCCTCAGTAGTGAAACCAAGGTATCGAACCAGTAGGAGAATCAAGCAACAAAACGTAAACAGCCCCTGCACACAAATAACAGCCACTCGCAACCCGACGTGTTAAAGGGGTTGTCAATCCCTTCCAGGTAACGGCGCGAGAAACGGCTATTTGACGGGATAAAATTGTAATAGATTGAAATAATAGATCGCAAATAAAATAAAGTGCAGAAAAGTATTTTTGTATTTTTTTGGTTTAATAGATCTGAATAAAAACGCAAAGGAAAAGTAGATCGCAACGCAAATATATGAGAAAGAAGACCCGGGGGGCGTAGGTTTCACTAGTGGCTTCTCTTGAGAAAAATAGCGAACGGTGGGTAAATAAATTACTGTTGGGAAATTGATAGAACATCAAATAATCATGACGATATCCAGGCAATGATCAATACATAGGCATCACGTCCAAGATTAGTAGACCGACTCCTGCCTGCCTCTACTACTATTACTCCACACATCGACCGCTATCCAGCATGCATCTAGTGTATTAAGTTCATGGAAAATGGAGTAATGCAATAAGAACGATGACATGATGTAGACAAGATCCGTTTATCTATATGGCGGGAGATATAGATCTCGCCTTTTTATCCTTAGTAGCAATGATACAAATGTGTCGGTTCCCTTTCTGTCACTGGTATCAAGCACCGTAAGATCGAACCCACTACCGGGCACCTCTTCCCATTGCAAGATAAATAGATCAAGTTGGCCAAACAAAACCCAAATATCAGAGAAGAAATACGAGGCTATAAGAGATCAAAGAAACTCAAATAACTTTCATGGATATAAAAAGATATAACTGATCATAAACTCAAAGTTCATCAGATCCCAACAAACACACCGCAAAAAGAGTTACATCATATGGATCTCCAAGAGACCATTGTATTGAGAATTCAGCGAGAGAGAGAAAGCCATCTAGCTACTAACTACGGACCCGAAGGTCTACAAAGAACTACTCATGCATCATCGGAGAGGCACCAATGGAAGTGGTGAACCCCTCCGTGATGGTGTCTAGATTGGATCTGGTGGTTCTAGACTCTGCGGCAGCTGGATGAATATTTTGTCGACTCCCCTAGGGTTTGTGGATTTTTGGGGTATTTATAGAGCAAAGAGGCGGTCCGGGGGGCACCCGAGGTGGGCACAACCCACCAGGGCGCGCCTGGGCCTCCTGGCGCGCCCTAGTGGGTTGTGCCCCCCTCGGGGCACCCCCCAGGTGCAACCAGGGCCCATTGCCTTTCTTCTAGCCCATAGAAAATCATCGTGGAGTTTCGTGGCATTTGGACTCCGTTTGATATTGATTTCCTATGATGTAAAAAACATGGAAAAAATAGCAACTTGCACTTTGCACTATGTCAATAGGTTAAAACCAAAAAAGATACAAAATGATTATAAAACATCCAAGATTGATAATAAAACAGCATGGAACAATAAAAAATTATAGATACATTGGAGACGTATCACTTTTCCCCTCCTCTCCCCCTACTCTGTGTACCAGGCGAAAGCCTAGATCCCTTACGGATCGGGCGGTAGCGGCGCCGCTCGCGTCGTCACCTTTTTGGGGGTGCCGTCTTTGGTGAGCTTGGGGTGGTTGTGCCGTCTGGTTCTCTGGTGGTGGATGGTGGCATGGTCGGAGTTTTACGGATGGTGTCTCTGCGGTTACTCCTATCTGCTCTTTTGGTAGCTCCATGTCCATTTGGTTTGGAGGAGCTCGGCGCTTGTCCCTGCAGACTAGGTGTATCAATGAGCTCTACTTCGGCACCCTCCTTTCACTGCTGTTTGACCCTCAGCCGTCCTGCCTTGCCATTGCATCTCCTCGTGTGCAAGTCTCTTCACAGGGTCGAAGCTAATTTTCATTGCGCTTGTCTTACTATTGCTGGTGATCTATTCTGGTTACCGGGGCTACGACACCGGTTCACTCCTTAGCTCTCGGGTGAGCATCTTCATCTCTTGACGGATCGACGCCCTTCTTGCCAGGGCGAGGGAGCAGGGTGCTCTCTTCAACGATGGAGGAGGTTGTCTCCGTGTCAGCTAGAGCCCTTGGAGCAGACAAGATTGCCTTTGCACCTGCTGAGTGCTTCATGTCGACATGGTCCTATTGTTGCTAGCTTGCTCAGGTTGGAGGGCTTCTTCATCTTCAAGCTGCTTTGTGCCTCAGTCTTATTAGATCTTTGCTTGTAGTGTGGATGGAGCCTATTAGATGTTGGCACAGCTCTTTGTATCTTTTGCTGTTTATTTTGTTTTTCCTCTGTAAGGTGTCGATTGTAATCTCCTGGCCGGTTGATAGCTTTGTCAATTCAAAGCCGGGTTAGGTTCGAGCCCTACTTGGGCTCGGCCGAGCCTTTTCTCTAAAAAAAGAATAAAATTTCTTATATGGAGGGTAATAAATTATCTATGCTTGTGGATCATGAAAAGAATGCTTTATGTGATGGTTATATTGATGAATCTACTCATGATGCTACTGAAAATTATTATGAGAGAGGAACTTATGATTCATGATGCCCTCCTTATGTTTTGAATCTCATCTTTCATGCGAGCATCAATGAAATCATCATGCCTAGCTAAAAGGCATTAAAGAAAAGCGCTTGTTGGGAGACAACCCAACATTTACCCATATTGTTTTTATGTGTTCACATGATTATGATACTGTAGTAATCATGTTTTATTTCTTTTGTTTCAATAAAGTGCCAAGTAAAGCCTTTGGGATAGTGTGGATGATAGTTGACTTGAATCTGTGCAAAAACAGAAACTTTTGCGCTCAGTCCAGGAATTTTGAAAATTCACTAGAATGAGATTTTGATCTGAATTTTTACAGTTGATAGATATACAAATTCTCTACGTTGTCCTAATTTTTCAGAATTTTTGGAGTAGCAGAAGTATGGTTGGAGTACATATTACTACAGGCTGTTCTTTTTTTGACAGATTCTGCTTTCAATGCATAGTTTGGTTGTTTCCTAGTTTCTATGGCTTATATTGCTCAATATAAATTGTGGAAATGATATGCTATAGTAGGCATTGTGTGGAAACAATTATGAATCTTGTCTTTGACAGTACCAAAGTGAAATGGTTTGCTCTTTATCATACTAACCTATCTCACGAAGTTCCGTTAAGTTTTGTGTGATTGAAGTTTTCAAGTTTTCAGTGAGATGCCATATGAGGAGAATAAGGAGTGACAAGACCCTAAGCTTGGGGATGCCCAAGGCACCCCAAGGTAATATTCAAGGAAGATCCAAGCAACTAAGCTTGGGGATGCCCCGGAAGGCATCCCCTCTTTCGTCTCCAACAATATCGGTAACCTTACTTGAAGCTATATTTTTATTCGTCACATGATATGAGTTTTGCTTGGAGCATCATTTTATTTTGCTAGGATTTGCTTGTTGTTATTTAAAATAATGTTTTGCATCTTTTACTTCAAAAAAAAGTCAAGTATAGCCTTTGTCATGCTTATTTTGCAAGTCTACTTGTTGCTGTTTGAAAACAGAAAGTTTATCAGTGTTGCAAAAATTCCCCAGAAAAGTCAGAATGTGATAAAATGTTGAAACATTTTGCACAATAAGCTCTGATAAATTTTCTACAGTGTGTTTAATTTTCAGAAAATTTTAAGTTGAATAAGTATGATGAATCTTGCATTCTTTACAGACTGTACTGTTTTGGCATATTGCTGCTATGTTTGCATTGTTTGCATATGTTTGCTTGTTTAATGATCCTATTTGAGGATAGGAGTATTAATATGCAGAGGGATTTAGTATGCAATGTCGAATAATAATTTTTGTGATTTTCTACAGTAGAGAATGATAAGGTTTTTGCATTGGTGTATAATAACTTATCTCACGAGTTCTTGTTGAGTTTTGTGTGGATGAATTTTTTAAGATTTAGGGAAACCGTGATATAAAAGGAATTAAGGAGACACAAAAGCTCAAGCTTGGGGATGCCCAAGGCATCCCAAGATAATATTTCAAGAAGTCTCAAGCATCTAAGCTTGGGGATACCCCGGTAGGCATCCCACCTTTCTTCATCAACAATTATCGGTTGGTATCAGTTGAGCCTAAGTTTTTGCTTCTTCACATGAGTCGTGCTATTCTTGGAATGTCATTTTGTTTTGTTTTGCTTGCTGTTTTAACAAAATACTTAGATCTAAAAGTTTTAGATAAAAGAGAGTCCACAATTAGCTACTTATTTACTTAACTACTCGCTTGATCTTCACTTATATCTTTTTGGAGTAGTTTGTCATTTACTCTCGTGCTTCACTTATATCCTATGAGTAAATTGTTGAATGAATTGAATATCATGAAGTTTAAATTATATGTTCATATCATGCCTAGTGGTAGCTTCACATTGGGTTTAGGAAGTGAAATCTTTTGAAGCTTGACAATCACAATGTTGGTCATTAAAGCAATTCATGAATGATTAGAAGAAGGAAGAGAACTTTCACATGCAAATACACTATCTTCGAAATCTTTTGTGATTGTGAGCCCCCATCAAAATATTATATGCCAAAATTGTTGACATTGGACAAGGAAGACAACGTAATGATTAGGTTTGTTCATATTCACATAGAAGTTATATTGTCATAGATCCTTCAACATGTGGTGCTTGCCCCCCATATTTGCTAGCCAAAACTCCGCATCAAGTAGAGATACTACTTGTGCATCCAAAAACCCTTAAAACCCAAATCTTATTTTCAAGAGTCCACCATACCTAACTAAGGATTGAGTAAGATCCTTCAAGTAAGTTGTCATCGGTGCAATAAGGCAATAAAATTGCTTCTAAAAGTGTGAGATCATTTATTGTAAGAGAAAATTGAGCGTTGTACGAACTTGTGATGGTAAAGAATAAAAGCGACAGACTGCATAATAAAGGTTTCCATCACAAGGGGCAATATAACGTGACGTTCTTTTGCACTAAGGGGTTGAGCATACAAACAAATAAGCGCATGGCAACCTCTGCTTCCCTCTGCGAAGGGACTATCTTTTACTTTTTGTATTTACTTTTATGCAAGAGTCAAAGTTTTTCTCTATATTCCTTTTTATTTTTCTCCTTTGGCAAGCATCATGTGGTGAGGAAAGATCTAGGCACATATGTCTAGTTGAATATGGGTAGCATGAGTTATTATTGTTGACATCACCCTTGATGTGAATACGTTGGGAGGCGAAACTATAAGCCCCTATCTTTCTATGTGTCCGGTTGAAACGTTTTGCTCATGTGTATCCAGTGAGTGATAGCAATCATAGAAGACTATATGATGTTTGACTATGTGGAGCTCTTACTTAGACTCTGTTGAATAAATTGAATTGCAATTGCTTGGTGACTAAGAATATAGGTTGTTGAGTTTCAAGAGAATTCATTGTTTGAACCTTAACATGTGAATTGGTTGCTACTCTGTCATCATGAGTCTTTATGAGAAAGAGTTGATGTTATGATGGTAGGAAAAGTGATTGAAATTATCATTGATCAAACTTATGCACTTTGCTAGCACTCACACTTCATAAATTATTTCTTTTATCATTGACCTACTTGAGGCCGAGTAGGAATTAAGCTTGGGGATGCTGATACGTCTCCAACGTATCTACAGTTTAGGAAGTATTCATGCTGTTATATTACCATTCTTGGATGTGTTACAATCATTTTATAGCAACTTTATATCATTTTTTGGGACTAACCTATTGACCCAGTGCCCAGTGCCAGTTGTTGTTTTTTACATCGCGGGAAATCAATATCAAACGGAATCCAAACACCGCGAAACTTTTTGTGGATTTTTTATGGACCAGAAGACATCCAGTGGGCCAGAGAAGCACCTGGGGGTGCCTCGAGGGGGGCACAACCCACCAGGGCGCGCCTGGGGGCCCAGGCGCGCCTAGGTGGGTTGTGCCCACCTCGGTGGCCTCCCGCACCCCTCTTTGCCCTATAAATTGCCAAATATTCCAAAACCTTCGGGGGTAGCCCTAGATCAGAAGTTCCGCCGCTGCAAGGCCTCTGTATCCACGAGATCCAATCCAGACCCTGTTTCGGCACCCTGCTGGAGGGGGAAATCATCACCGGTGGCCATCTTCATCATCCCAGTGGCCACCACGATGAGGAGGGAGTAGTCCACCCTCGGGGCTGAGGGTTTGTACCAGTAGCTATGTGTTTAATCTCTGTCTCTCTCTCTCTCGTGTTCTTGAGATGTCACGATCTTGATGTATGGCGGGCTTTGTTAATATAGTCAGGTCATATGGTGTTTTCCCCTCTCTATCTTGTGATGAATTGAGTTTTCCCTTTGAGATTTCGTTTTATCGGATTGAATACTTTTATGGATTTGAGAGCACTTGATATATGTCTTGCAAATGAATACTCATGGTGACAATGGGGTATCATATTGACTCACTTGATGTATGTTTTGGCACTCAACTCGCGGATTCCCGAGGTGACATTGGGGTAATCTATGCATAGGGGTTGATGCACGTTCTTGTCTTTGTTTCTCCGGTAGAAATCTTGGGGCACTCTTTGAGGTTCTTTGTGTTGGATTGAGTATTGTGAATTTGAAATTATTTGGTGTTATTTTAGTACGAACTCTTGGATAGATCGATCGGAAGGAATAGCTTCGAGGTGGTTTCGTACCCTGCAAACAATTTCTTCTTATGTTCTCCGCTAGATAAGAACTTTGGAGTGATTCTTCGTTGCACGTTGAGGGACGGTTATGTGATCCAATTATATTAGCATTGTTGAGAGATTGCACTAGTGAAAGTATGGATCCTAGGCCTCATTTTCAAGCATTGCAATACCGTTTGTGCTCTGTTTTATCAATTGCTACCTTGCTGTTTTTATTGTTCCTATTACAAAAATCAATATCTACTATCATTACTATACTTGTATCACCATCTCTTCGCCGAACTAGTGCACCTATACAAATTTTCATTGTATTTGGTGTGTCTGGGACACAAGAGACTTTTTATTATTTGGTTGCAGTGTTGTTTGAGAGAGACCATCTTCATCCTACACCTCCCACGGATTGATAAACCTTAGGTAATCCACTTGAGGGAAAATTGCTACTGTCCTACAAAACTCTGCGCTTGGAGGCCCAACACAAGTCTACAAGAACAAGTTGCATAGTAGACGTCAGTGTCTTGTGGTCACCAGGTGCATCCTCCTCTGATGTTATTTGTACCAGAAATTCAGAAATATTTAGAAAAAAATCGTGTTAAATTTTTAGGGCATTCTGAGAACTTTTGTTTTTGGGTCATTTTTTATTGTGCGGGAAATTCAGAAAAGAGAAAAAACATGGCATTTTATTTTATTTAACTAATAAAAACAGAAAACAAAAGGTAGGGCCAGAGAGTTGTGCTCACTAAATTCATCGACTTCATACCTCTCAAAAATGATCCATTAACAAGGTTGATCAAGTCTTATTAACAGCCACTTTCGATTAGCATGAAACCGAAGAACTTTCGTAAAACACTAAGTTACCTCAACGGGGATGTGAATATTCCCAACAATAAGTATGTCATATTTCTTTTTGGCAGTAGGTAGAGGTAGTTGAAGACTTCCAATAGTGATTGTCGGAAATTTTTCAATAACATTAATACCATTCACTTGGAATTGTTTCTTCTGAAAGTGCACCCACTACAAAAAAATACACTTCCGTGATGATACGTGTTTGTCACAGTAGGTCACGTTTTCTGTCATGCATGTACATCCATGACGATGTTATGATAGAATCAACATAGTCATACCTGTCCTGTCGTAGAAGTGTTCCTTGACATTACCAAAATTATCATCACGGAAGTGTCCACTTCCATGACGATAAATCGCGCATCATAGAAGTGCTTTCGTCAAGGGTGACCGAAACGTGGCATCGACCGTAACAGGTCGCCTTAAGCTATCGGGTCTGGTTTTGGATCCGATAACCCGTTAACAGCCCGGACCAATGGGGATTTTCCACGTGTAAAATTCTCATTGGCCGGAGGAACCACGTATCGGCTCACCGTTCGGACAGATGTCATCCCCTCATTGGACAGGAGGCGCCTATGATAGATCGACACGTGGCACGGCCCAACAGTGGCCCATTCTGGTGAAAAAGGCTGGCCCAGTAAGAATTAGCAGGCCGGCCCATATAAGGCCTACTTGTGTCTGGTCCATTTAATCCCACGACCCATATGAGATGTGCCAATTCGGCCCGTCAACGGCCCGTTAACGATTTGACACCATTGCAGTCCATCGTCAGTTCAAGCCCGTTAACAGCCCGCTATATATTTGGGCTCAATATCGGCCCAATGTGGTTTCGGCCTGTTAACGGCCCATTCAAGGGATGGGCCAATTTTCAAGATGTACATCTTTCGGCCTTTTAGCGACCCATTTAAGTGTTGGGCCAATTTCCGGCCCAGTGTGTCTTTCAGCGTGTTGACGGCCCATAAGGGAGTTGGGCCATGAGCAGTCGAACCTGAGTTTTGGCCTTTTAACGGCCCATGCTCTTCATGGTCCAATACCAGCCCGGTTTCTCTTTCGGCCTGCTAAAGGCCCACAACACAATTGGGCCATTTATAGTACGACCTGACTTTCGGCCTCTTCGCGGCCCATGCTCTTCATGGTCCAGTATGAGCCCGCTGTCTCTTTCGGCCTGCTAAAGGCCCACAGTATAGGTGGGTCATATGTAGCCCGACCTAGTATCGGCCTATTAATGGCCCGTGAAATCAAATGGGCCCGCCTGTTGCCCACTTTAGTGTCGGCCTGTTAACGACCCGGGAGGTAAGAGGGCCGACCATTAACTTTTCGGCCTGGTAACGGCCCATTAACTTAATGGGCTCATTAACTTAATGGGCCCACTAAAGTTCGTACATGTATTTAGGCCCAATTAGATAATTTGAGCCCATTATGACGAGCAATTATGCACAGGACCAAACCGATCAAGAAAAGGAACGGCATACAGGGAAAAATGTTGCACATCCAGCATATATTACAGGAAATTACATCCACTGAGCAATCAAAGATTGATGCCAGTGCAAATAAATGAACAGAACCTAACGATCTACAACATCACAATCTGCAACCTCGGCGTGGATGACGCCCATAAACATGTGGGCAAGTTCTTGCTGCTTTGCTACATTGTCTCTGAAAACATTGATCAGTTGTTGCTGCGCACGAATGTGCACCTCTGATTCCTCCACCATTTCCATCATTGCTTCTGCCATTAATTGGTTCACAAACATACATTTTTTCCATTGCATTCGAGACAGAGGAAACTGAACAGATTCAGATGGCGATTTTGGCAGCCTTGTATTATTGATAGTGGAGAGTGTCTCGACCACTGCATCATAACATAAATTAGGAGGGGAACCAAACAGATTAATCAAGAGTTATTAGCATATTACCTGGCCTAGATTTATTGGAAAGAAACAATGGGGTTGCCTTGCTATTTTCAGAGTTTGTCTTCTTATCTTCAGCAGCCTGCACCAAATTAACACACTAGCATTGCTATCATTGGCCAGCTCAGATAATAGGAAAGCAACATTGACACAACGAACGTTTGGGCAACCAGACCACACCAGCCTACACCAAATTAACACAATATGGCACATCTATCACCAGCCAGGTAAGGTAATACGGAAGCAACATTGACACAATGAATGAATGGGCAACCCGAGCAGCACTACAATTCAGTAATGGGCAACCCGGAAGCAACGTTTGGGCAACATCTATCATCAGCCAGGTAAGGTAAAACTACCAGGCAATTTTCCTTAAAAAATTCAACATTGTCGCCTTTAACATTTTGCGACAACTGAATTTAGATCAGATCAAGGTTGGATTCACACCGATTAACAAAATACATGCTCATCTAAAAATATAGTGACATACTGCAGGTACTTACATCAGCATTGGAGCACAGAGAATTCCCGCAAGATACTTTCCTCGAATACGGTCCCAGTACAGAAAGTCTTCTATCCTTTAAGCTTATTTTCTAAAAGAGAATTGGGTAAGAAACATGTAGGAAATATGATCAGAATGCTATAAAATTTCATGATGCGAGGATACAAACACGATTCTTAGAATGGAGTTGACTTATTTTTGCTGGACTGGAGCGGACTAGTTCTTTGGTCACTGGAATCTGCTTATTATCAGTGGGAGTTGGGTTTCTCTTTGCTGGAGCAGTATCTATGAAAACTGGAGTTGGTTTATTATCTCCTGGCGTTTGGATCTTTTCCAAAGACCTGATTTGTAACCCTTCAGATTCTAACATAGTCGTCTTCTCCTTGCATGCCTTATATAGAAGAATGGTGCTTCAATTATAAAACATGCTACAGCAGAGATGGAATAGGTACTGAAGAATAGAAAGGCATGACATATTGACATGTATTCCCTTCATCCGGAAATAAATGGATGGGTCTAGGCGTATTTCAGTTCTAGATACATCTAGTTTTATCCATTTCTGCGACATGTAATCCGGGCGGAGGGAGTATGATGTAAGAGCTAGGGATACGACATGACAACAGTGTAAAAAACACTACTTGAATGTAAAACTATATGCTAGCGGAATACATTACAGAAAAACACTAAGGCAACATATGCGTGTATGATTGGGAAACTAAGATGGCATTGCAAGAGACCACTAGAACAGCACTTCAATGTAAAAAAAGAACATGGTATGGTAGACAGATGAAGTGCATACTGATGAATAACAATGCATAAGATATTGAGAAGCATGATGTCCAAACTAAGCAGATGGCATTGCGATAGAGTAGAATGGCAGTACTTGAATTTGAAAACATGTTATCATTAATGGAATTGGTACTGAAAAACAGGAAGGCATGCCGTATTTACATGCATGATCAGCACGCGAAGCACAAGGCATTGCAACAGAGTAGATGCATTCCAGGACATTATATGCATAATGTACCCATATCAAGGGCCAAGTTAGAGCAAGGACCTTATGGGGTGAATAGGATTCATCATCTTTCTGCAAGTCTTGTGAAGAACTGCCTTTACATGTTCCATCATATTGGGTATCATTGACGTCAAGTTTGTTGGCCGTTACATTGCTCCGTGAGGTTCTTGTGGATAAATCAGTGTGTGCAATTATATCTGACATGCATGAAAGACAACTAGTAGTTAGATTTATGTATTGAGTGCCTGTAGGAGACGACATAAATAGTAGGACTGGGGTTAACTAGCAGCAACAGGTCTCAAAAACTAAAGGGAGAACACAGATGAAAGCTACCGAATATGTATCGTTTGTACTCAAGATTAACTAGATGGCACACAAAAGTATTAAAGAACAAAATAGGTTATACTAGAAGTGGTATAATACTATAATCACCAGCCTGTGGGATAGCATTGGCTGATGGATGATAACTATGGAATAGCGTTACCTAAATAACAAGTCTCTTAGCTGAACTATGGAACAACGTTAACTCCTGAACAAGACCCGTAAGAGATCAGCATGAATATACAGTGAAATGTGATAATCTATTTTCCATGCTTAGATGAATAACAAAGCCATAAATGTTGCACACAAGTAAGATGAGGGTACAACCTATCTTGCCGCCATCCATAGGAGTGGGCATCATGTGCTGACTTGTCGATGGCCCTGCAGTTGTTGTGGCTGTCCATGTCGGGCACGCGCATTCGATGCAAGGAACTATTGAGTGGGGACTATAGCTCCCTTTTGGTGTATGCTTCCCTTGTTGGAGCAACTGCGGTGAGTCGGAAGACGGTGTGGCTGAAGATGCAGAAAACGCATAATGTTAAGAACGACACATCTCTCTGATCTGAAGAAATACCCTAAGAGATCAACAGCAAGGTACGAGAGTGGTCACACATCTGTTGACTGAAGACTAAACTGGGGTCACACGATTTTATTTATTTTGGTATTGTCCGATCTACGCCGGATGGCTTGATGGCCGTCTTGTGCCTCCCGGCTGACACTGTTCAGAATCTTCCCCGAAGAGCCAGCGACCACCGGCAGAGCAGCCTGCCTCCGCCATCTGTGTCCCCAACCAAAACCCTGCTCCTCGCCCCACCGCACTGCCATGGTTGCGCCACCCCGGGCCAATCCACAAAGACTCGCTGCTACCTCTTGAGCATTGCGTTTGTTTTCCCTTGAAGAGGAAAGGGTGATGCAGCAAAGTAGCGTAAGTATTTCCCTCAGTTTTTGAGAACCAAGGTATCAATCTAGTAGGAGGCCACGCACGAGTCCCTCGCACCTACACAAACAAATAAATCCTCGCAACCAACGCAATAAAGGGGTTGTCAATCCCTTCACGATCGCTTACGAGAGTGAGAACTGATAGATATGATAAGATAATATTTTTGGTATTTTTATGATAAAGATGCAAAGTAAAGAAAGCAATATAAAGACGACGCTAGAAATAACTTGTTGACGGGAGATTAATATGATAGAAAATAGAAACGGGGGCCATAGGTTTCACTAGTGGCTTCTCTCGAGAGCATAAGTATTACGGTGGGTAAACAAATTACTGTTGAGCAATGGACAGAATTGAGCATAGTTATGAGAATATCTAGGTATGATCATGTATATAGGCATCACGTCCGAGACTAGTAGACCGACTCCTGCATGCATCTACTACTATTACTCCACACATCGACCGCTATCCAGCATGCATCTAGAGTATTAAGTTCATAAGAACAGAGTAACGCTTTAAGTAAGATGACATGATGTAGAGGGATAAACTCATGCAATATGATATAAACCGCATCTTGTTATCCTCGATGGCAACAATACAATACGTGCCTTGCTGCCCCTACTGTCACTGGGAAAGGACACCGCAAGATTGAACCCAAAGCTAAGCACTTCTCCCATTGCAAGAAAGATCAATCTAGTAGGCCAAACCAAATTGATAATTCGAAGAGACTTGCAAAGATAACTAATCATACATAAAAGAATTCAAAGAAGATTCAAATATTGTTCATAGATAAACTTGATCATAAACCCACAATTCATCGGTCTCAACAAACACACCGCAAAAGAAGATTACATCAAATAGATCTCCACAAGAGAGGGGGAGAACATTGTATTGAGATCCAAAAAGAGAGAAGAAGCCACCTAGCTAATAACTATGGACCCGAAGGTCTGAGGTAAACTACTCACACATCATCGGAGAGGCTATGGTGTTGATGTAGAAGCCCTCCGTGATCAATGCCCCCTCCGGCGGAGCTCCGGAAAAGGCCCCAAGATGGGATCTCATGGGTACAGAAGGTTGCAGTGGTGGAATTAGGTTTTTGGCTCCGTATCTGGTAGTTTGGGGGTATGTAGGTATATATAGGAGGAAGAAGTACGTCGGTGGAGCAACGTGGGGCCCACGAGGGTGGAGGGCGCGCCCAGGGGGGTAGGCGCCCCCCCTACCTCGTGCCCTCCTGGTTGATGTCTTGACGTAGGGTCCAAGTCCTCTGGATCACGTTCGTTCCGAAAATCACGTTCCCGAAGGTTTCATTCCGTTTGATATTCTTTTTCTGCGAAACTCTGAAATAGGCAAAAAAACAGCAATTCTGGGCTGGGCCTCCGGTTAATAGGTTAGTCCCAAAAATAATATAAAAGTGTATAATAAAGCCCATTAATGTCCAAAACACAATATAATATAGCATGGAACAATCAAAAATTATAGATACGTTGGAGACGTATCAAGCATCCCCAAGCTTAATTCCTGCTCGTCCTCGAGTAGGTAAATGATAAAAACAAATTTTTTGATGTGGAATGCTACTTGGCATTATTTCAATGTAATTCTCTTAATTGTGGTATGAATATTCAGATCCGAAAGATTCAAGACAAAAGTTTAATATTGACATAAAAATAATAATACTTCAAGCATACTAACTAAGCAATTATGTCTTCTCAAAATAATATGGCCAAAGAAAGTTATCCCAACAAAATCATATAGTCTGGCTATGCTCTATCTTCACCACACAAAGTATTTAAATCATGCACAACCCCGATGACAAGCCAAGCAATTGTTTCATACTTTTCATGTTCTCAAACTTTTTCAATCTTCACGCAATACATGAGCGTGAGCCATGGACATAGCACTATATGTGGAATAGAATGGTGGTTGTGGAGAAGACAAAAAAGGAGAATATAGTCTCACATCAACTAGGTGTATCAACGGGCTGTGGAGATGCCCATTAACAGATATCAATGTGAGTGAGTAGGGATTGCCATGCAACGGATGCACTAGAGCTATAAGTATATGAAAGCTCAACAAAAGGAACTAAGTGGGTGTGCATCCAACTCGCTTGCTCACGAAGACCTAGGGCATTTTGAGGAAGCCCATCATTGGAATATACAAGCCAAGTTCTATAATGAAAATTTTGCACTAGTATATGAAAGTGATATCATAGGAGACTCTCTATCATGAAGATCATGGTGCTACTTTGAAGCACAAGTGTGGTAAAAGGATAGTAACATTGTCCCTTCTCTCTTTTTCTCTCATCATTTTTTTCTTTTTTTGGGAGCCTTTTCTTTTTTTATGGCCTCTTTTTTTTAGTCCGAAGTCTCATCCCGACTTGTGGGGGAATCATAGTCTCCATCATCCTTTCCTCACTTGGGACAATGCCCTAAAAAATGATGATCATCACACTTTTATTTACTTACAACTCAACAATTACAACTCAATACTTAGAACAAGATACGACTCTATGTGAATGCCTTCGGCGGTGTACCGGGATATGCAATGAATCAAGAGTGACATGTATGAAAGAATTATGAACGGTGGCTTTGCCACAAATACGATGTCAACTACATGATCATGCGAAGCAATATGACAATGATGGAGTGTGTCATAGTAAATGGAATGGTGGAAAGTTGCATGGCAATATATCTCGGAATGGCTATGGAAATGCCATGGTAGGTAGGTATGGTGGCTGTTTTGAGGAAGGTATATGGTGGGTGTATGATACCGGCGAAAAGTGCGCGGTATTAGAGAGGCTAGCAATGGTGGAAGGAAAAGTGCGTATAATCCATGGACTCAACATTAGTCATAAATAACTCATATACTTATTGCAAAAATCTACAAGTTATCAAAGCAAAGTATTACGCGCAGCTCCTAGGGGGATAGATTGGTAGGAAAAGACCATCGCTCGTCCCCGACCGCCACTCATAAGGAAGACAATCAATAAATAAATCATGCTCCGACTTCATCACATAACGGTTCACCATACGTGCATGCTACGGGAATCACAAACTTTAATAGAAGTATTTCTCAAATTCACAACTACTCAACTAGCATGACTCTAATATCATCATCTCCATATCTCAAAACAATTATCAAGCATCTAACTTCTCATAGTATTCAACACACTCATAAGAATTTTTTTTACTAATCTTGAATGCCTAACATAATTAAAGCAAATTACCATGCTGTTTTGTAGGACTCTCAAAATAATCTAAGTGAAGCATGAGAGAACAATAGTTTTATAAAACAAAACCACCACCGTGCTGTAAAAGATATAAGTGAAGCACATAGAGTATTCTAACAATTTCCGAATCATGTGTGTCTCTCTCAAAAGGTGTGTACAGCAAGTATGATTGTGGCAAACTAACAAACAAAGACTCAAATCATAAAATACGCTCCAAGCAAAACACATATCATGGGGTGAAAAAAAAATAGCTCCAAGTAAAGTTACCGATGGAAGTAGACAAAAGAGGGGATGCCTTCCGGGGCATCCCCAAGCTTTGGCTTTTTGGTGTACTTAGATTATATTGGGGTGCCATGGGCATCCCCAAGTTTAGGCTCTTGCCACTCCTTGTTCCATAATCCATCAAATCTTTTACCCAAAACTTGAAAACTTCACAACAAAAAACTTAACAGAAAATCTCGTGAGCTCCGTTAGCGAAAGAAAACAAAACACCACTTCAAGGTACTGTAATGAAATCATTCTTTATTTATGTTGGTGTTAAACCTACTGTATTCCAACTTCTCTATGGTTTATAAACTATTTTACTAGCCATAGATTCATCAAAATAAGCAAACAACACACGAAAAACAGAATCTATCAAAAACAGAACAGTCTGTAGTAATCTGTAAGTAACGCAAACTTCTGGAACTCCAAAAGATCAGCCAAAATAGGATGACCTAGACAATTTTTTTATTGGTCAGCATCAATTGGAATCAATATTTTATCACGTACTGGAGATTTTTAACAATTATTTTCATGAACAGAAAGTTTCTGCAATTTTCAGCAAGATCAAATAACTATCATCCAAGAAGATCCTATAGGTTAAACTTGGCACAAACACTAATTAAAACATAAAAACAAATCTAACCAGAGGCTAGATCAAATATTTATTCCTAAACAGAAGCAAAAAGCAAAAACTAAAAATAAAATTGGGTTGCCTCCCAACAAGCGCTATCGTTTAACGCCCCTAGCTAGGCATAATAGCAAGGATAGATCTAGGTATTGCCATCTTTGGTAGGCAATCCATAAGTGGCTCTCATGATAGATTCATATGGTAATTTTATTTTCTTTCTAGGAAGTGTTCCATGCCTTTCCTTAACGGAAATTGGAATCTAATATTTCCTTCCTTCATATCAATAATTGCACCAATCGTTCTAAGGAAAGGTCTACCAAGAATAATAGGACATGAAGGATTGCAATCTATATCAAGAACAATAAAATCTACGGGCACATAATTCCTATTTGCAATAATAAGAACATCATTAATTCTTCCCATAGGTTTCTTAATGGTGGAATCCGCAAGGTGCAAGTTTAAAGAGCAATCATCAAAATCACGGAAACCTAGCAAATCGCACAAAGTTTTTGGGATCGTGGAAACACTAGCACCCAAATCACATAAAGCATAGCACTCATGATCTTTAATTTTAATTTTAATAGTAGGTTCCCACTCATCATAAAGTTTTCTAGGGATAGAAACTTCCAACTCAAGTTTTTCTTCATAAGATTGCATCAAAGCATCAACGATATGTTTAGTAAAAGCTTTATGTTGGCTATAAGCATGTGGAGAATTTAGCACGGATTGCAACAAGGAAATACAATCTATCAAAGAGCAATTATCATAATTAAATTCCTTGAAATCCAAAATAGTGGGTTCATTAATATCTAGAGTTTTGATCTCTTCAATCCCACTTTTACCAATTTTTGCATCAAGATCTAAAGACTCCGAATTTTTGGAACGCCTTCTAGGTAAAGGTGGATCATATTCAGTCCCATCATTATCAAGATTCATATTGCAAAACAAAGATTTAATAGGGGACACATCAATAACTTTTAGATCTTCATCTTTATTTTCATAGAAATTAGAAGAACACGCTTTCACAAAGCAATCTTTCTTAGCACGCATCCTAGCGGTTCTTTCTTTGCACTCATCAATGGAAATTCTCATGGCTTTGAGAGACTCATTGATATCATGCTTAGGTGGAATAGATCTAAGTTTCAAAGAATCAACATCAAGAGAAATTCTATCAACGTTCCTAGCCAATTCATCAACTTTAAGCAATTTTTCTTCAAGCAAAGCATTGAAATTCTTTTGTGAATTCATAAATTCTTAACACTAGTCTCAAATTCAGAAGGCATCTTATTAAAATTTCCATAAGAATTGTTGTAGGAATTACCATAATTATTGGAGGAGTTACTAGGGTATGGCCTAGGATTAAAGTTTCCTCTATACGCGTTGTTACCAAAATTATTCCTACCAACAAAATTCACATCCATAGATTCATTATTATTCTCAATCAAAGTAGACAAAGGCATGTCATTAGGATCAGAAGAAACATTTTTACTAGCAAATAATTTCATAAGTTCATCCATCTTTCCACTCAAAACATTAATTTCTTCTATCGCATGCACTTTTTATTAGTAGATCTTTCAGTGTGCCATTGAGAATAATTAACCATAATATTATCTAGGAGTTTAGTAGCTTCTCCTAAAGTGATTTCCATAAAAGTGCCTCCCGCGGCCGAATCTAAAAGATTTCTAGAAGCAAAATTCAATCCGGCATAAAATTTTTGTATGATCATCCACAAATTCAAACCATGTGTAGGACAATTACGTATCATTAATTTCATCCTCTCCCAAGCTTGTGCAACATGTTCATGATCAAGTTGCTTAAAATTCATAATATCGTTTCTAAGAGAGATGATCTTAGCGGGAGGAAAATACTTAGAGATAAAAGCATCTTTGCACTTATTCCAAGAATCAATACTATTTTTAGGCAAAGATGAAAACCAAGCTTTAGCACGATCTCTAAGCGAAAAAGGAAATAGCTTCAATTTAACAATATCATTATCCACATCTTTCTTCTTTTGCATATCACACAAATCAACGAAGCTATTTAGATGGGTAGCGGCATCTTCACTAGGAAGGCCGGCAAATTGATCTTTAATGACAAGATTCAACAAAGCAGCATTGATTTCACAATATTTAGTATCGGTAAGAGGAGCAATCGGAGTGCTAAGAAAATCATTATTGTTGGTATTGGTAAAGTCACACAATTTAGTATTATCTTGAGCCATCGTGACAAGCAAGCAATCCAACACACGAGCAAACAAGAAGCAAGCGAGAGAAAAAGCGAACGAAAAAGAGAGGGCGAATAAAACGGCAAGGGTGAAGTGGGGGAGAGGAAAACGAGAGGCAAATGGCAAATAATGTAGTGCGGGAGATAAGGGTTTGTGATGGGTACTTGGTATGTTTACTTTTGCGTAGACTCCCCGGCAACGGCGCCAGAAATCCTTCTTGCTACGTCTTGAGTACTGCGTTGGTATTCCCTTGAAGAGGAAAGGGTGATGCAGCAAAGTAGCGTAAGTATTTCCCTCAGTTTTTGAGAACCAAGGTATCAATCCAGTAGGAGGCCACGCACGAGTCCCTCGCACCTACACAAACAAATAAATCCTCGCAACCAACGCAATAAAGGGGTTGTCAATACCTTGATGGTCACTTACGAGAGTGAGATTTGATAGATATGATAAGATAATACTTTTGGTATTTTTATGATAAAGATGCAAAGTAAAGAAAGCAAAATAAAGACGACGCTAGAAATAACTTGTTGAAGGGAGATTAATATGATGGAAAATAGACCCGGGGGGCCATAGGTTTCACTAGTGGCTTCTCTCGAGAGCATAAGTATTACGGTGGGTAAACAAATTACTGTTGAGCAATTGACAGAATTGAGCATAGTTATGAGAATATCTAGGTATGATCATGTATATAGGCATCACGTCCGAGACAAGTAGACCGACTCCTGCCTGCATCTACTACTATTACTCCACACATCGACCGCTATCCAGCATGCATCTAGAGTATTAAGTTCATAAGAACAGAGTAACGCTTTAAGTAAGATGACATGATGTAGAGGGATAAACTCATGCAATATGATATAAACCGCATCTTGTTATCCTCGATGGCAACAATACAATACATGCCTTGCTGCCCCTACTGTCACTGGGAAAGGACACCGCAAGATTGAACCCAAAGCTAAGCACTTCTCCCATTGCAAGAAAGATCAATCTAGTAGGCCAAACCAAACTGATAATTCGAAGAGCCTTGCAAAGATAACTAATCATACATAAAAGAATTCAGAGAAGATTCAAATATTGTTCATAGATAAACTTGATCATAAACCCACAATTCATCGGTCTCAACAAACACACCACAAAAGAAGATTACATCAAATAGATCTCCACAAGAGAGGGGGAGAACATTGTATTGAGATCCAAAAAGAGAGAAGAAGCCATCTAGCTAATAACTATGGACCCGAAGGTCCGAGGTAAACTACTCACACATCATCGGAGAGGCTATGGTGTTGATGTAGAAGCCCTCCGTGATCGATGCCCCCTCCGGTGGAGCTCCAGAAAAGGCCCCAAGATGGGATCTCATGGGTACAGAAGGTTGCGGCGGTGGAATTAGGTTTTTGGCTCCGTATCTGGTAGTTTGGGGGTACGTAGGTATATATAGGAGGAAGAAGTGCGTCGGTGGAGCAACATGGGGCCCACGAGGGTGGAGGGCGCGCCCAGGAGGGTAGGCGCGCCCCCCTACCTCGTGCCCTCCTGGTTGATGTCTTGACGTAGGGTCCAAGTCCTCTGGATCACGTTCGTTCCGAAAATCACGTTCCCGAAGGTTTCATTTCGTTTGGACTCCGTTTGATATTCCTTTTCTGTGAAACTCTGAAATAGGCAAAAAAACAGCAATTCTGGGCTGGGCCTCCGGTTAATAGGTTAGTCCCAAAAATAAAATAAAAGTGTATAATAAAGCCCATTAATGTCCAAAACAGAATACTCCCTCCATTCCAAAATATAGTGCGCCCGCGCTTCCCGAGGTCGAACTTTGACCATAAATTTAACGAACGAGACCGACTGCGGCGGGTGAAAAAATTACATAATTAAAAACTTCTTTCGAATACGAATTCACTGATATAATTTTTGCTCTCGCCGCAATTAAATTTACGGTCAAAGTTGAAGCACGGAGATAGAGGAAGCACTACATTGTGGAATGGAGGGAGTATAATATAGCATGGAACAATAAAAAATTATAGATACGTTGGAGACGTATCACTCGCCGTCATCCAGATCCGGCGGCGGCAGTACCTTCAACCCACGCAACTCTAAGATAGCCATCTAAGTGTTGCTTCCATGGCGAACTTGCGCCCCCGCACCCTTACGTTAGACACCAGCCAACCGACGGCCTAGGAGCTCCGCCGGCTCGAGGGGTGCTGCTTCCCATTGGGAATCGATTGGCCCAGAATAAAAATTCAGACAACTGACGCCTAAATAAAGTGATTTGAGATGAGGGTGCGACCTATCTGGCGGCCCGGTGAAGTAGGCAGCTCCAGCTGCCGAGTCGGTGAGGCCGGCGCGGTTGCGGAGGCTACCGGCGGCAGGGAAGCAGAGATGTCGTGATGGTCGACGGCTACGGGGAAGCAGCGCCGGGGCTCTGGACGGGTCCAAAGTTGGAGCCACTCCGGTGCCGTGAACAACGGCGGGGGTGAATCGGCTCCGGTACGGTTCACGCACCCGTCGTCGAGGCAGCTCCGGCAGTGCACGACGGCCCAGTG
This sequence comes from Triticum aestivum, assembly GCF_018294505.1. Taxonomy (NCBI): domain Eukaryota; kingdom Viridiplantae; phylum Streptophyta; class Magnoliopsida; order Poales; family Poaceae; genus Triticum; species Triticum aestivum. The sequence continues at coordinate 114,501,525 of NC_057802.1, forward strand.
CACGACGGCAAATGGACGGCATCTCCGGGATTAGAGAGGAGGGCGGCTGTGAATTTGGTGCAGGTGGGGGCACCATGGAGGAGGGGCTGAGGTTTCGCGGCTCGAGAGAAGGGAGCTTCCGGGGAGAAGGTGATTTGGCGCCCACGAGGTATGAATGGGGAATTAGGAGGGGGAACCATATCTTACGGACGCATTTGTCTGAAATGTGGGGGGGGGGTTACAGTTCTACCCCTGCCTTTAGGCTTCTCGGCTTGGGTCTGTACTGAGGGTCGGGGATAGTAGAGTAACTTTGCTTCTCCCAAATAGTGGGCGCGAGCAATTTCGGGCGAGGAGGGCGTGTTTGAAATATAGTGGGCGCGAGCGATTTTGGGCGAGGAGGGCGTGTTTCGAAATATAGTGGGCGCGAGCGATTTCGGGCGAGGAGAGCGTGTTTTGAAATAGTGGGCGCGAGCTATTTCGGGCGAGGAGAGGGTGTTTTGCCGACCATGGTTTATGAATTATTCGGCACATGTCATTTCAGTCGAGGAGAAGGCGCGCTTGGATGAAGTTACGAACCTACCCTCGATGTACAACGGGCCAATTGATGCGTGTCCCACATAGGCTGGTAATTTCGCATCTCCCATTTATTTGCTCGAGCGAATTCCACCGAGCAGAGGGTGTTTAACGGTTCGTGCAAATTTTTGGAGAACGAGCATCCACGTCTACCTTACCAAGTCGATTCGAATCAAATTTTGAAATATTAGCTTGCCACTTCTTTTTTAGATGGAGAGATGATGCTCGGGAGTAATGTGTTTTTACGTGCTCGTTGCTAATGATTTACTATATGACAGATAGTTGACCCACTCAAAAACGGGAATCAAACCCAAAATGAAATATCTTGATACAATGAAATAGCTCGTTCACCAGGTCAAAAATAGTGAACCAAATCCAAAATTGAACACCTCAATCGAGTAGCATGTTGTACAGTATTATAGTACTCCATGAACATGTTGAAAGTCAAATTAATGAGCTTGTTTGATATACGCATATCTCCGTTCATGTGTGGATTGCAGACAACATGTTCTCCAATTTAAATATTTGAATGCAAGTTTATATCGAAACATGGTTTATATCAGTCTTTGATACATAAAACGCGACCTCCCCCTCTCCCGGACTCCTGCTCTCTCTCTTGCCGACAATCTTCAATTATGTCGCACGCATCCAACACACAAACCTTGTTGATCCCTCTCCCTCTCTCTCCATCTCTCTCTCTTTGTTTGTGTGTGGGGGGGTCTTTCTAGTTCGCATGCATATATACTCCATCTATAGGTCTCTCTCGCACACTATGTATGATTCTCTAGTCCAGGCTAAATATCTTGGGTGCACTCATCGTACGCACACAAATTCCTTGGCTCGTTGCCCGTAACTCTCTCACGCACCACTCTGTCGTCTTGGATCTCTTCCCTCTCTCTCTCAAACTCTCCATCTCCCTGGATCACACATACACATGCATATCTCACTCGCACTCGATAGACCCATATAAAACTCTATCTCTCTCCCTCGTTCTCTCCCCATCTCACACGCACACACACACAATTCATGCCAAGCCAAGTATGATGGTCTCTTACTCAATTGTAGGCACACGCAGTCCCCCCTATATGAAATGACTAGCTAATCTTAGTCTCCATCATAAACATGTCCATGGTCTATCTCAATTTCTCTCGGGGTATCTTTCTATTGCGCGCGCACCTCCCTCGATCTCCCACCCATATAGTCCCCTCACGATCTCGAGGGGATCTCTCTATCACAAACACACCCTCTCTCCCTTCTCATGCGTCCATGTTCTCCATGCGTCCTCTCGACCTTTGTTCCTTGTTGGCCAGACCTCTATTGGACATGTGCTATAGGGGTGTCTCTCTCCGTTGCAAACAATCACGCACTAGCTATCTTCGTGTATCTCCTCACCTCGCTTTTCTATCTCGGAGATGCATGTGTGATATGTTTGCATAAGAAACGAAAACACACACACTCTCTCTAATTTATCGTTCGTTGTCCCTTTCTCTTTCACACACATACTCTTTTGCACACTCACTCATTCTCCTCCACACGCACTTGATCTCTCTCGACTTAGGCACTCTCTTCGGTCCATAGCATATAGATTTATTGAAAAGTCAAACATCACAAAGTTTGACCATGTACGTGGAGAAAAACAATTACATATAGAACGGCAAACATATACCATTAGATTCATCATGAGATGTAGTTTCGTATGATGTATCTTTGGCATTGTAGATATAAATAACATTTGTGTAAACCTGGTCAAAAGTTTCCAAAGTTCGACTTCTAATTTTTTTACATGCACTACATTATCGAGCGGATGGAATATCTCTTTCCCCCTCTCAGCTATCTGACGCACCACTCAGCCTTATTGGGGCTCCTCTATCTCTCTCAAACTTTATATCTCCCTGGTTCACACATACACATGTCTCGCTCGCGCTACATAGACCCATCTAACACTATCCGCCCTTGTTCTCTCTCTATGTGACACGCACCCCCCTAAGTACCATAATCCCTCACCCCGTCATAGGCGCACACACTCCCCCCTAAGTATAATTATCTCTCACTAGCCATCAGGAACACACGTATTGTCTGCTTCCATCCACACGTCTATCTCGATATCTCTCGGGGTATCTTCTATCACGCACACACCTTGTCACTCGATCTCCCACCCATGTAGTCCCATTACGATCTCCAGGGGATCTCTCTATGACATACACTCTCTCCTCCCCATGTCTGCATTTTCTCCGTACGTCTCTCTCGACCTCTCTCCCTTGTTTGTCAGACCCCTCTTGGCCACGTGCTAGGGGTCTTTCTCTCTTGGTTGAAAACAACCACATACTATCTCCTCACCTTGCTTCCGCTGTCGAAGATGCATGTGTGATATGTTTGCATAAGACACACACGCTTTTTCTCTACTTTTATCGTGTTTTGTCCATGTCTCTTTCACACACACACACACTTTTTTCATTCACTCTTTCTATTTCACACAAACTCAGGTACTCTCTCACGTCCATAAGCAAATGGATGTTTTGAAAAGTCAAACCTTAGAAAAGTTAGACCAGGTATATGTGGAGAAAAACATTTACATCTGGAACGATCATTAGATTCATCACAACATGTACTTACTTCATACTATCATTTATCTTTGGTATTGTAGATATAAGTAATTTCTTTATAAACTTGGTCAAAGTTTCAAAAGTTTGACTTTAAAAAAAATGTTGGCACTACATTATCGAATGAAGGGAGTAGCTCTTTCTCTCTCTCTCTCTCTCTCTCTGTTATCTCTCACGGGCCTCCCCTCTCACTCGAACTCTCTATACCGACAGATTATACGCTCACTATGTCAGCGTATAGCTCCGTATATTGTTTAGTTGACCGGTCAACCAGTCCACATGCTGCCTTGTCAGCTCGTGTTCTCTATCTTCGTGTGCTGGCCCATGTGGCAGTGGGTGAAAATAAGTAAACTAGAGGCCCATCTGAGATGCGGTGAAGTAAACAAAGTTGAAACCACTCGGGGTAGCACCCCGCACGCTAGTAAATTGAGGGCACATTGAGGACACACTTCTTCCGCGTGAAGGACGCACTCGCGCACAATTCACCACTGCGCGGCGGCATGCACAGAAGGACACACTCGCGCACACCCAGCAGGCCAGCACACAACACACACCAGCACACGTGTACACCAGCATCGCCGCCAGTTGAGATGGACGCGAGGCAGCCAACAAGCGGAGGCGGCTCGAGCCAAAACCGCATCCGGCGAGCCTGGACTTCATCAGCAGCCTCCCCGACGACATGCTACTCCTCATTATCGGCCTCCTCCCCACCAAATCTGCCGTGCGGACCGCCCTGCTCTCCCGACGGTGGCGCCCCCTCTGGCGCCGCGTCCCCCTCAACCTCACCGTTGACAGCTGCCTCTGCGACGGGGATTGCAAACGCATGGCCGCAGTCTCCAATATCCTTTCATCGCACCCTGGGCCAGCCAGACGCCTTGACATCCGCATGTTCAGTACCAACTGCAAGGTCCAAGCCAAGTTCGACGAGCCCTAGATCAGCTCGAGGAGCTCAGCTTTGAAGTTGGACGATGTCGCTCTCTGCCGCCGTCCGCGCTCCGCCTCACGTCAACGCTGCGCCGCGCCAGCTTCAGCTCCTGCTATCTTCCCCAGATTAATGCCACGCCCACCCTTCTGCTCCCTCAACTCAAGCAGCTCGACCTCTTCGACATTGGCATCTCGAAGCAGGCTATGGAGCACCCGCTCCGCAGCTGTACTGCGCTCGAGTACCTTCGTCTTGAGCAGATCCACGGGTTCATTAGCCTCCACATCGCCTCGACGAATCTCCGATGGATTTATGTGTCTTGCTGGCCCCGCAACAAGACATCAATTGGGAAGAGACCACTCCAGCTGTTCCACGTTATGGTCATTGAGAATGCGCCTTTCCTTGAGAGATTGCTTGTATCTGATCTAGAAGGTCCAACAAAAATAAGGGTCATTGACGCGCCGAACTTGACAGCGTTGGTATACTCGTCTGCCAAATTCTCCAAACTCTTTATTGGATCCGTAATCGTTCAGGTACAGCACTCATCTTCTTCTCCGTCTTCTTGAAATTCACATTTTTAAATTTCTTCTTGATGTATTTACGATCGTCTTCCAGAAAATGATTCCCACAAGCTTGACCCAGTCTATGCACACAGTGAAGAGCTTGGCAATAAAATCTATCGGCCCCAATCTGGATCAAGTTGTTGGATTCCTTACATGCTTTCCGTGCATGGAGAAGCTACTCGTCGAGGTGAAACTTCTTTCCTATTAGTAAACAGTAATCACAACGTAGCTCAATTTTTTTCGTAATTTTCCCAAATTACGATGACAAGTGTAGTGTTCAAAACTGCATCTCCGCACTGCACCGAAAGAAATGTTTTTAGTATTTTTTCTCACATGATCACCTGCATCGTTTTTTTGTTGTACTACTATAGTAGCCTAGGCTAGTCATAGTGGAAAGTAACTTAGACTAGTAACTCTATGGTTACCCTAAGAGTAAGTACTACCTCCGTCCTGGTTTACTCTTCCTATTTTGTAGTATCAAAATTTGACCATAGATTTAACTGACAAAATGTTAATGCATGTCACTAAAAATTATATCTTTGGATTCGTATTTGAACATAATTTCAAATGGTATAATTTTTTGTGACATGCATTGGCATTTACTTAGGTAAATCTATGGTCAAAATTTTACAGTAAGTACGAGGTAGTACAAAAGTGGGCTATAACGGCCCTCCACTATGTAGGCCCAAACACGTGCCAAATTCACTTGTGATGCATTTGGCATCGATGCCCCTCCATTGCTCACCTGGTGCCCCAATCTGGATCACCTACTTTGCTCCGGTGCCAAATTAACTCACGCAATGAAAAAACACTTGCGTGGGAGAGAGAGAGGACTGAGGCAATAAAAAAACACTTGTTTGGGAGAGTGGGAGGCTGGTGTAGTTGGTTTGATTGATTTGTTTATACATGTGGGTCTGTGTGCACAACGGTGCCAACTCTCTCACATCGCGAGAGCGGTGGCAATTTTTTTTGATTTGACATCGATGCGTATTACGTGGCATACTTTTGAGAAATATGGCATCGGCCACATAGTGGAAGGCAACAAATGCCCAAACTCTTCACGTGCTCCTAGGTAAATGAGAGGAAAGAGGAAGAGAGAGAGAGAGAGAGTGAAAAATATCACTAGCCAGCCAACCCTATCGTATGAGCGAATGATATTGGTACCTCTTGATGACACGACAATCTTACACAGCCAGCTGCTCTAATATGTTCTCTTCTTTTGCAGATAAAAAAAGACCCGAAAGTGAAAAATGTGCTCCACTATAACAATCTCATCGAATGCCTTGATCTCCATCTTATAGAAATTGTTTTGATCAACTACCGAGGCAGCACATCTGAGATTAAATTGGCCAGGTTCTTTGTTCTGGAGGCAAGTGTGCTCAAGGTAATGTGGTTTGGCGTTCTCTGGCGCAACAATGAATGGCGTGCTGATCACCGCAAGCGTCTAAGCCTAAATGACAAAGTCTCCGCGGAAGCTGAATTTTTTTTGAAACATCAAATGGCCAGATACTAAAAAATTTATTTGCCCATTAGTGACTTGTCAGGGCGGTGGATTTTAGTTTGTACGATAATGCTGCATCAACCTAAAGTAACGAAAGTTCTTACGTCCTAGTAATTCCCTCTTCGTAGGTGCATCATTACTCCTAAGATTTGTAATATCAGTTTGAAACTTGTAATATTGCCGTGTCCTATTCCTGCGTTTTCAAAATCCTGCGAATCAAAGAGGTCCTGAGTTGGTGATGATGTTGTGCCTGCCATCTTTCACCAATAGCCGTCGGATCTAGATCTGACGCATACAAACCAAACTTCTCTAGTTTTGCAAAAAATATGCCCGCACTTGTTCCCTATTTACAAACAACTCCTTGTCTCTCACAATCAGCCTTATTTCCTCCCCACCACATCTAGAAGGCCATGGAAAAATCTGGCGCGATGGCGCCGTCCACCCCTAATGTTGGTGTTCCGTGCAATGCACGGGCATCTACACACGGGAAATTATGTCGAACACTGCTAGTTGTAAGCAGGCTAGCTCTACAGCCATGATGATAGTGACTACAGACGGTAAGGCTGACTATGGTATGCCGAACACGGCGCCTACACTAAGGTGTCATGTCCGACGCAGGGTCTTATCCCTTCACTGTGAGGAGCAACACATAATAATTTGACCAACAGGTAGTACAGTACTACTACATTGGTAGTACTACTACTAGTACTAGCACCACCGTCTGGATTTAGTAGTACTACCACGTCCATCTGGATTTAGTATTTGACTAGCAATATCTAGTAATGCATGTCACAAAAAATGTACCACTCCCTCTGTAAATAAATACATGGTGTATTGTTTTATTCCTTCCGGTAGATGGCTCAAATATGAAGTCTCATCAATCAGACTACTATTGTACTCACCGAGCGCTCAGCTTTGTAAGCTACCAACAAAAAATTGCAATCAAAGACTACTATTGTACTCCCTCCGTACTGGTGCATTAGTCACGTTACGAAAACCAAATAGTAATCCCAAAACTTTTAGGCGCGGTGCATTAACTACCCACCTCGTTCCCTGTTTTTTGCCATGAAAAAAGAAATCACCCAATACGAGACGTGGGGTGCGTATGCATCCAATGACTTGAGACTACTCCCTCCGTCTCGCTATATGCGGATTCCTAGGCCGATATACAATAAATATGAAGAAAGGGAGAGAGAAGATGAGAAAAAGTAGTACTCTTATAGCCAGCCTTATAGCTAACCTTATTGTATGAGTGGCTACAAGTGATGGCTCTATATGACATGGCAACATCATATAGCCAGCAGCTGGCTATACTATTAACCATGATCTTAGGTTGTGCACCGTGACCAAGACGAAGGGGAAAGCGAGAGAACTTAATGTCTTTTTGCTGATTAATAGGATTACATGCAATGAACTAACCACTGCATGTCATGTTTGGTAGTCTCAAGTCATTGAAAGCATGCACGGTCCACATCTCTCATTGGTTAATATGTCACGAAATAAGAAATGAGGAGGGAGTCACGAAATAAGAAATGAGGAGGGAGTTAATGTACCGTGCCTAAGTGTTTTGGGATTACTAGCAAAAGGGCCCGTGCGTTGCAACGGGTTGAAAACAGGAAATGCAAATACCTGTACCAGCTAAAGCTACTATAGACATCTATTTTTCCACTTGCCTAATAAAACCTATTTTTCCACTGTAAAATGTAAGCATGCCCCTTTTCGTTGCAATGGGAGGTAAAAAAAATAGCACAAATTCCTAGCACAACACATTAGTTGCCATTAACCATGTTGGTTAGATTGAAGCGGAACACCGATCATGTTTGATGAGTTCAGGAACGTTGCAGAAAGATCCTCCATCCTCTAGGTAAAAAATAATAGAAAAAAAAAGAGATCATGAGCTTGTAAAAAGATCATCCATCCTCTAGCCAAAATAATAGGAAAAATGAGGATTTCATGACATACCAGAATCTTACTCCTCGTGGGATGGGGTCGGAGAGGGGGAAGCGGATGAAAATTAACATAATTTAGCCCAATCGAAAAATGACACATGAAATGCATATTTTCTAATTAGCAATTCCAGTTCAAGTGTAGGTGAATGAAGTAGTTTTCTGCTTGCAGATATTGCCGTCAATATCCCCACAACTCGCCCTTACGCCGTCTTGTAACAAAGGTCCAAGTACGAAGTCTGCCAATGGAGAAAAGGACAGTTTCCACAAACAAAACAATAATACAGCTAAATGAATCAAACAGATACAGTTGTGATATGTATTTGCTGGTCGGTGTGTAGTTTACCACTTTTAAAAATATAATTTTCAAATTTTCAAAATGTGGCCACGGAGGCTCAAGCTATCATCTCAACATTCCCTTGCCAGAAAAATCAATTACTGATAATAGCTCTTAGGCATAGAAATCTAAAAAAAGTAACTATAATAAATAACACAAAACAAACAATGTTCTGCACTCAGCATGGAAACTGTAATAAGTATTGTCAACCTCACGCTCAATAGAAAGCAGGAGTCAGCATATTTAATCGTATGAAAAAAGTAGGTAGCAATTCACCTAGTAATACATTAACAATTCTGAACTTTTGACAAAAACAAATAGTACTGAAGAACTGCCCTAGGTACTCGACAGTGACACACCCTGTCGGATGTGGAGACCATCGAGTTGTACGTGCTGATCCAACTAAGAATGCTTCAGTATGTAACACACAACAATGCAAAGAAGATTGCTAGATGATAATTTTGCGCACAAAGGACACTGACCATTTGCTCTACTACTGGCTGTAATAACCTAATGGTCTGTAGCACACCACAGTGCAAAATAAATTGCTAGATATCTATGCTTTTGAACACCACAACCAGAAGGAAATCTTAATTAATGTATCTTGGTATAAGACTGTTATATCGGAGGAAGATGATCATGACAACAATCATAAATAAATCAACAGAGATTGCCTAAAGAAGTAATTACTGTTACTTGGAGCACGTATGCGTGAGTAATTCGAACATAGATTTACCTTGTTTGCATCTGCCATCTGGCCGGGCCATGGAAACTGGTCAGCAGCAACACCAATCCAACTCTGAAGTCTGAATACAACATGCAAGTAGTTGAGTTTACAGATTCAGACAAACACAAAGGAACCAAAAAATATACAGGGTCCGATTCAGATTTCGCTGCAGTTTCCCATTCATCCATACCAGTCCATGCATCACCAAACCATTCTTGTCCATACGTCATCAATTAATTAGTCCTCAACTCATCATCCATTAATTACATTGCTCATTGCATAGAAAACAGAAGAGATGACATGGGACATAGGAGCTTGCCTGGCGATGGAGTTTGGCTCATGGTGGGCCGTGACCTGGTGGAAGGAGCTGAAGCTGGCTGGTACAGCTGGCTCCAGTGTGAACATAGACTTGCGAGGCAATTTCAATCTGGGGTTTCGGTTGCGATCAAGGGATTCGAAACCTTTTTATAGGGTGCCTCAGAACCAGAGTTTTTTTGTTGTAGGCTGTCAGGTTCCGTTTTGGAGCAGAGTTTCCTAGAAGTCGAAGGAGAGTTTTTTCTGTCGTACCCTATCAAGGTACCAATTCCATCGAGAGCGGACACCAATTCCATCGAGAGCGGACCGACGAAACGCACGCGGCCAGGACCGGGCAGCTCCGGGAATGGGCGCAACTGATCCACCCCGCTCCATCAACCTGTCGGTCTGGGTGCCCTCCTCCACTCGTGGCCGCCGGCAACGGCGCCTCTTCCCATCCCCAGCCTCCAGCTTGCCGATCCCCGCCCTCTCCATTGTCGGCCTCGATCTTGACGGCACCTGCCCTCTCCATCCCCGTCTGCGAGCCCGCCGGCGCCACCCTCCAATCCCCTTAATCGAGCCCGCTCGTCTCGAGGTCGCGACCAGTAGGTGGAGGGGAGCTGTGAACAGCGAAGAAAGCCCAGGGTGAGGAGGAGATGGGATTGGGAAGCAAAAGGCAGCCGACGGTGCGCGGGCCGTGCGTGGCAGAGGTGGGTTGGGCGGGGCGGAGCGCGCGAGGCAGAGCGTGGCAGTGTTTTTTCCCCTTCGTACCGGTTCAATTTGGACTGCGGGTTTAATTTCCGGAAAAGATAAGGGCCTTTTTGCAAAAGTGCCATGACGGGTGTGCGGGCAGAAGCCATAAACGCTTTACTGTTAGGTAAAGATAAAGATTACATTGGACCTAAGCATTAGAATATATGTGTTGGTCCTACATTAGTGTTATACTTCAGCTCCACGCGGTTCCGTTTTAAAGTTGTGTAGCCATTTTACCTTGCAGGTACAAAGTTGATATTATCCAACTTTGATATTTTATTTTTGTCCTCTTTGGGTGATTATTACTAAAGCAAGGTAAGACTATTATATATAGGATCGACAAATTTTCTCTTAACTATCACATAATGTAATGACCTCAGTTTATTAGAAGTTACATGTTTTACCTTATGACCATGACTTCTAAATGTATGTGGTTTGATGTTGGTGGTTTATTATGCAATGCAAATTATGTCCAGGATATGTGCTTCCCGTGCCTGCTAACCTGTGTATATAGTAGTATATAAGTTCTGTCTAATCCTAATTGAGTGTTTTGCTACTATGGTAGTCCGAACCAGCCCATCAAAGACACAAATAGGGAATCCAACTTCGATTCGATTAAAAGCGTCCAACACCAAACCTGGCATCAGATATAGTACCAAAAAAGGCGACACATAATCACAGACCATTCTTGAGAGTTCGGAATTTTCTTTGCATGCATTCGCGGATTTCTTAATGGTGTGTGCGTTTTTTTTTTGGAAAAGGGGTGATTCCCCGGCCTTTGCATCAGGTGGATGCATACGGCCACTTAGATAAATAAAATAGGTTCCACAATGTCGAAAAGTCGTAAAAGAAAACTACGTCGAGCTCACATAGACCTCGTCACGAAAATACAAAAAAAGGCCATAAAGCCACAACCGGCTGGCAGAAAAATAGGTATGGAAACTAATTGCCAATCCTATTACATGACCGCCATCCAAACCGGTTGAATATATCCCGCGCTACCATCTCCCACCGGACAGATCCAGTAACCAAACGCTCCCTGGCCTCCGTCGGAGTGAGTAGGGACCACATACGGATCAACGCCGTAGCTCGGAATACAACCTGCAAAAAATGAATAGTAGTTTTTCTGTTAAAAGCCAAATCATTTCTGCAGTTTCAAATTGCCCATAACAACGCACAAACTCCTACACGAATGTGTCTAGCTGTACCGGACTCTATCCCATCCAGCCACGTTCCAAATAACGACCCGACCGAACTCGGAGGAGTAATGTTAAAAGCAATTTGCACTGAGCACCACAAATTTTTTGCCAACGGGCACTCAAAGAATAGACGCTTAATGGTTTCATCCCGATCACAGAAACTACACCTAGTAGATCCTGTCCAATTGCGCTTAACCAAGTTGTCCTTTGTTAGAATGACCTGTTTATGGACAAACCACATAAACACTTTGATTTTTAAAGAAACTTTAACTTTCCAAACATGTTTGGAGTTAGGAATGACACTCGAGTTAATACCATCGATGTACATCGATTTAACGGTAAAATGTCCAGACCTAGTAAGCTTCCAACACAACTGATCGGGCTGATGTTGTAGCTGAACCTCCATCAGTCTACGCACCAGATGAAGCCAAGCTTCCCATCTATTACCAACAAGCACCCTCCTAAACTGAATATTAAGGGGTGTGGCCTGCATAATCGTTGCCACAAGCGCATCACGGCGATGTACAATACGATACAGAGTTGGATACTGTAACGCCAACGGAGTCTCACCAAGCCAGGTATCCTCCCAGAAGCGAGTATCATTACCATCGCCGACTATAAACTTTGTTCTATTAAAGAAGGCTGTCTTAACTCTCATAAGCCCCTTCCAAAATGGCGAATCAGTTGGTCGCATTGTCACCTGTGACAAAGTTTTGGATTGCAAATACTTGTTACGAAGTATCTGTGCCCAAGTCGCATCAGTCCCATCTGATAACTTATATAGCCACTTACTAAGCAGGCATCTGTTCTTTACCTCAAGATTCTCAATACCCAACCCCCCCTGATCCTTGGGACGACAAATAATATCCCACTTGGCGAGTCTATACTTTCTTTTTAGATCATCACTCTGCCAAAAAAATCTTGACCGATAAAAGTCCAGCCGTTTCCTAACCCCAACTGGAACCTCAAAGAAAGATAGTAGGAACATCGGCAAACTTGTGAGCACCGAATTAATAAGAATCAACCGGCCTCCATAAGACAGAAGTTTGCCCTTCCAACAACTAAGTTTCTTTTCGAACCGATCTTCGATACATTTCCATTCTCTGTTCGTGAGCTTACGATGATGAATGGGTATACCTAGGTAAGTAAAAGGTAAAGCCCCTAATTCACAACCAAACAATTGCCTATAAGCCTCTTGTTCCTCCTTGGCTCGACCAAAGCAGAACAACTCGCTTTTATGAAAGTTAATCTTTAAACCGGACAATTGTTCAAATAAACACAACACCAGCTTCATGTTTCTCGCTTTTGCCAAGTCATGCTCCATGAAGATGATTGTATCATCAGCGTATTGCAAAATGGACACACCCCCATCAACTAGGTTAGGCACCAAGCCACCTACCTGACCGGCGTTCTTTGCCCTACCTATGAGAATGGCCAACATATCAACTACAATGTTGAACAATATAGGGGACATTGGATCTCCTTGTCTCAGGCCTTTGTGTGTCTGAAAATAATGACCTATATCCTCATTGACTTTAATTCCAACACTACCTTTTTGCGTAAAGGATTCTACCTGGCGTCGCCAGGCCTCATCAAAACCCTTCATGCGTAAAGCCTGTTGAAGGAAAGGCCATTTGACTTTGTCATACGCTTTTTCGAAATCCACTTTGAAAACAACCCCATCCAGCTTTTTCGTGTGGATTTCATGGAGTGTTTCATGTAGGACCACAACACCCTCAAGAATGTTCCTGTCCGGCATGAAGGCCGTTTGGGTAGGCTGCACAACGGCATGCGCGATCTGTGAGAGCCTATTGGTCCCGACCTTGGTGAAAATTTTGAAGCTAACATTAAGAAGACAGATTGGCCTGAATTGCTCAATTCTCACTGCCTCTGCTTTCTTAGGAAGAAGGGTGATCGTTCCAAAATTTAGCTGAAAAAGATGAAGCTGCCCAGCAAACAGATCATGGAACAAAGGCAACAAATCTCCTTTAATAATAAACCAGCATTTCTTATAAAACTCCGCTGGAAATCCATCTGGGCCAGGCGCTTTGTTAGTTTCCATTTGTGAGACGGCATCAAATACCTCTTTCTCGGTAAAAGGAGCCGTCAGAACATCATTCTCCACAACTGTGAGCTGAGGAACATCCTCAACCCTGGACTCATCCAGAGACACACAATTATTGTCTGGAGGACCAAACAACTGCTTATAGAATTCAGTAATGTACAATTTTAGGTTCTCCTATCCTACAATTGTACCCTCATCTTGCTCAAGCTGAAAGATCCTCTTCTTTCGATGCTTACCATTAGCAATCATATGAAAAAATTCAGTGTTCACGTCCCCCTGGACTACTCTCCGGACCTTGGCCCGCAACACCCACTTCAACTCTTCTTCCCTAAGAAGTTCCTTCAGCCTCAATTCCGCATCCATCTTGGCTTGAAGCTCCGCTACTGGCAGAAGCGTGGTTTCTGCCTTTACATCTAGGGACTGAATAATGGTGTGTGCGTATGTCTCTCCCTAATTTGACCTTCCTTTAATCTCCCCATTAATCCTCCATGCATGTGCGGATTTCTTAATCATCTCTCTCTCATTAATTCACCCGCCTTAATCTTCCCGGTTAATCCTGCATGCATGCGCCGATTTATTAATCGACTCTTTCTCTCATTAATTCGAGATTCCTTAATCCCTCCCGATAATCCTGCATGCATGACTCCTTAATCTCTTCTTATATATCGTCCGCTTAAGTAGTCTCTCTCCCATTAATTCCGTTATTTCTTCCGACGGATCCACTCCTTCCAATTCTCCAGGCGGCTGATATTAACTGGTAAGTGTATATAAATCGATAATTTTTTTTGTAAAGGGGCAATATGGGATAATGTAAAAGGAAAGAAGCATATACTATTTCTACAGTTGGCTTGGTCAGATGGTCACGTTTTCTAGAATTGAACTGAAGGTCATGAGTTCGACTCCAAAAGCCCACTTTTTTTTCCTGGGCCACCACGTGATTGGGCTGAGGCCCATGTTGCTGGTTGATCTCACGTGCCAGATAAATTTACAACGACGGATGGACGAAAATTTTCACCGACGGACCAAAATTAGGAGAAAGAAGCGTTAGTCGTTTTATTAGTAGGTATAGATATAGATATAGATTTGGTTTTCGTAAGGTGACTTACACAACATTTTTTGTTACATACATTAACATTTTATTAGTTAAATCAAAGGTCAAAACTTGGCGCAAAATGCAAAGGGGACCAATAAACCAGTAAACATTAAAGTTCTATCGTTTGGCCCCAACTAGAGGTCCGGTGAGATGACTATACTGCACCGGCACGGAGGGGGAGGCACCTTCATTGACTTACCGCACCTGCGTTTGGGTGAATGACATGTGGGCCCAATAGGTGGCTAGCCCACCTGTCATACAGCCAAAGGCAGGTGCAGTAGAGGGCCGAGGAGTAGATGGCCAACACACACGTAAATTTTCACCGACGGACCAAAAATTAGGAGACAGAAGCGTTAGTCATTTTATTAGTAGGTATAGATATAGATATAGATTTGGTTTTCGTAAGGTGACTTACACAACATTTTTTGTTACATACATTAACATTTTATTAGTTAAATCAAAGGTCAAAACTTGGCGCAAAATGCAAAGGGGACCAATAAACCAGTAAACATCAAAGTTCTATCGTTTGGCCCCAACTAGAGGTCCGGTGAGATGACTATACTGCACCGGCACGGAGGGGGAGGCACCTTCATTGACTTACTGCACCTGCGTTTGGGTGAATGACATGTGGGCCCAATAGGTGGCTAGCCCACCTGTCATACAGCCAAAGGCAGGTGCAGTAGAGGGCCGAGGAGTAGATGGCCAACACACACGTGAATGCAATACAGTTTGCACTTCTCATATAAAGGCTCCCCGCCAGTCTAATCTACGAAATCCTACGCACCTACGCACCCTAACCAAGGGCAAGAGTGATCACTCCAATCGCAAGATCAGTTGACTAGAAGCTAGACCCATGGAGGCGATGAGCGCGAGTATCAGCCGGCTGTGCCAGATGGTCCACGACGCCGGCCTGCGGCCCGGCACCGAGGAACGTCTCCAGGTCGTGCTTGAGGCCGCCAGGGCGCGAGGCCGCTTGGACGACAGCTTCATCTCCTTGTTCGACAAGGTCCTTGTCGGCTTCCTCGACAAGTTCACCATCGTCAAGAGGCTCACGGACGACCTTGACGTACGCCTCCAGCCCACGCGCCCAGGCTCTGCAATGCCCGACACCCTCAACGGCCTCTATGGTGGCAACCTCTTTGATGCACTGGTGGCCCTGCGACTGCCCGCCGTCGCGCCAGAGAATGTCCACCTCGAGGTCGCGCTCGCCGCGCAGCGCCTGGCGCAGCAAGACACCGTCGACATAATCACCCACGTCTACGCGCAAATCGTCCACAAGGACTACTACGTGCCAGAGGAGGACGATAGGTCGCTGGCCTTCTTGACCTGCAGGGCAACCTTGGACGGCATTGTTCAGAAGCACGTTGAGCTCGCCGCCAACGCCGCTGCTCCTCACACGTCGGTTGGTGACCCAGAGCACTAGGACATGAGGATGTCAATGATGGATCCGTATGTATCTTTATCTTTCCGTCAAATCCATGTAGTAGTATATGGTACTACTAGTAATTATCTTACCTTTCGCATCAACTTCGTAATTTTCGTACGTACTCCATGCATGAACCACGCCAGAACCAAACTTCTCATTACTCTAGGGAAAATCGTTATTTCTAACTATCGGTCGCGCCATGGAGCAGAACCAAATTTTACAAGTTACAAGTTCAAAAGGAAAAGCCTATCGTGTTCGCATCGCACCTCCACACGGTTGGTCCGACATGCCGCTCAAGGGGGAATGCGTGATGTGTTGCATTTTCACTTACAAGTGGGACCGCAGTTGAGCAAACCGACTATCAGCAAACCCCCGCCCGGCCCACCGCGCGATGGCTGAGAAAACAGGAGGAAGAAGAGATGGCTGTAGCACGGACTCCAAGAAAATTGGTGTCGGATGGGACTCGTGTGGGTGGCGTGTGCCGTACTACTAGACATGAATGCTATTTATGGCCCATGCCACCCCACTATATCGAGCCTATATCAAGGTGCTGGTTACGTAGAACAAATTTCCCAGAGTCCGTGCTCAGCCCTCCTCTATCTCTCTTCTTAGCCAGCCAGCAGACGCGCGGAGCCCATCGTCTGTTTGCTCACATGCGGTCCCACATGTCAGTGAAAACGCAAGAGGACCCACTAAACATGCACATCTTTCACCTCGACGTGCTGGTGATGAAAAACAAATCCAATAAAGATATTCGGTGGCCACTTTTGGAGTTACGCAAGCGTAGTAAGATTCTATTTACAGTTTAACCCAAGATGCACATCACGTGGCTTCAACTACCACTCCATTTTCTTGCATGACATGACCTGGATGCTGGATGTCCCACGTGTCGGCAAAAGGAGGAAGAACTTGACCAAATCTTCTCCACATTTAGACCGGAGGAGTAGGAAACACGGCAAGCCCTGTGCCTACATCATACTACGTACAAGCCCACCTCACACAGTCACGCTATCACCATATTTCTCGGCCTCCGTGCGACACCTAGCTCTAGTTGATCTAACTAGAACTAACTATTGGTTGGCTCTATGTGATGTGGCAACTTCATACTACTACTACTACGGATGCTGGCTATACTACTACGTCACTAACACTACAAGAAGTGAGTCGAAAACCATTTATAAATTGAGTTTATGACATGCATATGCAAATGTACCATTCATTACATACAACAAGTCATCAACACACAACGACAACGAGGATACATGTTGGATTATAGATTAGTTCCAACAAAACATTCTAGTAAATACTAAAGTTTTCATCGCACAAAAAATAACAAGCAATGAAATGAACTTTAGCTCAACCGATCCTCGGCGTTGGAAACACTTGCTTTGAACCAGAAGAATTTCTCTCGGAAGGGCCAGCTATTGTCAATCTCGAGACCAATGCAGGACTGATCATCCAGGCTGAAGCGGCCTATTTCATGACCCATATTGTGATAGCCACGGTAGGGACGCATAGCAATGTCTGAGGTATAGATACAGTTGCTTCTCATAAATGGTAGTAACATTGTGTCAACAGCAGCTGGATCGCCTTTCACCATCATTGGATAGTTTTGTCCAAGGAAGAGCGAGTTTCCTCCAAGACTTTCAATACTGAACCAGGGAGAAGGTGTTGGCACTAGTACACTAGTATCCATCCTGAATACCCTGCAACAGATGTTGGAATAGGTCCGGAGAGTGCGACCATGGGAGACAACACCTGCTTCCTTAGTCACATCAGCGGTGCCCTGTATACAGACAATAAGAGGTGATCCATCGGAATAAGTTGCCAGGCACCACTGAGTATATGGGTCCTCATGCTCGTGATCATCATCATCGTCATCTCCCCCTTGGTTATAAAAAATTTCAAGTATAGGTGGTGGAATGTTCACAGGACCTTGGAAACACAAGAAGGTTAATTAGTAAAGGGAAACTAGCTAACCCGCATGCATGTGGATGAAACAATTATAATTACGGTGGAAGACAAACGTACCGAAAGCATAAGGATTCCATGCAAAAACAGTGCCACGAGTGGTGGCAGCAAACACAAGACCCTCATATTGAATTGCATCACAGTACTCATCTGTGTATAGAAACTGATTTTTGAGCAATATCCATCCAGTCGAACTATGAAGGAAGGCAACAAGCTTGTCGAAGATAGCAACAACTCCATAGTCCATTAAATCCCAAGAGCGGTCGGGAACTTGACAAATTGCTATCTTCTGTAGACGACAGTCACCATGATTGTAGTTGAATGTATGTAGAATACCGGTGTGCTCAACCTCTGGGTAGTCTGAAATTTTTGGAAGTGGAACCCGGTGATGAGTGTACACATTCACAAGTTCCCACTCGCAGTTGTACCCAATATAAATAACCCAATCTCCATTTGCGCCCGCCCAAGCCTTACCCTCAAGCGATGGCATCTTAACATCACACGTATCATTATCAAGCGGCACCAACTTGCACAAGGCGAGGCCTCCATCGTCTGCGCGCCAGTCAGCAGGGTCACGGTGAAGAAGATAGGGGAGATCAAACCGCTCCTAGACCCTTGGGTTCTTTGTAATGATGTTATTAGTTGAGTCGAGAATGGTCTTGAACGAACCTGCCATGCTAGCCGAGGTGATGACGTCGCACCGATCAATGAGTTCCTCCACCATGTCATCATTCAGATCGGGGCAAGAATAACGGGGTCGTTTCCGGCCTGTTCCCTCCATGGAGAAGACGATTGAACAATGGCAGAAGGAAGGGTGAAGGCAAATGGAGGAGGGAGGAAGAGTGTGCGACAGCAGTTCCAAATAGAGAGGGAAAGGTGAAGAGTCGGTGGACGGTTGCCACGGTACACGAAGAGGCGCCCCGGCCTACATAGACGTCCGTTCGGAAATTGTACAAAAGGACTCGCCGTCGTCTCACTGACATGTGGGAACAGGACCACATGTCAACGAAGAGGCTAGTGGGGAGCGGACGGTTGCCACAGAGGTCACACACTGACGACAAGGCCGTCCTGTCAGACCTAGCGCCCACGCGAGATGGCTTCCGTCCCCCACACGAGCGAAGCCACTTCGCACCCCCACACGGTTGGTCCACCACGCCGCTAGGCCAACTCCAGCGCGTGTAGCTCGGACGCGCGCTTGCTCAACCCCCTTTCCCTTAACGCCCCGGAGCTACCTAACCAGGGCTACATGTTTTGCGCACCCGGCGACCGGATTTCGAGCGGATCCGGTCGGGCTTGAGCTCGCCCGGCTGTGGGAGGCTGCGCCGCGCCATGGACTGGCCGGGCAGTGGGCCGGAAGGCCCCGGCAAGGCCGCAAGGACACATGCAGTTACTGACTCCTCCTCCAGCCACTCGGATCTACACCGTCGGTGGTCTGCCGGCAGATACATGAATGGCGGTCGGCCGGGCTCAGTGCTGGCCCAAAAGCTCGTCGGCGCACCGTTGCCACTCATTACGTGCGACGACTGCCCAAAGAAGGTCTTGCGCCGCGTGTCTACAACGCCAGAACATCCCGGATGGGTGTTCATCAAGTGCTCAACCGATGGGGTATGTGCTACTTTAGCTTCGGTTGTGCTCTCGGATTAGACTAGTTGTGCTAACTTAAAATTTTATTGTGTAGAATGGATGCAAGTTTTGGTATTGGGAAAAAGAGTACATCGATATATTGAGAGAGCGCAGTTTAGTAGATGTTGTAGCACTTCTAGCTAGCATAGAGGCTAGAGATGAGACTAGTGCACTTGTTGATAGAATAGAGGCTAGACATGAGACTAGATGCGAGGAAGCAATGTCTACTTCTTTACACTCGAAGAAGAAAGAAGCACGCAAGATCAAGCCTCCGCAGATCAACAATGAATGCATCGAGAAGGCACTAATCCAACTTACAGGAGCAGTTATGGAAGTTGGATATCTTCTAAAATGTATTCTTGTGGTTCTTGTTTTCTTTGGTCTTGCTTTTCTAGTCAAATTTTGGTGATGTATTTCCATGTACCAAAAATCAATGATGAAAAAAGATATGTGTTTGCAAAGAAAAATGTACGCGGCCGGGATGCGTCCGCGCATTGGGCGCACGGCCACCGCATCCGAGAAAGGGCCCGGACACGACCCCATTACCCTACCCAAATGGACAGAATCTGGGCAAAACGGAGGTCCATTTGGGGTCATGTGTTGGAGTTGTCCTTACAAGTGGGACCGCATTTGAGGAAACCGACTATCGGCAAACCCCCACCTCGCCCGCCACGCGATGGCTGAGTTAGAGAAACGACGAGGTTGAAGAGATAGTTGTAGCACAGACTCCAAGAAATATGGTGTTAGATGGAAGTCGTGCTGGTGGCGTGTGCCATACTCCTGGACGTGAATGCTTGTTCTGGCCCATGCCACCCTACTATATATCGAGGATTCGAGGTGCTGGTTACATACAGCGAACACATTAACATATGGCCCACATCACACTGTGGCCAAATTTCCTGGAGTCTGTGCTAGGTTAAAAAGTGTTCTTTGTGAGGGTGGGTGGCTGGTCTCAAGTTTAAAACTTGTTGCATTACGTATACGTAGACGTAGAGATAGTGCAGCAGTTTTTTAAAGTTTGAACCCAAACATCAGAATGCAATTTCTACTGGACTCATCCGAGGACCTAGGATGGTGGGATTCGCAGCTACAGTAAAAACACCCGCCCGACGCGCGAAGCATGTGAAGCTAGTACAAATAGTAGTAGTACTATTGTTGATTGGACTCATCCGATAACCTGTTGCAACGCACGTACAATTATGTATTCGGAAAATATATTTTTGCCTCGTCGCAGCACCCACTCAGAGAAGCGACTCAAAATCCATTCATAAATTTAGTAAGTTTATCACATGCATATCATTTTATTACATACAACAGGTCATCAACCCACAACGACAACGAGGATACATTATAAATACTAAAGTTTTCATCACACAACAAATAACAAGCAATGAAATGAACTTCAGCTCAACCACTCATCGGCGTTGGAAACGCTTGCTTTGAACCAGAAGTGATTCTCTGGGAAGGGCCAGCTACTGTCAATCTCGAGACCAACGCAGGACTGATCATCCAGGCCGAAGCGGCCTATGTGAGGACCCATATTGGGATGGTAGGGAAGCATAGCAATGTCCGAGGTATAGATACAGTTGCTTCTCATAAATGGTAGTAACGTTGTGTCAACAGAAGCTGGATCGCCTTTCACCATCATTGGATAGTTTTGTCCAAGGAAGAGCGAGTTTCCTCCAAGACTTTCAATACTGAACCAGGGAGAAGGTGTTGGCACTAGTACACTAGTATCCATCCCGAATACCCTGCAACAGATGTTGGAATAGGTACGGAGAGTGCGACCATGCGAGACAACACCTGCCTCCTTAGTAACATCAGCAGTGCCCTGTATACAGACAAGAAGAGGTGATCCATCAGAATAAGTTGCCAGGCGCCACTGAGTATATATATGGGTCCTGCTCGTCCTCATGCTCGTGATCATCAGCATCTTCATCTCCCCCTTGGTTACAAAAATTTTCAATTATAGGTGGTGGAATGTTCACCGGACCTTGGAAACACAAGAAGGTTAATTAGTAAAGGGAAACTAGCTAACCCGCATGCATGTGGATGAAACAATTATAATTACGGTGGAAGACAAACGTACCGAAAGCATGAGGATTCCATGCAAAAACAGTGCCACGAATGGTGGTAGCAAACACAAGACCCTCGTATTGAATTGCATCACAGTACTCATCCGTGTATAGAAATTGATTTTTGAGCAATATCCATCGAGGCGTGGAAGTAAGGATGGCAACAAGCTTGTCGAAGATAGCAACAACTTCATAGTCCATTAAATCCCAAGAGCGGTTGGGAACTCGACAAATTGCTATCTTCCGTAGACGACAGTCACCATGATCATATTTGAACTCACATAAAATACCGGTGTACTCAACCTCCGGGCAGTCTGAGATTTTTGGAAGTGGAACCCGGTGACGAGTGTACACATTCACAAGTTCCCACTCGCAGTTGTACCCAATATAAATAACCCAATCTCTATTTGCGCCTGCCCAAGACTTACCCTCAAGAGATGGCATCTTAACATCACACACATCATTATCAAGCGGCATCAACTTGCACAAGGCAAGGCCTCCGTTGTCCGTGCGCCAGTTAGCAGGGTCACGGCGAAGAAGATAGGGGAGATCAAAGCGCTACTGGACCCTTGGGTTCCTTGTAATGATGTTATTAGTTGAGTCGAGAATGGTCTCGAACGAACCTGCCATGCTAGCCGAGGTGATGACGTCGCACCGATCAATGAGTTCCTCCACCACGTCATCATTCAGATTGGGGCAAGAATAACGGGGTCGTTTCCGGCATGTTCCCTCCATGGAAAACACAGCCTCTCTCTCCCTCCTCACCGGTGGTCACAGATCCACCGGGGAAGAAAAGGACGTGCATCGTTGATGCACTCGTCGTCGGCGAGCGAGGTCACGCACTGACGACAAGGTCGTCCTCTCAGACCTAGCAGCCTCGCGGGATGGCCTCCGTCCCCAAGCTCGCTGCCGTAGTGTGTGCGGAGGACGACGACCATGAGCGAAGCCACTTCCCGCCGACCCTCAGGTATGCTACCTCTTTTCGAACCATACCCTTGTTCTATTGCCCCATCTGCCACGTCGCTGCATGTGGATCTTTTTCCACTCCACCATCTTCCCAATTTGCTATCCTTTGCTCTGCTGGTCATGCAGACGAAAACCTTAATTTGCACTATTAAAGGAAACCCTACTTCATGTAGACTAATCCATGTCTGGGTTGAATAAGGAAAGGAAGGGAGACTGTACTGTCCAAGAGAGCAGGCATCGAACCTGCATCTAGGTTGAAAAGGGGAAAATCAGTAGCTAAGGAACGAGTCTCGTGTCTCTTGGTTGAAGAAGGGTAGAAAGGCATGACAACGCAATAGAGAATGACCAGGTCGATCGGTTTGTTGTCCTCACATAGGAAAAGGTGGCTAAAGAGAACAAAAATGGGACATTATCCACATATGCTGCCTGGATATTTGTCTCTCTGGGCAACCATACCTCCCTCACCCCTCTATGCGTCCGTGGAGGTACATCGTACTGGTGCGCCCACTGTCCGAATGGGCCTCCCATCCTCTTATTGCCACTTTTTTGCTGTTAGTATAACACCAGCGGTCAAGTCAAGCAATGCTACTGCTAAAGTTATGCCACATTTAACTAATGCCGCACTCAGTCTAATGCGACCGCTAAATTTAAGCAATGCCATTTAATGTCACTGGATTATTTCAGGGTTAGCTGTTGATTGTGGATGTATTAAAGATTTTTCAGCTAAGGCATTCTAATGTTGTTGCATAGCCAGTATACCAACGATGAATCTTGTTACTACCTTCAAATTTTTGCACTGTTAATGCTTATAGATTACATACCTCACTTTCATGAGATAAGTCAATTTTTTTTGTACAGTGTCAAGAGGAAAGGTCAAGAGTGGGCACCTCCTCCTCCGGCTATTCTCTTGATTCGTTCGATCAAGTTTTTATGTTTGATCGATTATCAAGATTGGGATAGCAATTTTTAGGTCCCCTCGAGTTCGAAATGGTTTGCAGTTTTTTTATACTGTCATTAGTTAATAATGCTAGTTACCTTCAGACTTTTGTATTTGGTTTAATGCTCTTGCACAGCTAGTATACCAATACTGAAACTTGTTACCTTTTCATTTTGTATTGTTAATTCTTATAGAAATCTTCCAGTGCTAGAGCTTATGGAAATCTGTTCAGTAAAACCACTGTACTGTACCCTGTAATAAAATAACTACTCTACTGTTGCACTAGCCACTGGATTAGTGTATATTTGTACTATTCGAATGGTGTTGCATTAGTGTATGGACATATATAATGTGTGGCAAGCTTTCCCAGATATTTGCTCAAGAAAACTACTACCTGTTTTTCTAAATACTACACGTTTGGGAACTTTAAATTGAACTGCGAAAACGTCTTATATTAAGGAACAAAGGGTGTAGAGTTCACTTAAATTATCCCGGTAAAGCTAGTCACACCTTTGTTAAAATTAATGTTCATTATGTTATCGGAGGAGGTCTGTATGTTTGTCTCTAATGCCTGTCGACTACATACCTAACATCATGATGTAATGTTAAGTCATTTCCTTTTGTACATTGTCACTGAATTTTCAAGGCGGTGATGGCATTTTATTTTAGTTGAACTGCACAAAATATGCTTAAAAGAAGAGAAAAGGTCAGGAATGGCTCAATTTTTCAGAAAAAACTATGTATGCCTTCCTAACATCAGCCGATGTTGCCTTATTTATTCCTTCAAACAGGTGGTTAGAAACAGTCTTGCTACCTTTTCCCATTAAGAAATTGGAATGCTTATATTTGTGAGTCTATGCTTCAACTAGTGCCACTTTTATAGTAATCACACTTTCAATATCTATGCAAACAGGGATGCTCGATTTTAGTGGAACTGCACAAAAAGTCCAAATGGTTCAACATTAGGAGCATGTTTTTTCCCAAACCTGTATATCCAATTGGTGGCACTATGAGCTGTTCATTACGAAGGTACATGGTTTGCTACTATCTTGCTACTCTTTTTGTACTGTCATTAGATAGTAATACTAGTGGTTTGCATGTGAATTTATTGGCAGGGTGGACCTACATTGGAGGTGCAGGACATGATTCAATGATTGGATGCTCAATTTCGGTTGTATCGATTTCACCTCTTCCATCACTGCGAACATGGATATCCTTGGTCTGATGAAGAATAGGCGCTATATTTCTGCTCTGAACCAGCAAATCAATTCAATATGAAATTGTCCAGGGCAAAACATGACTGTATCAAATTGTCTAGTGCAAAACATGATAGATGCTAAGCGGAAGAGGCCTGTTTAAACCGAAAATACAAGGTGGGGTATATGTTTACTAGCTGCTTGATATTTGTGCTGACAGAGATGTCTGCCCGTTGCTATTTGGCAAACAAACAAAGTGACCGCAATTTTGGTTGAACTGCACAAGAGAATAGTATAGTCACTGCATGCAGTGCCATTTGAAAATAGACATAGAAAGATTGGATAGTCACTTCATGGACTGCAGAAAAGTAGTACTGTACTATTTATTGGCCAACACTAGGTGCTTCATTGCTTTGGTCTGATTATACAATGGGCATCTTTTTTCCTAAGTTAAAGTTTGTATTCCGAAAATAGTCTCGCCGTGTGATCGAGAGAAGACCAAATCATATTGCAGTGGATGTTCCTCCATCATGTGTGGTTTATTCTCATGGTTCCAGCTGTTGGTGAAACCACTTACGTTTGCAAGAGGAATTGTAGACTTCACAAACAAATTTGTCTTTCACTCTGTACTGAATGTTGGCCAAGAGATCCATGTTAGTAGGAAGAACAGATGTTTTTTCTAGATCTTTGCTTTTGGAGCTACATATTTGTATATGATCTGTGAATCATTGAGATGCATTAACATGTTGATCTTATGTATGGGAATCGTACTAGTTGGTTTTGAATTTGGCTTACTAATGTGAACATATTACAATGCCAGGCCTGTGAGTCTCGTGTGAACATTTCGAACGGATCGACTCTTACTGTTGTGCACAACATGATCCTTATTTTTGTGTTCTTAGTGTTTACAAGTTACTAACAGTTCCTTATTTCTGTTCGCTCAGTGTTTACAAGTTACTGATCGATCACTAGCTAGCCTACTAATGCGCTCCTGGCAGTTTTAGTTGCGACGCAAGATCCGAAGTGGCAGTTTTTTGAATAAAAATGCCTACCTCTGAAGAAACTGACAAGCTGCTCTGAAGAAAATGCCATGCGAATCTGAAGAAACTGCCAGCAAAAACGTTCACAAATGCCTTATCTCCCAGCGAACGTTCATCAGCTAATGCGATCGTACACGTACACCATCCGACCTACTCGATCCTACACGTACACTATCCAACCTACTCGATCCTACACGGATAAATAGCAGATCACGCACGTACTACCTCCTTTCCGGTTTGCAGGCCTCAATTCAAAAATCTCACCAATCAAGATAGATGATGAGTGGTGGAATCATTTTTGACAAGGAGGGAGTACCTCATCAGGATGATTCGAGTGCACTAGTTTGACCGTCATGCCGGCGTGCGACCCAGCACGGACGGGACGCACCACTGGCGGGACGGGACGACACAGTCATAATTTCAATTTTTCTAGTTTTCCACGGCAAGCTGGTGCGCTAAGCCATGCCTGCTTATGCATTGAATTCCGATGACCGCGATGACCATCGCGTTTCTCGCGACACGCTGGTTCGCCTACCTTACACCTATAATTACTGTTTCCCGACCTTCGCCGGTGGCACCATCACCCAACTCGCCCTATCCTCATAAGCCCTCACCGGCCCGACGTCGCTCACCACTTATCCTCACTCTCGCCACGTCCGCCATGCCCCCGCCCGTCCGTGATAGGCGACGCCAGAGGCGGTCACCGCCGGAACTAGTGTTCGATTTTTCACCGGAAGGCAGACGGAGGGAGGAGGCATTCTATCGGTCTTTAGATGGAAATGCGGAGTATGAATAGTTGTTGGAGCGCGACCGCCTGGCGCAGGAGCAGCGTATCGCCGATTTGCGCCGCCAGCGGGACATGGAGCAACAACGCACCAACGCTCTGAGTCGCGAGCAGAGCGTCCGCAACTGGGCCGACTACGTGGAGGCCGACGCCCAGGAAATAGCCCTGGAGGCTGTCGGGCACGCACGCGTTCGCGACGCTGAATTTTACTACAAGCTCGTCAAGTGGGTTTCCTGCTTAGAAGCTGAAGCTTCGGTGGACCACGCCGGCATGGAAAGGGCCAACGCGCGCGAGCAACGCGCCCTATCGCACCTCTGGCAAGTCCGAGGCGAGGCGGAGGACGCCGGTGCCGGCGTTTAGCGTGTACCGCAGATGGCGGCCGGCATTGTCTAGTTAGCTAAGAGTAAGTTAGTACTTGTACACTACTAGAGTATTAGTGGGAGTAGATAGTTAACTTGGGTATGATGGTTGTCAACGTGGAAGTTCAGTACTCTATATCTGGATCAGACCTGTTACTTTGCTCTAAATGTTGAACTTTCCGTTGAACGTATAGAATGGGCTGTTATTTTTTCGTTGGATTGTATTTGTCCGCCACGGGTTTAGAGGCTGACTTGTGGGCCTACCAGGTTGACGCGTACACAATCAGGAGATGATTGTACGTGGAGAGGATGACAACAGGGACGCACCAAAGTCATGACAGTACGCAAGCAAGTGCCTCCTTATTTCAAGCCAATAAAAAATGGCTCCTCCTAATGGATTTCTGACATCTGGGTCCCATGCCATTGTTAACTAGTCAATAAACGAGAGAATTGCACAACGAGCGGCTGACACCAGGGACCCAGTAGCTCGCCCAGTTATTTTTATTTTGGGTTAATTTGATAAATTCCACTCCAAATCTGGTGATTCCGAGAAATGCCACTGCAATTTCCAAAATTTGAAAAATGCCATTTCATGCCATTTCCAGTGGCATTTTTTGAAGTCTGGAGTGGCATTTTTCAAAGTTTGCAAAAATTGCAGTGGCGTTTTTTAAAGTTTGCAAAAATTGCAGTGGCATTTTTCAAAGTTTGGAAATTGCAGTGGCATTTTTATGAATCGCCATAATTGGAGTGGCATTTATCTAATTTGTTTTTTAGACGGAAGCAGGGAGTCAACTGGGTTGTGCGGGGCACTCTAGCCTGTCTAGACAGTCTTTTCTTTTATGTTTACCACAGACCGGCCGAGTAGTTTTTTTTTCTTTCTGAAAATGGCTAGCCCAGATTTTTGTGATTTGTCAAGTAAGTCACTTTGTCAAGTCTGTTGGACTGCAAATCTTTCAAGACGAGGAGAGCTTCATTCGGCTGGCTGAGAAAATGGCCTATCACCAATGAGAAATGGGTAGTACATTTTTAAAACACATCAAACCGGCAATTAGTTCAAATTTCTTTTTTTCATTTTGAGATTTTAAATTGCATTCATTTTTATGCATGGACAATTTGTTGGATTTTATATTAATATACATTTATTTTTAAAATCAGTTTGAATGTGACTCAAAATTTCGGGATTAAAAACAGTTCGGACCGCACCGAAATATGCAAAATTTCGTATAATTTTTTAACCGTGGCCATAATATGGGCTGTAATGATAACGAAAAGAATATGAGCTCAAAAAAACCTTAAGAATTAGTAAACAGGCTGTAAATTATTAGAAATAATGGCAGATGGGTTGTACCTTGTTTTCCACATATTTGAGGCTTTCCTAAGAAAAGGTTGACGCACAAGCAGTGACTGTTGGATGTCCATCCAACGGCCGTCGTGCTTCTTCAATCTCTGCTCTTCCTGCTCCAGCCGCTCAAACAAGCGCCGGCGGGACTGCCTGCTCCCTCCTCCCGCGGCCGGTTATGATGCCGCGCAGACCTCACCGCCCCACCATACTCCCATCGCTGGCCTGGCCATCCCTCTACTCACCCACACCTGCTGTTATTCTCCGGCGACAGCGGACGAACCAAATAAACTCTCGTACTCCCCTCCGTGTGGGAAACAACTGCCGAGTCTTCCCTGGCTCCGTGTCGTTCCCTTCCTAGGCCTCGCCCTTGTCCACCGCCCTGGTGCACTCGACGCGGCGTGGTCAACGTGGTTAACAACCGACATGCATCTGAAGTGAACTATACGTGGAGAGGCTGACAGCTAGGTCCACGGCCGCACGCAAGGAAATGCCTCCTTATTACGCGTAAAATAATGATTCCTCCACCTGACATCTGGGACCCACCGAAAGGGCCTCTGTATTTCACGAAAAAAACATTCTCGCCGCTGACAGCTCGGACCCACCCGCTATATCTTCGCACGCAAGGAAGTGCCTCCTTATTACGCACAAAAAAAAAGGATACTCCCCCTGCTAGCTAGGACCCAACATAGTGGGAGGCTGACTTGTGGGCCTACTAAGTTGACAGGGATGGAGGGCTTTGTCAACTTAGTCAATATGAACGATTCTAGCTCCAGTGACCGTACGATGTCCATCCAACGGCCGTAGTGCTTCTTAATCCTCTGGTCTTCTTGCTCTAGCCGCCCAAAGCAGCGCCGGTCGTGCCGCCTGCTCCTGCCTCCGGTGGCCGGCTGTGCTGCCGCAAAGGCCTCACCGACCGCTACTACTCCCACTGCTGGCCAGGCCCTGCGGCGACGACAGCCTCACACCGCAGACGAACCAGTGAACCCTCGTACTCCTCTCCGCGTGGGCATCCACTGCCGCGTCTTCCCCGGCTCCGCGTCGTCCCCTTCCTAGGCCTCACCGTCGTCCACCGCCGTGGTGCTCTCGGCGCGGCGTGGTCAGTGTGGTCAACGACCGACTTCCAACGGAAGAGTACTGTACGTGGAGAGGCTGACAGCTGGGTCCATGGCCGCAGCAAGGAAGTGCCTCCTTATTACGCGGAAAATAATTATTCCTTCACCTGACAGCAGGGACCCACCGGACGGGCCACCGTATTTTGTGAAAAAAACGTTTCCCCCTGACTGCTGGGACCCACCGGCTACATCTTCGCACGCAAGGAAGTGCGTCCATATTATGGGCAAAAAAAAATGATTCGCCCCTGACTACTGGGACCCACCAACTACATCTTCGCACGCAAGGAAGTGCCTGACAGTCGGGACCCACCTGGTCGAAGCGTACGTAGCATTGTCATTCTGGTCGCGAACGTGTGCGTACATACGATCGGTCTGTCTGCAGGCTGCAGCGATGAACCGTGGCCGTGTAAGGAAGGGCACGTGTTGTAGTAGAGGCGCGCATGTAGCATGTACACGTACGTACAGCGGCCAGGGTGCAAGAGTAAATACGGCCACGTACGTACATACGGGGGGGGGGGGTCTCGAACACCTACTCGCGCATACGTACGGCCAGGGCTCCGAACACCTACTCGCGCATACGTACGGCCAGGGCTCGTGTACATGGCTAGGTCGGAACAGAGAAGCTGCGCCGTCGTCATGATCATGGGGAGGCAACCGGCTGTGTCGGAACAGAATGCGTCGTCGTGTTCATTGGGAGCCAACCGGCTTGGACAGAACAGCCGATGGAAACGAGGCCTGGCGTACTGCAGAACGGAGGAAACGGCCTTGTGTTCGACCGGCCATGGTCGAAATGGGATCATGTTCATCGGGAGGGGTCTGGCGTATCGCAAAACGGAGGAAACGGACCTCCTACGGTCGAAGCGGGGTCTTGTTGATCGGGAGGGGTGTGGCGTACAGCAAAACGGAGGAAACGAACTTGTGTTGGAGCGCTACGGTCGAAACGGGGGTCCTGTTCATCGGGAGGGGTGTGGCGTACCGCAAAACGGGACTCTACGGGATACTGTTCATCTCCACCGTCGACTGCCTCCACGGGCTACTGTTCATCCACCGTCGACTGCCTCCACGGGCTCCTGTTCATCCACCGTCGACCTCCTCCAGCCTCCACCTGCACTGTTCATCCACGGGCTCCTGTTCATCCAGCCTCCACCGCGTGCTCCTCCACTGGCTACTGTTCAACCAGCCCTCTCCACTTGGGTCCTGTTCAACCACCCCTCCACGGGCTACTGTTCAGCCAGCCCTCCACGGGGTCGTCCTGTTCATCCAGCCCTCCACGGGGTCCTGTTCTTCCACCCCTCCACCGGCTCGATCGATCGGGGTCTTGTTCATCCAGCGGCAATGGCCTCTACTACCACGGGGTCCTGTTCATCCAACCCCCCACCGGGAACTGTTCATCCAACCCCCCCCCCCCAACAACGCTCACTGTTCATTCAGAGGCAGCATCGACCGACTTCAGTTAGCAGCAGTAGCGAAGGAATCACTCGAGTTTAGTTAACAGCAAGGTATCGATCGATCGCTCGGGTTCAGTAACGCGTAGCCTGCAGTGCAATCGCTCGGGTTCAGTTAGAGCCCAACGCCTCGCTCGTGTTCAGTTAGAGCGCAACGCCTCGCACACACGCGCGTACGTACGAGGGAAACGCGCATCGCTCGATCCTCGACCACCCACCGTAACCGGGAACTCCCCCGATATTTTCCTCGCCCTCGCTTCTACCACGGTTTTTTCCGTCATGCACGGCCCAAAGAATGTCATGCAGCAGCGTCTCCGGCCCGCCCAGGTCGAAAAGCCAATTTTCTGTCATGATTTTTTTCATAGAAGTAGGAGCCCACCACATCTATGATGATACCGGGTTTTGTCACAATTATCGTCATAGAAGTGTCATAAGCATGACAGGAAAAAAAATCTTTCGGCCCAAAATGTTACAGATGTGTCTTTCTTTTTGTAGTGATCGTATGCTCATTACCATTGATATGGAAGGTGACCTTGCTTTTATTGCAATCAATAACAGTCTCTACAATATTCAAAAAGGGTCTACCAAGGATAATCGACATGTTGTCGTCCTCGGGCATCTCAAGTATAACAAAGTCTGTTAAGATAGTAACATTTGCAACAACAACGGGCACATCCTCACAAATACCAATAGATATGACAGTTGATTTCTCAGCCATTTGCAAAGATATTTCAGTAGGTGTGAGTTTATTCAAGTCAAGTCTTTTATATAAAGAGAAAGACATAACACTAACACCAGCTCCTAAATCACACGAAGTAGTTTTAACATAATTTCTTTTGATGGAGCAAGGTATAGTTGGTATTCCCGGATCTCCAAGTTTTTTAGGTACTCCATCCTTAAAAGAGTAATTAGCAAGCATGGTGGAGATTTCAGCTTCATGTATCTTTCTCTTATTAGTGATAATGTCTTTCATGTATTTTGCATAAGGGGCCATCTTTAAAATATCAGTCAAACGGGTACGCAAAAAGACTGGCCTAAGCATTTCAGCAAAGTGTTCAAATTCTTCATCATCTTTTTTCTTAGTTGGTTTAGGTGGGAAGGGCATGGGATTTTGAACCCATGGCTCTCTTTCTTTTCCATGTTTTCTAACAACAAAGTCTCTTTTGTCATATCTTTTATTTTTAGTTTGTGGGTTATCAAGATCGACAACAGATTTTATCTCAACATCATTATCTGGTTCTTTATCATTATCTGGTTGGGTGTTTTTATGAACATCATCATTATCTTTTTCATTATCACTAGGTGAATGTTTATTACCAGATTGAGTTTCAGCATCTGAGATGGAGACATCATTATTAGCTTCAGGAGGTTTTTCTATTGCAGGTTCACTAGAGGTATGCAAAGTCCTATCTTTTTCTTTTTCTTCTTCCTTTTAGAAGGACTAGGTGCATCAGTGTTAATTCTTTGAGATTCTTGTTCAATTCTTTTAGGGTATCCCTCAGGACTGAGAAATAAGATACCCCTCTTCTTCGGAGTGGGTTTTGGTGGTGGTTCGGGAAGAATTCAATCATCATAATTTTTAAATATGTTATTCAATAATTCCTCAGCTTGTTCAACAGTTCGTTCCCTTAAAACACAACCAGCAAAACTATCTAGAAAGTCCCTAGAAGCATCGGTTAGTCCATTATAGAAGATATCAAGGATTTCATTTTTCTTAAGAGGATGATCAAGCAAAGCATTAAGCAATTGGATAGGCCTCCCCCAAGCTTGTGGGAGACTCTCTTCTTCAATTTGCACAAAGTTAAACATTTCTTGTAAGGCAGCTTGTTTCTTATGAGCAGGAAAATATTTTTCAGAGAGGTAATAAAAATTTCTTGTAAGGCAGCTTCTTCAATTTGGGGACTACGCACACAACCAGGAGCAAGAGTATTGTACTATATCTTTGCATCATCCATTAATGAGAACGGAAATAATGTGAGGATATAGTAGTAGCGAATTTTCTCATCATTAGCAAAAAGGCTGGCTATATCCTTTAGTTTAGTAAGATGTGCCACAACAGTTTCAGTTTCATAGCCATGAAAATGATGAGATTCAACCAAAGTAATTAACTCTGGGTCGACAGAGAATTCATAATCCTTATCGGTAACAAAGATAGGTGAAGTAGCAAACTTAGGATCACATTTCATTCTAGCATTAAAAGATTTTTCTCTCAGTTTGCATAGTAATTTCTTAAGATCGTCCCTATCATTGCAAGCAAGAAAGTCTCTAGCTATCTCCTCATCCATAACATAACCTTTAGGTATTTTAGGCATTTCATATCTAGGAGAGCTAGGTCTAATAGGTGTTTCAAGATTTTTAGTTTCAAGTACTTCATCAGTCTCAACGACCCCCCTGGCCGCCGGCCGAGCTCTCGGCAGTGATGGGTGAGGAAGGAATGGGAAGGAGGTTTGCTGGCAAGCTAGGGTTTCCCTTGGGCGCTCCCGGGAGGGAGGCCCAGGCGGCGTCTCTCGGCGATGGCGGGGGAGGGGAGCTAGGGTTTCCCCCTGTAGCTCGTAGGAGGGAGGCCCAACGACCCTCTCGGCAGTGGCGGGAGAGAAGGGATGGAAGGAGAGGGAGGTTTGCTCGTGGGACGAAGTGAGGGGGGGAGCCCCAACTAATTTCACACCATCCGCGTCCATCGGTTTAATAGGCTGTCACGATTAGCACATAATTTTTGAACACAATAGAATCAGAGCTGCTCACATACATGCAACATGCACGTACACTCATCTATGGACACGCACACACACCCTATCCCTGTAATAAGCATGTTCGAGATGCTATAAGTCGGTGCAAGATCTTAAGATCGATGAAGTAACCACGTGCGGCTCGTAGTATTAAACCCCCGGAAGCGACATAAACCTGCATGATTCATTATGCAAGGTTAAAAAAAAAAGCAAGGAATCCATCAACCGGACGCCGCCGCGTGCGTGCGTCAGAGAGCCGGTGACCCAACCGTCTTCCTCCCCACGCATTAATAAGCCCGCGCCTTAAATCCCCGCTCCCAACCGTCTTCCTCCCCAGCTCTGACGACCGTATCCATCCCGGAACGGGAAACACCAACCTGCTTTCCACCTATAAAATCCGCCCTTCCCCACCCCCCCAATCCCACAACAGCAAACCAAATCCCCCAAGACCAAAAAAGGCCCCAGCAACCCAAGCGCGTCGACCCCATCTACTTTCAGAGATTTTATTAGTCGAGATGGCACAGGCGATCGAGGCTCAGAGGGAGGGCGCAGAGGTGTACCACGGCGCGGCGCTGTGCGCGGAGAAGGCGGTGGAGCTGCTGGCCGAGACCAACATGCCGCTGGGCCTGCTGCCGCTGGCGGACATCCAGGAGGTGGGCTACAACCGCGCCACCGGCTTCGTGTGGCTGCGCCAGAAGAAGGCGCTCACGCACACCTTCAAGCAGATCGGGCGGCAGGTCTCGTACGCCACCGAGGTGACGGCCTTCGTCGAGGACCGCAAGATGAAGCGCATGACCGGGGTCAAGAGCAAGGAGCTCCTCATCTGGATCACCCTCTGCGACATGTACATCGAGAAGGACGATCCCTCCAAGATCACCTTCAAGACGCCCACCGGGCTGGGGAGGACCTTCCCCGTCTCCGCCTTCGAGAAGCAGGACGACGGCAAGGCCAAGGCCGCAGCTGCCGACGGCAAGGAGGCCGTCGTGGCCAAGTAGGTGAGGACGGCCGGCATACTCTACAAAGTTTCGATCAAGAGTTCTCGAGTCCAGTTTTTACTATATACGACGATTACTATTTGCTGTAATCTTTTTAATAAACCACGCATTATATAAGGCTGTAATACTCTGCTCCGGTGTTTTGCCGAGGGTTGTATCATGCACATGATCGTGCCATCTTTATAATCTTATATGTGCTGTTCGCTGCTTAATTCGTGTGAGCCTTTTTGTGTGGCAGTGTCACGAGGTGTTCGTGACTACGTGTTCTCAGATTTTATTTTAGGCATGAAAAGCTTCTCTCCCCCTTCTGCATAGATAGACAATTCTGGTCTCCTGCTATTTAAGTGAAGTCACGTATAGCTAGATTGGTATATCTGTCAACCAACTTTTTTGTTTTTTTAATTGACGGTAGCTGTCAGCCAATTGATGCAGAGTGCTACTCCTCAAATCAAATTGAAGTAGCGCGACAACTAGAATCGACAATTTGACCTACAACGGGAAAAGTACCTTTGCTTTAGCGCTCCGGACGGTACTTCTATTGAACACGAGCTAACGGCAACTTCAACGCTGACCAATCAAACAGACCTCACCAAATGTCTCCAGGCCATCTAATCTATACCTGGCAATGGGCAGCCCGGCCCGACCTTGCCCACGGGCCGGACCTGGGCCTAGTTCTTGAACCTGATGGTTGGGCTCGGGCTTGTTGTATTTGCAATTTAAGGAAGAGGCCCGGCCAGAGGTCTGACGGCCGGGGCCGGGCCTAGGTTTTCTGCTTTGAGCTTCGTTATGCCCGGCCCGACCTAAGTTATGTTTAGGTATAATCTAATCTAACCGCCGTCAACAAATGTCCATCCCTGATCCGCCTTCTTCATTTGACATGCATATCCAGATGAATACAAATTTAAGCATATGTTTAATACTTGCAAACATATGCAATTACAATAAATAAGTACTGGATTTGTATAAGCTTTTACATCCCATTGATCTCAAAAGTTGCTCGTCAAGCTGTGCATGCCAAAGACGTCCTTCTTCGGTTGTCCGTCCGGCTGCTCGTGCCAAAGACCTTCTTCGGCTGTCCGCCCGTCTTTCCGTGCCAAAGACCTCACTCTTTGGCTGGTTCAGCCTCCTCCGTTTGCGTGAAGTGCTTTAAGATGCTCACACGTCTTTCGCTACATCGAGGCCCAACACCGACGTCTTCAGGTACAACATTCTGGAGTCCTTCGAAACGGCCTTGATCTCAAGTTTCTTCTCGTAGAGCTTAAGCTTCTTGTCTTGCATCTCCATGAAGATGCCACACATCTTCGCCTTCTTTTCGTCCTTCACCTCATAAAGCGCAACACTTGCCTCCTCCTTCTTCGTCATGATGTTCTCAAACTTCTCTATCATCTTGGTCGTTGCCTCTTCTCGCTTCTCCTTCTCCTCCCACTTTCTCCCTTGGTTCCTAATCACCTTCTTGGCTAGAGCAAACCCCATCTTGCGCTGGAACAATTGGAACACCACATTCATCTTCATTGACCATGGCAGTCCTGACAGAATTGGCAATCAAGGCGGTCCACTTGCTTTGCCCATACATCTTCAAACAACAATGCATATAAATAAAGTGTTTCTTCTCCATCTTGTGGTATAACGTGCACACACATACGGGCTAGCAAAGGAAGATAATGGATGGTAACCAAGTTGCAACATTGAGCAAATCAATGAAATGACCAACACACACCCACAAGCCACAAAACTTACGAGATCTTGGATTGTCGTGTCACTTGGCCACCGGTTTTGCACTTGTTTATAAAAACCGCAAAACTTGTTGACTCCCTCTTGAATGTTGTACATCGATGGCTAACTGATTTCGAATTGCGCTGATGGATCACTTCCTTGTGGTAGGGATCATAGCGCTTTTGCTCGTGAAACCAAATATGCAGCCAAAACATCCCGCCCCTTTACTCTGTACCTTGAAACGGATCTATACTAGTGACCAACAACGCCTCACAAACAATTCATCCTTCTTTGGGGAAAATTTAATTCTCGCTACTTGGGTTGCCTCCTGGCGGCCACTGCTCGTCGCGATCCATGTTCAGCTGTTGGGTGTACATCTGCTTGGTGCACGTCTGTTGTGTGTACCGTTGCGGTTGGTCCGGGGGCTGGTAGTCTTCCACTTGATCGTCTTTGTAACCACCATCCTCATGGTTAATGTTCATCATCGTCTCATCGTTATCCTCGTCCCGCTTGGATGAGGCATTTCGGCAAACAATGACTAGGCACCGGCGGACGAGTGGTCCACAACCGACATCTGCGACCGAACAAGCCTCGACGATGCAACTCCGTGAAGAGGTGTTGAGGTTGACGGTGAAGGAGACTTGATGGTTGGAGGTAAAGGAGGATATGGACTGCTGCAACGGTTGCTACAGACCAAGGTATTGGGTGGTGTAGTAGTGTGCCAAATTGATCCCACTCTATTCACTAAAAGAGTTAATGGTGAAATATTTGTGTGCCAAATTAATGTTGATGATATCATATTTGGATTCACTAATGCTCACTTTAGTGAAATGTTTGAAAAATTGATGTCCGAGAAGTATGAGATGTCTATGATGTGTGCGCTGAAATTCTTTCTTGCCTTACAAATTAAGCAAGCAAGTGAAGGACTTGTTCAAGAAGTTCAATATTGAGAATTGCAAAGGCAATAAAACACCTATGCCTACGCATGGGCATGTGGATCTTACTAAAGAGGATGAGCCTGTTCACCAAAAGGCTTATCGATCTATGATTCACTAGTGAAAAAACAGCTAGCCACAACTTCCGTTTATGGCACGCCATTTTTCATCAACGCAAGCACTATTTTTTTAAATAGTGCTGGCGTCTGCCAAATTGGTACGCCAGCTATAAGTTGTTATTGCTGACGTTGCGAATACTACCTACGCCACTACTATGTGGACCCAGTTGCAGTATATTGCTGTCGTGCGATTTAGAAACACGCCATAGATACTTAACTTTGTGTTGTCGTGTCTTCGTCCGGTACGCCAGCACTAAGTTGCGCCTATATATAGATGTGTTGGTAGCCCCTTGTTCTCAAATACATTCACTTCCATTCTTCACAAAATTCTATTCCCTCTTAGTCAGCTGCTTTGGTAACAATTGACCCACCGGAGCTTGTCGAATCGGCACGAGCCCCCCGTTCCAGCCCACGTCAGCGGGGCGTGTCGCAAGTTTGGGACTCCGCCGCCTTGGTCGAGCTCTCATCTGGCCCGTTGGCCATGACATGCGCTCGCCACGGTCAATGCAGCCAGCCCTATCTGGCGAATCATCCCGCTGCAGCGCAACGTCCCTTCGACGATCCGTCAGCTATGCCACTGGCGCCAAAGCTGCCAGGAATCGAGCGAGGGCACCTGTGCTGCTTTTTTGCGGCTGTGGACGCCCTACTGATAAGCATATGTCGCACAGACAAAGTAATCCAAAGCGAGAGTTCTACATCTGCGGTAACCATGGAAAGGTAATATGACCGAAAATACCTCGATATTGATCTATTCTGCTAATTCGCACAATTCGCGATCATTAATATATGTGTGTGTATATTGTGATCCATAGGCGTTAGGGACAAAATATTGCTACATATGGATATGGGTTGATCTCGTGCAAAAGTACGTGAGCGAGTTGCTCGAGTACTCCATTGATGAACTAAGACAACAAATAGATGAGATGCAGCTGAAGACTGATGTGATGTGCGGCCAAATCCAAAAATTCAAGATGCGTTGATATGCCCTTTTAGCTGGTGTTATGCTTGGCCTCGTTCTCCCTGCTAGATTGGTGGCAGCTTTTTTTCTCGTGGGAATTATTACACTGATGATGTTCTTAGTCTAGATCAAGAGTGTGTAGTACTAGAAGTTATATATATATGTTATTATTTTCATCCTTCAACTATTATTTATCTATGCTAGATTAATGAGATCGATCGATGTTGGTGTTCTCT
Organism: Triticum aestivum; assembly: GCF_018294505.1. Classification (NCBI taxonomy): domain Eukaryota; kingdom Viridiplantae; phylum Streptophyta; class Magnoliopsida; order Poales; family Poaceae; genus Triticum; species Triticum aestivum. The sequence continues at coordinate 114,540,035 of NC_057802.1, forward strand.
AATTATTGGTTTCCCTTGTATGGTTACATATTTACACAAAATAATTAGTAAAAATAAAAAAAGAATAGGAAAATAAAACAGTAAAATAATAAACTAAACATCTATATAAATATAAGAAACAATATGTCGAACACATAATTAAAAGTAAAAAACAATATGTGTAACAGATAGTGTTGGGGATCGTTGCAGAAATAAAAAAAATTCTACGCATCACCAAGATCAATCTATGGAGCTTACTAGCAACGAGAGGGGAGTGCATCTTCATACCTTTGAAGATCGCGATGCGGAAGCGTTGCAAGAACGCGGTCGGTGGAGTCGTACACGAAGCGATTCAGATCGCGGCCGAATCCGATCTAAGCACCGAACAACGGTGCCTCCGCATTCAACACATGTGCAGCCCGGTGACGTCTCCCGCGCCTTGATCCAGCAAGGGAGAGGGAGAGGTTGGGGAAGACTCCTTCCAGCAGCAGCACGACGGTGTGGTGGTGGTGGAGGAGCGTGGCACTCCAGCAGGGCTTCGCCAAGCACTGCGAGAGACGAGGAGGGAGAGGGGTAGGGCCGCGCCAAGAGAGAGGGAGACTCGTGTCTCTGGCAGCTCCAAAACCCCCACTATATATAGGGGAAGGGGAGGGGGGCCGGCCCCCTAGATCTATCTAGAGGGGGGCGGCGGCCCCTCGGGGGGGCAGCGGCCCCCTTAGGGTTTCCAACTAGGGGGCGCCCCCCCCGGGGGGGCAGCGCCCCCCTAGGGTTTCCAACCCTAGGCGCCTTGGGCCCTTGGGGGGCGCACCATCCCACTAAGGGGCTGGTTCCCATCCAACTACAACCCATTAGGTCCTTCGGGGCAGGTGGACCCTCCCGGTGGACCCCCGGAACCCCTTCGGTGGTCCCGGTACAATACCGATAAACCCCGAAACCTTTCCGGTGACTGAAACTGGACTTCCCATATATAGATCTTCACCTCCGGACCATTCCGGAACTCCTCGTGACGTCCGGGATCTCATCCGGGACTCCGAACAACATTCGGTAACCACGTACATCTATTCCCTATAACCCTAGCGTCATCGAAGCTTAAGTGTGTAGACCCTACGGGTCCGGGAACTATGCAGACATGACCGAGACATCTCTCCAGCCAATAACCAACAGCGGGATCTGGATACCCATGTTGGCTCCCACATGTTCCACGATGATCTCATCGGATGAACCACGATGTTAAGGATTCAATCAATCCCGTATACGATTCCCTTTGTCTACCGATATAGCACTTGCCCGAGATTCGATCGTCGGTATACCGATACCTTGTTCAATCTTGTTACGGCAAGTCTCTTTACTCGTTCCGTAACACATCATTCCGTGACCAACCCCTTAGTCACATTGAGCTCATTACGATGATGTCTTACCGAGTGGGCCCAGAGATACCTCTCCGTCATACGGAGTGACAAATCCCAGTCTCGATTCGTGCCAACCCAACAGATACTTTCGGGGATACCCGTAGTGTACCTTTATAGCCACCCAGTTACGTTGTGACGTTTGGCACACCCAAAGTACCCTTACGGTATCCGGGAGTTGCACAATCTCATGGTCTAAGAAAAAGATACTTGACATTAGGAAAGCTTTAGCAGACGAACTACACGATCTTGTGCTATGCTTAGGATTGGGTCTTGTCCATCACATCATTATCCTAATGATGTGATCCCGTTATCAATGACATCCTATGTCCATGGTTAGGAAACCGTAACCATCTATTGATCAACGAGCTAGTCAACTAGAGGCTCACTAGGGACATGTTGTGGTCTATGTATTCACACATGTATTACGATTTCCGGATAACACAACTATAGCATGAACAATAGACAATTATCATGAACAAGGAAATATAATAATAACCATTTTATTATTGCCTCTAGGGCATATTTCCAACAGATAGCAATGGCGTTGGCCGCGTAGGCCAACACTAGCAATTACCCCGTCGCCCCCGGCAGGAGATATTGATTAAATTAAGCCCCCCCCCCCACACACAACCGTTGACGATCCCCATTAAATCGCCTCCGCCCCCGTTGCCCTCGCCTCCACTTACCTCGCCGCCCTCGCCTCCGCTTCCACCGCCGCCACCACCTCCGCCTCCACCGTCGAAGTCCCCGTCGCCGTTGCTTCCGCCTCCACCGCCGGCGTCCCTGTCCCCGCCGCCTCCGTCCCCGTCCCCGCCGCCTCCGTCCCCGTCCCCGCCGCTGTCCGCGTCCCCGTCGCCATCGCCTCCATCGAAGGCCCCATCACCGTCGCCTCTGCCTCCACCCCGGCCACCGCCCCCGGCCCCGTCGCACCCCGCAACGTCTCCTCGCCGTCTACCTCCGCCGCGGGTGAGTTCTACTTAGTGTAGTGTAGAATAGTATCGAATTTTGTGTATACGAGTAGTGTAAAATTTTAGTGTAAGATTATATTATATTATTTGTGGATTATAATTTTAGATAGTGTAATTTTATTGTATTTCTACTAATGTACTTGTGGTGAAATATTATAGTGTAGTTGTAGACTATGATTTTAGATAGTGTAATTTTATTGTATTTCTAGTAGTGTATTTGTGGTGAAAGAATGTAGTGTAGTTGTAAACTAGTTAGGCCCGTTTGGTAACTCAGTATTTTCTATGCATTGCGAGAATACTACAATTTTTATGATTACCACAGTTTAAATTACTGTGAGCTGTTTGGCAACCACACAAAACTGCAATATTAATACAGCAGTATTCCCTAAACCACGGTATTTTCTCTACATAAGAAAACAACCCTGGACATCTTTTTTTTTTTAAACAAAGCAGGCGAAAGGAACGAGCCCATCCTTAGCCGCCGCCACCGCCGCCCTGTCGTTCCTGGAGGCTGTCTTGCTCGCCGGCCATGAACAAATCAAAAAGGTTCCTCCTGCTGACACCTCCGATTTTCCATGGAGGTTGTGTCTGTCCAATCCGTTTTTCGCTCTGCATGATGGACTGTCGCTCTACATGATGGAGTGGCTTGGCCGGGATGACCAAGCCGTTCTTGTCCATGCGCCGCTACGCTTTGCGTGGTGCGCCGCCGGCAGAGCCGTGTTGCGGAGCGTCAGGTCGTTGCTCCGCGCCAGTACGTTGTACTAGTTCGATTGCATCCTTGGTGAGTGTAACATGCATCGAGCTTGTTCGTCCGTTCAATTAGTCCGTGGTCGTACTAGTTTTTGCATGCTGGTGGTCTGTGCATGGCTGCTCATCAGCTTGCAACTCTAGCTAGCTAGCAACTCGAGCGTTTGCAATTGCTTCAAACGGCAAGATAGTTAATTTTAGTTGGCGCATGCATATAAGCTCTTGCCAAACAGGTCCACAGTATTCCCAATACTTCAAAATACTTTGTTACATCGAAACTGTGGTTTTCTGTACCTACAGGTTAAATTACTGTAGTTTTCAATACTTTGGTTTTTATAATAGTTTGCTATCAAACATCGGACGGCCATGATTTTAGATAGTGTAATTTTATTGTATTTCTAGTAGTGTACTTGTGGTGAAAGAATCTAGTGTAGTTACAGACTATGATTTTAGATAGTGTAATTTTATTGTATTTCTTGTAGTGTACTTGTGGTGAAAGAACGTTTTATGCATTGTAGGTTCTGAGGTACTCGTTAATATGCCCATTTTTTATGAACTTGTTTGTTATATATGCATCGCCATAGATGGCTCCGAAGTTTCGTAGTGTGAGACAGAAGGGAAATAAGTACTATGCCACCTTTAGGAAGGATAATCTCGTTCACGAACTTCGCCATTGGGACAGCCCGGAGTTAGTGGCACGCGCTTATGATGCCATGTCAGTAGAGTTCTTTCAGGAAGGGGTGAATCTGAACTTCCCTGAGTGTCGTGAGTTTGCGATGTTCCTCGCGCCTGAGGACATGAGGATATGCACTAGGGTTGAGGAGAAGGAGAGCAAAGAGGCCGAGATCTAGTTCTTCGACCCATTGGTGAGCAAGCTTGCGAGAGATGACAAAGTCGTGGAGGTCAACAAGATGATGTTACTTCAATATGAAGCGAGGAAGAGCGCAGAGGAGGATCCCATAGACTGGGATGCCTTGGAGCGTGAGGAGGAGGGTCAGCAGGGGTGTCGTCGTAGGTCGACTAGGCACGACCACGAGGCCGGTCCCTCTAGCCACTAGCTTAGCGCGCGCTACCTATTTCATATTCACTGTTTAACTTTATGCATGTTTTATGTTTGAACTACGCATGGTTTGTAGAACTGTCTTATTACAAGTACGTATGTCTTAATAACTAGATGGACGGGTAGCGTTGGTTCGTACTAATTCCTTATGTTGCATTATATTTATGTGCATCTGTTATTTATCCTTATTTTTCTCAACTTCATGAAAGCAGTAATGTTGGGGAACGTAGTATTTCAAAAAAAATTCCTACGATAACGCAAGATCTATCTAGGAGAAGCATAGCAACGAGCGGGGAGAGTGTGTCCACGTACCCTCGTAGACCGAAAGCGGAAGCGCTTAGTAACGTGGTTGATGTAGTCGAACGTCTTCGCGATCCAACCGATCAAGTACTGAACGCACGGCACCTCCGCGATCTGCACACGTTCAGCTCGGTGACGTCCCTCGAACTCTAAATCCAGCTGAGGCCGAGGGAGAGTTTCGTCAGCATGACGGCGTGGTGACGGTGCTGATGAAGTTACCGACGCAGGGCTTCGCCTAAGCACTACGACAATATGGCCGAGGTGAAAAACTGTGGAGGGGGGCACCACACACGGCTAAGAAATCAACTTGTGTGTCTATGGGGTGCCCCCTCCCCCGTATATAAAGGAGGGGAGGAGGGGGCCGGCCGGCCTCAAGGGGCGCGTCCAAGGGGCAATCCTACTCCTACTAGGAGTAGGTTCCCCCTTTCCTAGTCCAACAAGGAGGGGAAGGAAGGAGGAAGGGGAGAGAAGGAAGGAGGGGGGCGCCGCCCCCACCCCTTGTCCAATTCGGATTGGGGGGCGGGCGCCACCTCCTGGCCGACCCTCTCTCCTCTAAGGCCCATGGTGGCCCATTAACTTCCCGGGGGTGTTCCGGTAACCCTCCGGCACTCCGGTTTTATCCGAAACTCTCCGGCACACTTCCGGTGTCCGAACAACATGGTCCAATATATCAATCTTTATGTCTCGACCATTTCGAGACTCCTCGTCATGTCTGTGATCTCATCCGAGACTCCGAACAACCTTCGGTACATCAATTCACATAAACTCATAATACCAATCGTCATCGAACGTTAAGCGTGCGGACCCCATAGGTTCGAGAACTATGTAGACATGACTGAGACACTTCTGCGGTCAATAACCAACAGCAGAACCTGGATGCTCATATTAGTTCCTACATATTGTACAAACATCTTTAGCGGTCAAACCGCACAACAACATACGTTGTTCCCTTTGTCATCGGTATGTTACTTGCCCGAGATTCGATCGTCGGTATCATCATACCTAGTTCAATCTCGTTACTGGCAAGTCTCTCTACTCGTTCCGTAGTGCATCATCCCGCAACTAACTCATTAGTCACATTGCTTGCAAGGCTTATAGTGATGTGCATTACCGAGAGGCCCCAGAGATACCTCTCCAATAATCAGAGTGACAAATCCTAATCTTGATCTATGCCAACTCAACAAACACCATCGGATCTAGAGCATATTTATAATCACCCAGTTATGTTGTGACGTTTGATAGCACACTAAGTGTTCCTCGGGTATTCGGAAGTTGCATAATCTCATAGTCATAGGAACATGTATAAGTCATGAAGAAAGCAATAGCAATAAACTAAACGATCATAGTGCTAAGCTAACGGATGGGTCTTGTCAATGACATCATTCTCTAAGATGCGATCCCGTTCATCAAATGACAACTCATGTCTATGGCTAGGAAACTTAACCATCTTTGATTAACGAGCTAGTCAAGTAGAGGTATACTAGTGACACTCTGTTTGTCTATGTATTCACACATGTACTAAGTTTCCGGTTAATACAATTCTAGCATGAATAGTAAACATTTATCATGATATAAGGAAATATAAATAACAACTTTATTATTGCCTCTAGGGCATATTTCCTTCAGTCTCCCACTTGCACTAGAGTCAATAATCTAGATTACATAGTAATGATTCTAACACCCATGGAGTCATGGTGCTGATCATGTTTTGCTCATGAGAGAGGCTTAGTCAACGGGTCTGCAACATTCAGATCCGTATGTATCTTGGAAATCTCTATGTCTCCCTCCTTGACTAATCGCGGATGGAATTGAAGCGTCTCTTGATGTGCTTGGTTCTCTTGTGAAATCTGGATTCCTTTGCCAAGGCAATTGCACCAGTATTGTCACAAAAGATTTTCATTGGACCCGATGCACTAGGTATGACACCTAGATCGGATATGAACTCCTTCATCCAGACTCCTTCATTTGCTGCTTCCGAAGCAGCTATGTACTCCGCTTCACACGTAGATCCCGCCACGACACTCTGCTTGGAACTGCACCAACTTACAGCTCCTCCATTTAATGTAAATATGTATCTAGTTTGTGACTTAGAGTCATCCGGATCAGTGTCAAAGCTTGCATCGACGTAACCATTTATGATGAGCTCTTTGTCACCTCCATAAACGAGAAACGTATCCTTAGTCATTTTCAAGTATTTCAGGATGTTCTTGACCACTGTCCAGTGATCCACTCCTGGATTACTTTGGTACCTCCCTGCTAAACTAATAGCAAGACACACATCAGGTCTGGTACACAACATTCCATACATGATAGAACCTATGGCTAAAGCATAGGGAATGACTTTCATTTTCTCTCTATCTTCTGAAGTGGTCACGCATTGAGTCTGACTCAACTTCACACCTTGGAACACAGGCAAGAACCCTTTCTTTGCTTGATCCATTTTGAACTTCTTCAAAACTTTATCAAGGTATGTGCTAGGTGAAAGTACAATTAAGCATCTTGATCTATCTCTATAGATATTGATGCCCAATATATAATAGCTTCACCGAGGTCTTTCATTGAAAAATTCTTATTCAAGTATCCTTTTATGCTATTCAGAAATTTAGTATCATTTACGATCAACAATATGTCATCTACATATAATATCAGAAATGCTACAGAGCTCCCACTCACTTTCTTGTAAATATAGGCTTCTCCAAAAGTCTGTATAAAACCATATGCTTTGATCACACTATCAAAGCGTATATTCCAACTCCGAGATGCTTGCACCAGTCCATAAATGGATCGCTGGAGCTTGCACACTTTGTTAGCACCTTTTGGATCGACAAAACCTTCTAGTTGCATCATATACAAATCTTCTTTAAGATATCCATTAAGGATTGCAGTTTTGACATCCATTTGCCAAATTTCATAATCATAAAATGCGGCAATTGCTAACATGATTCGGACGGACTTAAGCATCGCTACGGGTGAGAAGGTCTCATCGTAGCCAACTCCTTGAACTTGTCGAAAACCTTTCGCAACAAGTCGAGCTTTGTAGACAATAACATTACCGTCAGCGTCGTTCTTCCTCTTGAAGATCCATTTATTCTCTATGGCCTGCCGATCATTGGGCAAGTCAACCAAAGTCCACGCTTTGTTCTCATACATGGATCCCATCTCAGATTTCATGGCCTCAAGCCATTTCGTGGAATCTGGGCTCATCATTGCTTCCTCATAGTTCGTAGGTTCGTCATGGTCAAGTAACATGGCTTCCAGAACAGGATTACCGTACCACTCTGGTGCGGATCTTACTCTGGTTGACCTACGAGGTTCGGTAGTAACTTGATCAGAAGTTTCATGATCATCATCATCATCTTCCTCACTAATTGGTGTAGGAATCACTAGAACTGATTTCTGTGATGAACTACTTTCCAATAAGGGAGCAGGTACAATTACCTCCTCAAGTTCTACTTTGCTCCCACTCACTTCTTTCGAGAGAAACTCCTTCTCTAGAAAGGATCCATTCTTAGCAACGAATATCTTGCCTTCGGATCTGTGATAGAAGGTGTACCCAACAGTTTCCTTTGGGTATCCTATGAAGACACATTTCTCCGATTTGGGTTCGAGCTTATCAGGTTGAAGCTTTTTCACATAAGCATCGCAACCCCAAACTTTAAGAAATGACAACTTGGGTTTCTTGCCAAACCACAGTTCATATGGCATCGTCTCAACGGATTTAGATGGTGCCATATTTAACGTGAATGCAGCCGTCTCTAAAGCATAACCCCAAAATGATAGCGGTAATCAGTAAGAGACATCATAGATTGCACCATATCTAATAAAGTACGATTACGACGTTCGGACACACCATTACACTGTGGTGTTCCGCGTGGCGTGAGTTGCGAAACTATTCCGCATTGTTTCAAATGACGACCAAACTCGTAACTCAAATATTCACCTCCACGATCAGATCGTAGAAACTTTATTTTCTTGTTACGATGATTTACCACTTCACTATGAAATTCTTTGAACTTTTCAAATGTTTCAGACTTGTGTTTCATTAAGTAGATATACCCATATCTGCTCAAATCATCTGTGAAGGTCAGAAAAAAATCGATACCCGCCGCGAGCCTTAGACGGTCAAATCTCTGTGCTTAAGTGTCATCCCTGGATCGGTATTGCTGACACACATAGTACTCGAGGATTTATAATAGAGTTTAATAACACACTTATAACATCGAATGTCTCAAGAGAGAACTTATTACAATAATATGGTTGAAGGCCATCTAAATAAGATAATAGCGGAAGCTTCGAAGGTAGTACAGTCCATCCAACTCCACGGCAAAACTGAGTGCATGACAACGACCTAGCGCACCTTACTCTTCGTCTGAAAACTCTACAACATAATACGTTGCAGCCTGTGTAGGTCGGCACATGGAATATGCTGGCAAGATAACACTATAGAGCAATGAACAATTAACAGCTATCACTACATGCATATATGGCTGGCAGAGGTATGCGCACTTTTCCCCACAAGACTCGATCTCCTCCGTTGTATTTCTCGCACTGCATGATGTTTGAGAAACGGATGGCCGAGACACAGTCTTTCCGAAGAGGTCCCCTTAACCGATAGATAGGCCGGTACACCTACAATCCCTTACATCTGCTAGCCCATCATGGAAAGGATTCCCACAGCTTACTCAACTATGCCAGAGCCCATAATGGCTTGTGGCTGCACACGGAAGTGTCTAGCATGAATAATTTTATGATCCATTTGAGCCTGGGTGGCGAACCATAGGATGATCACACGGATGCCCCGGGATCTCCTTGGACAACACTGGATTCCCCAGGTGCCCACAAACAATCCACCCAGATGTGTATTAAAGTAGCCACCTTAAGTTATCCCTTAGTTCATAATAATACCCACAACTATCATGAATCACTTAAACCAAACCACGTCTACGAGCATAGCATAGCAGTATAAGCATAACGTAGTAACTCCCAAGGTTTGAATATAAGACAATAGGTTCTACCTCATCAACTACTTCCCAATACCCACATGTTATCAAATCCTACTCATGCAATGTTTGAGGGCTGAAACTAATGCATAAAAACTGGGTATTAAAGGGGATATGATCAAAGTGTTACTTGCCTTGCTGACGATCGGAAAACCCTAGAGATTCGTAGTAGCAAGTCTCTTACTCCGGAAACTCTATCGTGAACAAAAAATAGCATACATAAGCACTCAAGCATAATATTCAAAAGCAAAACTCAAAAGAAAAGATCTGAACAGAAAGTTCAAGTGAAGAGCTTCGATTTGCAAAAAGAATCAATCGAATCGGAGTCACGAAACTCAAACTATGATCAAAAGAAGTTTGAATTCAAATCTGCTTGAAACCAAATTTTAAATTTTCAAAATCATGTTCAAGTTGATTATCTGGATAAAGGAGAACAAGACGAAGATTTTGGCGTTGGTTTTACTGGATTTGGATAAACAAGTAAAAAGTAATGAGGGTTTGAAGAATAGGGACTAATCTGTAAGAAAAGTATTCGCGGATAGGTCCCTGGCCGAAAATAAAACTAAAAATAAAAACCTAACGAACGAACATTCGTAAACAGAGGCTAGCGAACGAACATGTTCGCTTACTGAGAGCAACGGGTGAGTGATCGCTAATTAACCTAATAAATAAATTTAAAAAAATGATCTAATCTAAACCGAAAAAACGAAAACCGAAGAAAACCAAACGGTTTTCGTACCGGTCAACTGCGGCAGCGAGGTCAATGGCGGGGCGGCGGAAATCCGGCGGCGGCGTCGGCGGCGGCTGGCGTCGGGCGTCGTCGGCGGCGCGCGGTGGCTGGCGTCGGTGGGCGGCAGCAGCAGGCGGCGTCGGCGGCTGCGGCGGCGGCGGCGGTGAGGCGATGAGGAGGAGGCGGCGGGGTGGCGCGCCTTATAAAGGGGCCCGGGGGGCCTTTCTTGCGGGAGGAGGCGGCGTTGAGGTGGAGTCCGAGCCGGACTCCATGGCGGCGGCGGTCGGGACTCCCGAGTGGGGGGCGGCGGCGCTCGGCTGGTCCTCTAGCCAGTTTGGTCCGACGGAGTTTTTTTTAAGATTTGCCGCAGAAGAAAAATTCTAATAAAATATAAATTAAATTTGAAAAATAACAGAAACAATTTTCACCGTCCAAACCTAATATTTTGGATAAGATGAACATTTTTTTGGCCTAAAATGCAATTTTCAAAAATGCAAGTTTTTCTCTAATTCAAATAAAATAGACAAATAAAATACGAATAAAACAATAATTTGATTTTAAAATTTCTTCTCCAATATTTCTCTCTTGTTGAAGAAGTCATTTTATCCTCTCTCATTTATTTTTGTTATTGGAAATAATTGGAGAGAAATTATAAAAATCATATTGATCCTCCTTTCAAATTTGAAAATAAATTCAAATAGGAAAATTGATGAAACCTCCAACTCTCTCCTTGGGTCCTTGAGTTGCTTAAGATTTCTAGGATCACAACCAAATGCAAATAAAAATATGATATGCATATGATGTCCTATGTATAACATCCAAATTGAAAATTGGGATGTTACAAACCTACCCCCCTTAAGATGAATCTCGTCCTCGAGATTCGGGTTGGCTAGAAAATAGGTGTGGGTGGTCTTTCCGTAGGTCTTCTTCTCGCTCCCAGGTGGCTTCCTCCTCGGTATGGTGGCTCCACTATACTTTGCAAAACTTGATAACTTTTCTGCGCATAACTCGGCTGGCATACTCGAGAATCTTGACGGGGTTTTCCTCGTAAGTTAGGTCACTCTCCAACTGAATTGCTTCCAGAGGCACTGTATCTCTTAGAGGAATATCGGCCATCTCTACATGACACTTCTTCAACTGGGAAACGTGAAACACATCATGAACTCCCGACAAGCTTTCAAGTAACTCCAACTTGTAGGCCACTTCTCCCATACGTTCCAAAACTCGGTATGGTCCTACAAATCTCGGGGCTAACTTTCCTTTAACTCCAAATCGTTTAACTCCTCGAAGTGGTGACACACGAAGATATGCTCTGTCTCCGATTTCATAGACTACCTCCTTGTGTTTATTATCGGCATAACTCTTCTGCATGGACTGAGCTACCTTCAGTCTATCACGAATCAACTTAACCTTCTCTTCGGACTCCTTGATTAAATCTGGTCCAAACAACTGACGGTCTCCGACTTCATCCCACATCAATGGTTTCCTGCACCTCGTTCCATACAAAGCTTTGAAATGGGCCATCTTCAAACTAGCCTGATAGCTATTGTTGTATGAGACCTGTGCGTAAGGCAAATTATCATCCCAGCTAGATCCATAATCTAGCGCACAAGCTCTCAACATGTCCTCCAGAATCTGGTTGACTCTCTTGGTGTGTCCATCTATCTGCGGATAAAAGGCCGTACTGAACTCTAGCCTGGTACCCAAAGTCTGGTGCAACTGATTCCAAAACTTTGAGGTAAACTGTGTTCCTCTATCTGATGCGATGGTCCTCGGAACTCCATGCATACATACGATCTTGGTCATATATATCTTGGCCAACTTCGCACTCGTATAAGTGGTTTTCACGGGGATAAAGTGAGCCACTTTGGTCAAGCGATCGACTACTACCCAGATAGAATCATATCCTGATCGTGTCCTGGGTAATCCGGTGATGAAATCCATGCCAAGCTTATCCCACTTCCATTCGGGTATCGGCATAGGCTGAAGTAATCCTGCTGGCTTCTGGTGCTCTCCCTTAACTCTCTAACATACATCACATACTGCTACATACTCGGCAATATCCTTCTTCATACCTGTCCACTAGAAACGTTCCTTCAAATCCAAATACATCTTAGTGTTTCCGGGGTGAATCGAGTATGGCGAGTCATGAGCCTCCCGAAGTATTAACTTCCTGATCTCCGCATCATTGGACACATAAATACGATGCTCAAACCACAAAGTTTCGTGCTCATCCTCACAAAAACCTTTGGCCTTTCCTTTGCTCCTCTTCTCCTTTATCTGAGAAATTTCCTTATCATCCTTCTGAGCTTCTCGAATCCTTCCCAATAAGGTAGACTGAACCTCCATTGCTGCAACAAAACCTCTTGGAACTATCTCCAAACGAAGTTCCTTGAGATCGTCGGCTAACTCCTGCGGTAATCCTCCAGTTACGAGGGTATTGACATAACTCTTACGGCTCAAAGTGTCTGCTACGACATTGGCCTTTCCTGGATGATAATGCAGTTCCATATCATAATCATTTATGAGCTCCAACCATCTCCTCTGCCTGAGATTCAACTCCTTCTGCGTGAAGATATACTTCAAACTCTTGTGATCCGTGTATACATCGCAACGGTTTCCAATAAGAAAATGTCTCCAGGTCTTGAGCGCATGCACTACGGCTGCTAACTCCAAATCATGTGTGGCATAATTCAACTCATGAGGTCGAAGCTAACGTGAGGCATATGAAACAACTCTTCTGTCTTGCATAAGTACACCTCCAAGTCCCAAGCGAGAAGCGTCGCAATACACTTGGAAATCCTTGTGTATATCCAGAAGAATTAGCACTGGGGTTCTAACTAATCGTTTCTTCAACTCCTGAAAACTGGCCTCACATTCCTCCGTCCATTTGAACTTGGCGTCCTTCTTCAACAACTCTGTCATGGGTTTCGCAATCTTGGAAAAATTCTCAATGAATCTCCTATAATATCCTGCGAGTCCCAGAAAACTACGGATCTCTCCAACTGAGGTGGGTGCCAACCACTCAGTGACAGACTGAACCTTGGTAGGGTCTACTGCTATACCTTCTCTTGATATAACATGTCCAAGAAAATCCAACTTCCTTCAACCAAAACTCACATTTACTGAACTTGGCATATAGCTGATGTTCCCTGAGCTTCTCGAGAACTAATCGCAAATGTTCCTTGTGTTCCTCTTCATTCTTCGAGTACACCAATATATCATCAATGAACAGCACAACAAACTTATCCAAGAACTCCATGAACACCTTATTCATCATACTCATAAAATAGGCAGGGGCGTTAGTCAATCCAAAAGACATGACCGTGTACTCATATAGCCCATACCTTGTGGTAAAAGATTTCTTAGGTATATCCTGTTCTCGGATCTTCACCTGGTGGTATCCTGATCGAAGATTGATCTTGGAGAATACTTTAGCTCCCTGCAGCTGGTCAAACAAATCATTGATCGTCGGTAGTGGGTACTTGTTCTTGATCCTCACCTCATTCAATGCATGATAATCAACAACCATTCTCAAAGATCCATCCTTCTTCTCAACTAAGAGCACTGGGGCTCCCCACGGTGATGAACTTGGTCGAATATAACCTTTCTCCAATAGCTCCTTAATCTACTTCTTAATTTCCTCCAGATCATTCGCGGGCATCCGATACGGTCTCTTCGATATTGGTCCGGTGCCTGGCAACAACTCGATTAGAAATTCTATGTCTTGATCTGGTGGCATGCCTGGTAATTAATCTGGAAATACATCCGGGTAATCCTTCACTAAGGGCACTTCTTCCTAAAGAACTCCCGAGAGGGAATTTACTTGGGTCCTCCTTGGCGCATGCCTAGATACGTACTTGATCCTTTTACCCTCTGGGGTGGTGAGGAGAATTGACTTACTAGCACAATCGATATTTCCTCCATACTTCGATAACCAATCCATGTCTAGTATTAATCCAATCCTTGTGACTCCAAAATTATTAGGTCTGAGGGGAAAACATGCCTACCTATGGTCAATGGCATCTGAAAACATCCTCTGCTTGCCATATACTCCGCTCCAGGGGAGCTTACTAACATAGGTGTCTTAAGGGCTTTGGTGGGCAACTTATACTTATCCACAAATCCCCTCGATATGTATGAATGCGATGCACTAGTGTCAAAAAGAACAATAGCAGTAAATGACTTAATCAAAAACTTACTGATAATTGCATCCGGCTGCTCTTCAACTTCCTCCACGTTAACGTGGTTCACTTGTCCTCTAGTGAAAGGGTTGGGCTTCTTCCCAGAACTTCCATTTCCATTGCCATTCTTCAACTCAGAACAATCATTGGCGTAGTGTCCAGTCTTCCCGCACTTGTAACAGGTGACATGACTTAGATCCTTCTTGGCGGGTGTTGCTGGGTTGGAACGGTTCTGGTTGTTGCTTCCTTCATTCCCATTTCCATTCTTAGGCTCACTGTGGTTATGTGAGCTTCCTCCATTGTGAGTATGGCCTCCATGGTTATGATGGGTATGCCCTCCTGAGTTTGGGGTAAAACGAGGCTTTTGCAGAGCTCCAGAATTGTACTTCCCCTGTCCATACTTCCTTTTGCGGCTCTCTATCTGCTACTGCTTTCCTTCAATCACGAGGGCCCTATCTACCAACTCCTGGTAGTTGGCGAATGTTGCCACCATCAACTTCATACTCAGCTCATCATTCAGCCCTTCCATAAACTTTCTCCTGCTTTGCGGCATCTGTGGCCACATCATCTGGGGCATAACGAGCTAGCTTACTAAACTCATCCGCGTACTGCGCCACAGTACGATTCCCCTGGCGCAAGTTGCGAAACTCACGCTTCTTCATACTCATAGCTCCAGCTGAGACATGTGTTGTGCGGAAAGCTTGCTGAAACTGATACCACGTGACATTTGCCACCGGGAAAGTGACTGTGTAATTCTCCCACCATGAGGCTGCGGGTCCATCCAGTTGATGTGCGGCAAAGCGCACCTTCTCAGTGTATGTGCAACCTGCGGTTGTCAGCTCCCTTCCAATCTTGCGGAGCCAGTCATCAGCAACAATCGGCTCGGTGCTACTAGAGAACACCGGCAGATTCAACCTCAGAAAACGGGCTAAGTTGTCAATTGGAGGTGGTGGCAGTGGGTTGTTGTTGTTGTTGTTGTTGTTGTTGTTGTTGTTGTTGTTGTTGCCTTGGTTCTGGACTAGCAACTGCATCAACGCATTCTGCTATTGGATCAACTGAGTGAGCTCCGGTGGGAAGACAAATGCAGGGTCACATCTCGGAGGCATCTAATAGGTTTAGAGAGGTGAGAATAGAATAGAGTGAGGTCTAAGGAGAAATTCACTACCCATATGCACACGAGACAAACACATTCGTTTCACACCACTCAATTCAAACAAGATCATACAATCGATCTAATCTACCGTTACAAAGTACTCGGACTATTACTATATACATGGGGAATATTACTGATAATATGGTGGTCGACTAGAAATTTTGATCGGTGGAAGACTCCATGATATCTACTCCAGCTTCATCTTTGTAATCATCATCACTATCGGGGTCGGAGTCGGTGTCGCTGATTATGATGTAGTCTTCAGGGTGGTTGTCCTCCTCAGGTGTGAGATCTCCCATGAATATTCCTAGCTTCTTCTTCGGGTCTTCATTCTTCTCCAGTAGTACTGCAATTTCTTCTTCATATCCATCGCGTATAGACTTGAGTTCCTCTTCTAGCTCCATGTTCCTGGTCATCACCTTCTTCATGTCTATCATGCTGGCGCACATCTGGTTCTCCTGACGACGAATGTGTTGATAACTCCTGGATGTAGGCTGCAATGGATTTATCCCTCCTGGTGCAAATCATCTCCCATTGCTCATCTCGGCGTCCACATATCTGATAGATGGTGTCTTTAAGATCCTTGTGGTATACCTCGCCGATGCTTCCCATGGCGATGTGGGCTGCCATGCTCTTTCCTAGACTCCAGGTTGGTGCGTCAAAGGAAAACTCTATGGGCTCAGTAACTGGTGCGAACGTCCTTCCTGGAACATGAACTCGGATCATCCAGTGCTCTTCTTCAGGTAGAGTGGCGGTTTAGGTCCCGGTGAAGCTTGGTATTCCGATGCTTAGGTACCTAGTGACTTCCTTCAAGTGTCGTCCAAAAGGGGTGTCATCATCTGGTTGAGTGAACTTGTTCCTTGGGTGCGCCATCTATAGAGTAGAAAATAGAGAAGAGTCAGAAATGAGTAGAGAAGAGTGTCCTATGGCTTATCCTAGTGGTCACGTCCTACAGTCAGCGTGGGCTCTAATACCATCTTGTAGCGACCCGACCTCAGACGGTCAAGTCTATGTGCTTAAGTGTCATCCCTAGATCGGTATTGCTGACACACACAGTACTCAAGGATTTATAACAGAGTTCAATCACACACTTATTACATCGAATGTCTCAAGAGAGAACTTATTACAATAATATGGCTGAAGGCCATCTAAATAAGATAACAGCAGAAGCTTCGAAGGTAGTAGAGTCCATCCAACTCCACGGCAAAACTGAGTGCATGACAACGACCTAGCGCGCCTTACTCTTCGTCTGAAAACTCTGCAACATAATACGTTGCAGCCTGTGTAGGCCAGCACGTGGAATATGCTGGCAAGATAACACTATAGAGCAATGAACAATTAACAGCTATCACTACATGCATATATGGCTGGTGGAGGCTCTATGGTTATCATTTGCATAAAGCTAGTTTTTCCCTACAACAAAGGAATATATTTTATTTAACTACAAAGTTTGTTGATAATATTGAGAATGGTAACACCATCTCAATCCCAATTAAAAGTTAACAGCCCAACAGATTCATTAAGTAAAGTGATGAGATCAAATCAATAATTCAAGAACCAGATACTCAGGATGTCCATAACTGGGGACACGGCTAACCATGATTAGTTTGTACACTCTGGAGAGGTATGCGCACTTTTCCCCACAAGACTCGAATTCCTCCGTTGTATTTCTCGCACTACATGATGTTTGAGAAACGGATGACCGAGACACAGTCTTTCCGAAGAGGTCCCCTTAACCGATAGATAGGCCGGTACACCTACAATCCCTTACATCTGCTAGCCCATCATGGAAAGGATTCCCACAGCTTACTCAACTATGCCAGAGCCCATAATGGCTTGTGGCTGCACACGGAAGTGTCTAGCATGAATAATTTTATGATCCATTTGAGCCTGGGTGGCGAACCATAGGATGATCACACGGATGCCCCGGGATCTCCTTGGACAACACTGGATTCCCCAGGTGCCCACAAACAATCCACCCAGATGTGTATTAAAGTAGCCACCTTAACTTATCCCTTAGTTCATAATAATACTCACAACTATCATGAATCACTTAAACCAAACCACGTCTACGAGCATAGCATAGCAGTATAAGCATAATGTAGTAACTCCCAAGGTTTGAATATAAGACAATAGGTTCTACCTCATCAACTACTCCCCAATAACCACATGTTATCAAATCCTACTCAAGCAATGTTTGAGGGTTGAAACTAATGCATACAATCTGGGTATTAAAGGGGGTATGATCAAAGTGTTACTTGCCTTGCTGACGACCGGAAAACCCTAGAGATTCGTAGTAGCAAGCCTCGCACTCCGGAAACTCTATTGTGAACAAAAAATAGCATACATAAGCACTCAAGCATAAGGTGCAAAGGTAAAACTCAAAATAAAAGATCTGAACAAAAAGTTCAAGTGAAGAGCTTCGATTTGCAAAAAGAATCAATCGAATCGGAGTCACGAGACTCAAATTACGATCAAAAGAAGTTCGAATTCAAATCTTCTTGAAACCAAATTTTAAATTGTCAAGATCATGTTCAAGTTGATTATCTGGATAAATGAGAACAAGAAAAAGATTTTGGCATTGGTTTCACTGGATTTGGATAAACGAGTAAAAAGTAACGAGGGTTTGAAGATCAGGGACTAATCTGTAAGAAAAATATTTGCGGATAGGTCCCTGGCCGAAAATAGAACTAAAAAGAAAAACCTAATGAACGTTCGTAAACAGAGGCTAACGAACGAACATGTTCGCTAACTGAGAGTAAGGGGTGAGCGATCGGTAATTAACCTAATAAATAAATAAATAAATAAACCGATCTAATCTAAACCGGAAAAAACGAACGAAAACCGAACGGTTTTCGTACCGGTCATCCGCGGCGGCAAGGTCAACGGCGGGGCGGCGGAAATCCGGCGGCGGTGAGGTGAGGCTCCGGCGGCGTCGGCGGCGCGCGGTGGCTAGCGGCGACGGGCGGCGGCGGCGGCGGTCAGGCGATGAGGAGGAGGCGGCGCGGTGGCGCGCCCTAAAGGGGTCGGGGGGCCTTTCTTGCGGGAGGAGGCAGCGGCGAGGTGGTGTCCGAGCCGGACTCCATGGCGGCGGCGCTCGGGACTCCCGAGCGGGAGGCGGCGGCGCTCGGCTGGGCCGGCTGGGCCTCTGGCCCAGTTCGGTCCGACGGATTTTCTTTTTTAAATTCGCCGCGGAAGAAAAATCCTAATAAAATATTTAAAGAATTCTAAAAATACCAGAAACAATTTTCACCGTCCAAACCTAATATTAGGACAAGATGAACATTTTTGTGGCCTAAAATGCAAGTTTTTCTCTAATTCAAATAAAATAGCAAATAAAATACGAATAAAATATAATTTGATTTTAAAATTTCTTCTCCAATATTTCTCTCTTGTTGAAGAAGTCATTTTATCCTCTCTCATTTATTTTTGTTATTGGAAATAATTGGAGAGAAATTATAAAAATCAAATTGATCCTCTTTTCAAATTTGAAAATAAATTCAAATAGGAAAATTGGTGAAACCTCCAACTCTCTCCTTGGGTCCTTGAGTTGCTTAAGATTTCTAGGATCACAACCAAATGCAAATAAAAATATGATATGCATATGATGTCCTATGTATAACATCCAAATTGAAAATTGGAATGTTACATGACGGCGATGATGAAGTTACCGACGCAGGGCTTCGCCTAAGCACTACGACAATATGACCGAGGTGGAAAACTGTGGAGGGGGCACCGCAGACGGCTAAGAAATCAACTTGTGTGTCTATGGGGTGCCCCCTCCCCCGTATATAAAGGAGGGGAGGAGGGGGCCGGCCGGCCTCAAGGGGCGCGCCCAAGGGGGGGAATCCTACTCCTACTAGGAGTAGGTTCCCCCCTTTCCTAGTCCAACAAGGAGGGGAAGGAAGGAGGAAGGGGAGAGTAGGAAGGAGGGGGCGCCGCCCCCACCCCTTGTCCAATTCGGACTGGGGGGCCACCTCCTGGCCGGCCCTCTCTCCTCTAAGGCCCATGGTGGCCCATTAACTTCCCGGGGGGTTCCGGTAACCCTCCGGCACTCCGGTTTTATCCGAAATTCTCCGGAACACTTCCGGTGTCCGAACAACATGGTCCAATATATCAATATTTATGTCTCGACCATTTCGAGACTCCTCGTCATGTATGTGATCTCATCCGGGACTCCGAACAACCATCGGTACATCAATTCACATAAACTCATAATACCAATCGTCATCGAACGTTAAGCACGCGGACCCTACGAGTTCGGGAACTATGTAGACATGACCGAGACACTTCTCCGGTCAATAACCAATAGCTGAACCTGGATGCTCATATTGGTTCCTACATATTCTACGAACATCTTTATCGTTCAAACCGCACAACAACATACGTTGTTCCCTTTGTCATCGGTATGTTACTTGCCCGAGATTCGATCGTCGGTATCATCATACCTAGTTCAATCTCATTACCGGCAAGTCTCTTTACTCGCTCCATAGTGCATCATCCCGCAACTAACTCATTAGTCACAATGCTTGCAAGGCTTATAGTGATGTGTGATACGTCTCCGTCGTATCTACTTTTCCAAACACTTTTGCCCGTGTTTTGGACTCTAACTTGCATGGTTTGAATGGAACTAACCCGGACTGACGCTGTTTTCAGCAGAATTGCCATGGTGTTATTTTTGTGCAGAAATAAAAGTTCTCGGAATGACCTGAAAATCAACGGAGAATTATTTTGGAATTAATAAAAAATACTAGCGAAAGAATCAAGGCCAGGGGGCCCACACCCAATCCACAAGGGTGGGGGCGCGCCTACCCCCCTGGGCGCGCCCCCTGCCTCGTGGGCCCCCTGGAGCTCCACCGTCCTCAACTCCAACTCTATATATTCACGTTCGGGGAGAAAAAAACCAGAGAGAAGGATTCATCACGTTTTACGATACGGAGCCGCCGCCAAGCCCTAATCTCTCTCGGGAGGGCTGATCTGGAGTCCGTTCGGGGCTCCGGAGAGGGAAATCCGTCGCCATCGTCATCATCAACCATCCTCCATCACCAATTTCATGATGCTCACCGCCGTGCGTGAGTAATTCCATCGTAGGCTTGCTGGACGGTGATGGGTTGGATGAGATTTATCATGTAATCGAGTTAGCTTTGTTAGGGTTTGATCCCTGGTATCCACTATGTTATGATATTGATGTTGCTATGACTTTGTTATGCTTAATGCTTGTCACTAGGGCCCGAGTGCCATGATTTCAGATCTGAACCTATTATGTTTTCATGAATATATGTGAGTTCTTGATCCTATCTTGCAAGTCTATAGTCACCTACTATGTGTTATTATCCGGCAACCCCGAAGTGACAATAATCGAGACCACTCCCGGTGATGGCCATAGTTTGAGGAGTTCATGTATTCACTATGTGTTAATGCTTTGGTCCGGTACTCTATTAAAAGGAGGCCTTAATATCCCTTAGTTTCCGCTAGGACCCCGCTGCCACGGGAGGGTAGGACAAAAGATGTCAAGTAAGTTCTTTTCCATAAGCACGTATGACTATATTCGGAATACATGCCTACATTACATTGATGAATTGGAGCTAGTTCTGTGTCACCCTATGTTATGACTGTTGCATGAATAATCGCATCCGGCATAATTCTCCATCACTGATCCAATGCCTACGAGCTTTTCACATATTGTTCTCCGCTTAGTTACTTTTCCGTTGCCACTGTTACAATTACTACAAAACTGCCTACTGTTACCGCTACTATCATATTACTTTGCTACTAAATACTTTGCTGCAGATATTAAGTTATCCAGGTGTGGTTGAATTGACAACTCAACTGCTAATACTTGAAAATATTCTTTGGCTCCCGTTGTGTCGAATCAATAAATTTGGGTTGAATACTCTACCCTCGAAAACTGTTGCGATCCCCTATACTTGTGGCTTATCAAGACTATTTTCTGGCGCCGTTGCCGGGGAGGTTAGTGCTTGAAGGTATATCTTTAGATCTTGCAATCGAATCTTTTAGTTTCTTGTTTTATCACTAGTTTAGTTTATAAAAGAAAACTACAAAAAATGGAATTAAGGGTGGCTCATATGCTTCATCTTTTTAATGTCTTTCGTGAAAATGATGGGAATGAAAATTGTGCTCAAGTACTAGAAGAAGAATTACATAGAATGCTTGGCATAAAATATGTGAATGATGAGCATGATTGCAATGTTGTTAGTATGAGTTCTTTGAATATCCATGATGCTAATGATATGCAAAGCCACAAGCTTGGGGATGCTATGTTTGATGAAGATGATACTTTTTGTCCCCCAAGTTTTGATGAGAATATTTATTATGATGAAAGCATGCCTCCTATTTATGATGATTATATTGATGAAAGTAGGTTTGGAAGAGTGTCAACTTTAGGAAGTAATGATCCCACTATTTTGGAGGATGTTGAATATTATTGTGATAATTATGAAAGTGGATTTGGAGAGGTCATGACTTTATTTAGTGATGAATCCACTATTTCGGAAGAGGTTCCAATTGATTATGAGAACAAAGTTGCTACCTATGATGATTATTGTGATGACTTGTATGCTATTAAGAATAATGATAACCATGAAACTTGTCATCATGATTTTAGTTTTCAATTGGATTATGCCTCACATGATAATTATTTTGTTGAGTTTGCTCCCACTACTATTCATGAGAAGAAATTTGCTTATGTGGAGAGTAATAAAAATTCTATGCTTGTGGCTCATGAAAAGAATGCTTTATGTGATAGTTATATTATTGAATTCATTCATGATGCTACTGAAAATTATTATGAGGGAGGACCATATGCTTGTAGGAATTGCAATAATATCAAGTTTCCTCTCTATGTGCTTAAAGTTTTGAAGTTATGCTTGTTTTGTCTTCCTATGCTAGTTGATTCTTGTTCCCATAAATTGTTTGCTCACAAAATCCCTATGCACAGGAAGTGGGTTAGACTCAAATGTGCTAGTAATATTCTTCATGATGCTCTCTTTATGTTTCAATTCTTATCTTTTATGTGAGCATCATTGAAATCATCATGCCTAGCTAGGGGCGTTAAACGTTAGCGCTTGTTGGGAGACAACCCAATCTTATTTTTGTTCTTTGATTTTTGCTCCTGTTTAGTAATAAATAAATCATCTAGCCTCTGATTAGATGTGGTTTTATGTTTTAATTAGTGTTTGTGCCAAGTATAACCTTTGGGAAGACTTGGGCGAAGTCTTTATGATCATGCTGTAAAAAACAGAAACTTTAGGGCTCACGAGATTAGCTGCCATTTTTTTACTGGAGAGTGCTTTTAGGTTGATTCTTTTTGCAGATGATTAATAGACAAATTCCTCAGGTCCACCAATTTATTTCAGAATTTTTGGAGTTCCAGAAGTATACGTTTGATACAGATTACTACAGACTGTTCTGTTTTTGACAGATTCTGTTTTCTATGTGTTGTTTGCTTATTTTGATGAATCTATGAGTAGTATTGGAGGGTATGAACCATATAGAAGTTGGAATACAGTAGATATTACACCATTATGAATTTATAATGAGTTCACAACAGTACCTAAGTGGTGATTTATTTTCTTATACTAACGGAGCTTATGAGTTTTCTGTTGAGTTTTGTGTTGTGAAGTTTTCAAGTTTTGGGTAAAGATTCGATGAGCTATGGAATAAGGAGTGGCAAGAGCCTAAGCTTGGGGATGCCCAAGGCACCCCAAGGTAATATTCAAGGACAACCAAGAGCCTAAGCTTGGGGATGCCCCGGAAGGCATCCCCTCTTTCGACTTCGTTCATCGGTAACTTTACTTGGAGCTATATTTTTATTCACCACATGATATGTGTTTTGCTTGGAGCGTCAATTTATTTGTTAGGATTTGCTTGCTGTTATTTAGAAAAATGTTTTGCATCTTTTATTTCAATAAAAGTGGCATTGATAGCCTTTACTATGCCTATTTCACAAGTCTTCATGTTGCTGTTTGAAAACAGAAAGTTTACCGCTGTTGGAAAAATTCCCTAGAAAAGTAAGAATGTGATAAAATGTTGAAACCTTTTGCATATTAAGCTCTGATAAATTTACTACAGTGGGAATTTTCTTTCATAATTTTTGGAGTAGGGAAGTGTGGATCTTGCTGCATTCTTTACAGACTGTCCTGTTTAGGCAGATTGCTGTTATGTTTGCATTGTTTGCATATGTTTGCTTCTTTAATGATTCTATTTGAGGATGGGACTATTAAATATGCAGAGGCATTTAGTATGCAATGTTGAATAATAATTTTAGTGATTAGCTACAGTATAGTATGACAAGGTTTTTGCATTGGTTTATACTAACTTATCTCACGAGTCCTTGTTGAGTTTTGTGTGGACGAAGCTTTTGAGATTTAAGGAGACCGTGATATGAGAGGAATTAAGGAGACACAAAAGCTCAAGCTTGGGGATGCCCAAGGCATCCCAAGATAATATTTCAAGAAGTCTCAAGCGTCTAAGCTTGGGGATGCCCCGGTTGGCATCCCACCTTTCTTCTTCGACAACTATCGGTTAGTATCGGTTGATCATAAGTTTTTGCTTCTTCACGTGATGTTTTCTATTCTTAGAATGTCATTTTTTTTTGCTTGCTGTTTGAATAAAATATCAAGATCTGAAATTATTAAATGTGAGACTCTTCACATATCTAAATAATTATTTAAGTACTCATTGATCTTCACTTATATCTTTTTGGAGTAGTTTGTCATTTACTCGTGTGCTTCGCATATATCCTATGAGTAAATAGTTGAATGAGCGAATATCATAAATCTGAAATTATATATGTTTCATATGCTTATCCCATGGGGAGTAATGACTTCAGATATAAGAAGTAGAGGTGGTAAATTTATTGAAGGTTAGCAAACATTGTATTGGTCACTTGAACAATTCATGAAAGAATATTGAGGGAAGAGAGATTTCACATATAAATATACTATCTTGGACATCTTTTGTAATTGTGAGCACTCATTAAAATATGACATGCTAAAAGGTTGATGTTGGACAAGGAAGACAACGTAATGGGTTATGTTTTCTTATATCCGAAATAAAGTATATTGTCATGGATCATTCAACATGCTGAGCTTGCCTTTCCCCCTCATGCTAGCCAAATTCTTTGCACCAAGTAGAGATACTACTTGTGCTTCCAAACATCCTTAAACCAGTATTGCCATGAGAGTCCACCATACCTACCTATGGATTGAGTAAGATCCTTCAAGTAAGTTGTCATCGGTGCATGCAATAAAAATTGCTCTCTAAATATGTATGATCTATTAGTGTGGAGAAAATAAGCTTTATACGATCTTGTGATGTGGAAGCAATAAAAGTGACGGACTGCATAATAAAGGTCCCTATCACAAGTGGCAATATAAAGTGACGTTCTTTCGCATTAAGATTTTATGCATCCAACTATAAAAGCGCATGACAACCTCTGCTTCCCCTCTGCGAAGGGTCTATCTTTTATTCTTGTCTTATACCTTATGCAAGAGTCATGGTGATCTTTACCTTTCCTTTTTACATTTTATCCTTTGGCAAGCACATTGTGTTGGAAAGATCCTGATATATATATCCAATTGGGATGTAAGGCATCATGAACTATTATTGTTGACATTACCCTTGAGGTAAAAGGTTGGGAGGCGAATCTATAAGCCCCTATCTTTCTCTGTGTCTGATTAAAACTTTGAACCCATAAATATCATGTGAGTGTTAGCAATTGTGAAAGACTAAATGATAGTTGAGTATGTGAAGTTTGCTGAATCAAAGCTCTGACATAGACCCTTCCTGAAAAGATGAATTGTAATTGTTTGATGACTAATAACACGGTTTGTTAGTTTTCAAGAAAGTTTATGATCTATACTTTAACATGTGAATAGCTTGTTACTTGATCATGAGAAGTTCTATGAGTTGAGCTACTGTTATGATATATAATGATGCTAGAAAAGGTGACTGAAATTATCATTGATCAAACTTGTGCACCTGCTAGCATTCACACTTCATAAATCATTTCTTTTATCATTTACCTACTCGAGGACGAGCAGGAATTAAGCTTGGGGATGCTGATACGTCTCCAACGTATCTATAATTTATGAAGTATTCATGCTTTTTATATTATCTGTTTTAGATGTTTATGGGCTTTACTAAACACTTCTATATTATTTTTGGGACTAACCTATTAACCGGAGGCCTATTTCACTGTTTCGAAGAAAAGGAATATCAAACGGAGTCCAAACGGAATGAAACCTTCGGGAGAGTTATTTTTGGAACGGAAGCAATCCAGGAGACTTGGAGTAGACGTTAGGGAAGCTTCGAGGAAGCCACGAGGCAGGGAGGCGCGCCCTACCCCCCCTGGGCGCGCCCCTGCCCTCGTGGGCCCCTCGTGGCTCCCCTAACCGACTTCTTTCGCCTATATATGTCCATATACCCTAAAAACATCGAGGAACAGAATAGATCGGGAGTTCCGCCGCCGCAAGCCTCTGTAGCCACCAAAAACCAATCGGGACCCTATTCCGGCACCCTGTCGGAGGGGGAATCCCTCACCGGTGGCCATCTTCATCATCTCGGTGCTCTCCATGATGAGAAGGGAGTAGTTCACCCTCGGGGCTGAGGGTATGTACTAGTAGCTATGTGTTTGATCACTCTCAGTCTCTATCTCGTGTTCTTGAGATAGTACGATCTTGATGTACCGCGAGATTTGCTATTATAGTTGGATCTTATGATGTTTCTCCCCCCTCTACTCTCTTGTAATGGATTGAGTTTTCCCTTTGAAGTTATCTTATCGGATTGAGTCTTTAAGGATTTGAGAACACTTTATGTATGTCTTGCATGTGCTTATCTGTGGTGACAATGGGATATTCACATGATCTACTTGATGTATGTTTTGGTGATCAACTTGCGGGTTCCTCTCGTGAACTTATGCATAGGGGTTGGCACACGTTTTCGTCTTGATTCTCCGGTAGAAACTTTGGGGCACTCTTTGAAGTTCTATGTGTTGGTTGAATAGATGAATCTGAGATTGTGTGATGCATATCGTATAATCATACCCACGGATACTCGAGGTGACATTGGAGTATCTAGGTGACATTAGGGTTTTGGTTGATTTGTGTCTTAATGTGTTATTCTAGTACGACCTCTATGATAGATCGAACGGAAAGAATAGCTTCGTGTTATTTTACTACGGACTCTTGAATAGATCGATCAGAAAGGATAACTTTGAGGTGGTTTCGTACCCTACAATAATCTCTTCGTTTGTTCTCCGCTATTGGTGACTTTGGAGTGACTCTTTGTTGCATGTTGAGGGATTGTTATATGATCTAATTATGTTATTATTGTTGAGAGAACTTGCACTAGTGAAAGTATGAACCCTAGGCCTTGTTTCCTAGCATTGCAATACCGTTTACGCTCACTTTTATCGCTTGTTACCTTGCTGTTTTTATAAATTCAGATTACAAATACCTATATCTACCATCCATATTGCACTTGTATCACCATCTCTTCGCCGAACTAGTGCACCTATACAATTTACCATTGTATTGGGTGTGTTGGGGACACAAGAGACTCTTTGCTATTTGGTTGCAGGGTTGCTTGAGAGAGACCACCTTCATCCTACGCCGCCCACGGATTGATAAACCTTAGGTCATCCACTTGAGGGAAATTTGCTACTGTCCTACAAACCTCTGCACTTGGAGGCCCAACAACATCTACAAGAATAAGGTTGCGTAGTAGACATCAAGCAGTTTCTTGGTGGAGATGCGGGGGGAAATAGTCTTGATAACCCACAAGTATAGGGGATCGCAACAGTTTTCGAGGGTAGAGTATTCAACCCAAATTTATTGATTCGACACAAGGGGAGCCAAAGAATATTCTCAAGTATTAGCAGTTGAGTTGTCAATTCAACCACACCTGGATAACTTAATATCTGCAGCAAAGTATTTAGTAGCAAAGTAAAATGATAGGAGTTGTAACAGTAGCAAAAGTAACAGTAGCAGTTTTGTAGTAATTGTAACAGTGGCAACGGAAAAGTAACTAAGTGGAGAACAATATGTGAAAAGCTCGTAGGCATTGGATAGGTGATGGAGAATTATGTCGGATGCGATTATTCATGCAACAGTCATAACATAGGGTGACACAGAACTAGCTCCAATTCATCAATGTAATATAGGCATGTATTCCGAATATAGTCATACGTGCTTATGGAAAAGAACTTGCATGACGTCTTTTGTCCTACCCTCCCGTGGCAGCGGGGTCCTAGCGGAAACTAAGGGATATTAAGGCCTCCTTTTAATAGAGTACCGGACCAGCATTAACACATAGTGAATACATGAACTCCTCAAACTATGGTCATCACCGGGAGTGGTCCCGATTATTGTCACTTCGGGGTTGCCGGATCATAACACATAGTAGGTGACTATAGACTTGCAAGATAGGATCAAGAACTCACATATATTCATGAAAACATAATAGGTTCAGATCTGAAATCATGGCACTCGGGCCCTAGTGACAAGCATTAAGCATAACAAAGTCATAGCAACATCAATATCATAACATAGTGGATACCAGGGATCAAACCCTAACAAAGCTAACTCTGTTACATGATAAATCTCATCCAACCCATCACCGTCCAGCAAGCCTACGATGGAATTACTCACGCACGGCGGTGAGCATCATGAAATTGGTGATGGAGGATGGTTGATGATGACGATGGCGACGGATTCCCCTCTCCGGAGCCCCGAACGGACTCCAGATCAGCCCTCCCGAGAGAGATTAGGGCTTGGCGGCGGCTCTGTATCGTAAAACACAATGAATCCTTCTCTCTGGTTTTTTCTCCCCGAACGTGAATATATAGAGTTGGAGTTGAGGTCGGTGGAGCTCCAGGGGTCCCACGAGGCAGGGGGCGCGCCCAGGGGGTAGGCGCGCCCCCACCCTCGTGGACAGGGTGTGGGCCCCCTGGCCTTGATTCTTTCGCCAGTATTTTTTATTAATTCTAAAATAATTCTCCGTTGATTTTCAGGTCATTCCGAGAAATTTTATTTCTGCACAAAAATAACACCATGGCAATTCTACTAAAAACAGCGTCAGTCTGGGTTAGTTCCATTCAAATCATGCAAGTTAGAGTCCAAAACAAGGGCAAAAGTGTTTGGAAAAGTAGATACGACGGAGACGTGTCAACTCCCCCAAGCTTAAACCTTTGATTGTCCTCAAGCAATTCAGTTGATAAACTAAAAGTGATAAAGAAAAACTTTTACAAACTCTGTTTGCTCTTGTTGTTGTAAATATGTAAAGCCGGCATTCAAGTTTTCAGCAAAGATTATGAACTAACCATATTCACAATAACACTTAGGTGTCATGTTTACTCATGTCAATGGCATAATCAACTAGCGAGCAATAATAATAAATCTCGGATGACAACACTTTCTCAAAACAATCATGATATGATATAACAAGATGGTATCTCGCTAGCCCTTTCTAAGACCGCAAAACATAAATGCAGAGCACCTTTAAAGATCAAGGACTGACTAAACATTGTAATTCATGGTAAAAGAGATCCAATCATAGTCATACCCAATATAAATTAACATTAATGGATGCAAATGACAGTGGTGCTCTCCAACTGGTGCTTTTTAATAAGAGGATGATAACTCAACATAAAAGTAAATAGATAGGTCCTTCGCAGAGGGAAGCAGGGATTTGTAGAGGTGCCAGAGCTCGGTTTTGAAAGATATAAATAATATTTTGAGCAGCATACTTTCATTGTCAACATAACAACTGAGAGATCTCGATATCTTCCATGCTACTCACATTATAGGCGGTTCCCAAACAGAATGGTAAAGTTTATACTCCCCCTCCACCAACCAGCATCAATCCATGGCTTGCTCGAAACAACGAGTGCCTCCAACCAACAAGAGTCCCGGGGGAGTTTTGTTTGCAATTATTTCGATTTGATTTGCATAAAGCGTGGGACTGGGCATCCCGGCGACCAGCCATTTTCTAGTGAGTGAGGAGCGGAGTCCACTCCTCTTGAGAATAACCCGCCTATCATGGAAGATACAGACAGCCCTAGTTGATACATGAGCTATTCGAGCATACAAAACAGAATTTTATTTGAAGGTTTAGAGTTTGGCAAATACAAATTTACTTGGAACGACAGGTAGATACCGCATATATAGGAAGGTATAGTGGACTCATATGGAATAACTTTGGGGTTTATGGAAGTGGATGCACAAGCAATATTCCCGCTTAGTACAAGTAAGGCTAGAAAAAGACTGGGAAGCGACCAACTAGAGAGCGACAACAATCATGAACATGCATTAAAATTAATGAACATTGAGTGCAAGCATGAGTAGGATATAATCCACCATGAACATAAGTATCGTGAAGGCTACGTTGATTTGTTTCAACTACATGTGTGAACATGTGCCAAGTCGAGTCACTTAAATCATTCAAAGGAGGATACCACCCTATCATACCACATCACAACCATTTTAATAGCATGTTGGCACGCAAGGTAAACCATTATAAACTCCTAGCTAATTAAGCATGGCATAAGCAACTATAATCTCTATTGTCATTGCAAGCATGTTTATTCATAATAGGCTGAATCAGGAACGATGAACTAATCATATTTACAAAAACAAGAGAGGTTGAGTTCATACCAGCTTCTCTCATCTCAATCAGTCCATCATATATCGTCATAATTGCCTTTCACTTGGACGACCGAACAATGTGGATAATAATAATAGTGCACATGCATTGGACTAAGCTGGAATCTGCAGGCATTCAATAAACAGGAGAAGACAAGGCAATATGGGCTCTTGGTTAAATTAACAATAATGCATATAAGAGCCACTTCAACATTTTCATTATGGTCTTCTCCTCTCGACCCCCAAAGAAAAGAAAAGAAATAAAACTATTTACACGGGAAAGCTCCCAACAAGCAAAAGAAGAACACGAAATCTTTTTGGGTTTTCTTTTTAATTATTACTACTACAAGCATGGAAAGTAAACTAGCTAAAAGCTACAACTAATTTTTTTGGTTTTTCTTAAGGTTTATCAAACACACAAGAAGAAAGCGAGAAAAAGAAAATAAAATAGCATGGATAATACAATGAAAAAGTATGAGCACCGACAACTAGCATGAGTGTGTGAATATGAATGTAATGTTGGTGAGAAATACGTACTCCCCCAAGCTTAGGCTTTTGGCCTAAGTTGGTCTATGCCCTGGGATCAAAGTTGTAGTTGGGGTCGTACTGAGAAGGAGCCTCGGATTGCCACTGGTTGGCAATCTCCTCTGGATACCACTGGTAAACAGACTGTCGTGAAGGATCAAATTGTGGTTCCGGCTCTGGTTCTGTAGCTGGTGTGGGGTTCTGGTAGGCATGAATGGCCTCCAGCGGAACAAGGTACTTGCCTGCAGATAAGTCAAACAAGGAAGGAGCAGACAAAGTAATAGTCTTAGGGTGATTTTTATCAAATATCAGCTTGTACTTAAGCATATTTTCCTTATTCTTAACGATAAAATCATGTGCTACCATACTCTTATAGTCTAGAAAAACAGGAGGCAACAACTTGTCTTCTTTCTCATTATGCCTAATAGGTATGTTAAAATGTGCAGCGAGGCGCGAGGCGAAGATGCCTCCCAAAATGGGACCCTTAGTGCGGTTAAGACTTAACTGTTTGGCAACAATAGCGCCCATACTAAATGTGTCATCACGAAACAGGGCATGGCACAAAAGAACAATATCAGGGGCACTAAGGTTGCCACAGTTTCCGCGACCAATTAGGCATCTACTAGCAAATATTGCAAAGTAACGTAGGACAGGAAAATGTATGCTAGTAATTCTTGCATCGAAAACCTTCCTAGTTTCCCCTACAGCAATTGTATCAATAAACCCCTCCACATCGTTACGATGTGGTTCCTCTACGCTGCCCGAAAAGGGCAACTTGCAAACCTCACAAAATTCATAGAGGGGCATCTCCTTATACTCATCATATAAATAGAAATCCACCGAAGGTGGTGACCTCCTAGCATGGAAATGAAAATTTTGCACAAAACTATTAGTGAGTAGGAGATACTGTTCGCGTTGGTCGCGGAGGAAGTCGGTGAGGCCTGCATTCTCAGCCAACTCATAAAAATCGTCATAAATCCTGGCTGCTCTCAAGAAATCATCACAAGGCCATTCACACGGGCGAACCTCCGCAGTGCGAGGGAGATTATATTTGGGCCTCTTGTCTTCTTCATCTTGCTTATCCTTCGAGCTTCGGCTCGAAGAGCCCCTAAAAAATCTCTTCATCATTTTCTGAAAATTTCTGAAATTTTTAGTAACTTCAAATAAAAGTGAACCAAACTCAACAAAATTGATAGCAACTACTCCCACAAGTGCCTAGAGACTATATCATGCATTAGAACTACTTGGGACCATATAAATTTGACATGCAAGCTCAAGAACAGGGTCACCTAGGCAGCAAAAATTTGCAATGAATAAAGCA
The DNA here is from genome assembly GCF_018294505.1 of Triticum aestivum. NCBI lineage: Eukaryota > Viridiplantae > Streptophyta > Magnoliopsida > Poales > Poaceae > Triticum > Triticum aestivum. The sequence continues at coordinate 114,572,074 of NC_057802.1, forward strand.
CTAGAACAAAAACTAATTGGACCATTGGAGGAGTCACATACCGAAGAGCAATCCCCCCAAAACAGTTTTGTGAGTGGAGCTTTGAGCAACGAGATCAAAAATCGAAGCAAAATGAGCTAGAACTCGTGCTTGAGCTGGTTGTTGATTGTTTTGGGAGGAAGAAGGAGTGTGTGGTGGCTGGAATAAGTGGAGGGGAGCCACCATGGGCCCACGAGGCAGGGGGCACGTCCTGGACCCTCGTGGCCAGGTGCTTGCTCCCCCTGCTGTGTTCTAAGTGCCAGATATTCTCAAATATTCCAGAAAAAATCATATTTCATTTTCGGGGCAACGGATGCTTCTACTTGGTCATCATAGACCAGCAAATCCATTTGAGAGCTGTCTTTCTTTGATGGTAGTGTCCTTTCTTCACGCTCACCATCTCTGCAGAGCTTAACAAGATAATCCACGCCAACAACCAAAGCCAACAAGCCTTCGCTCAGAAGCTCTTTCTTCATGTAAGCTTTTAGTAACATTAGCTGTCATCAATAGGGTGGAACGCATTAACCAGTAGAAACCTTGCTTCAAGGTAGATTCTTACATGTTTGGAGTTTAGTCTGGATCCAGGTATCTCAACTATTGGCCTTACATGGCCTGACATGGGTTGGAGAACTTTTATTTTCAGGGTATTTTTTATTGCACGGATAATTTAGAAAACTGGCAGAATATACTATTTTTTGCTTTATTTAATCTAAATAACAGAAAGTAAAAGGAGGGTACAGAAGGTTGTGCTTTCTAACTTCATCCATCTCATGCTCATCAAAAGGAATCCACTAACAAGGTTGATCAAGTCTTGTTAGCAAACTCATTCCGAATAACATGGAACCGGAGAAATTTCGAATAACACTATGTTACCTCAACGAGGATATGCACATCACCAACAATCAGAATATCATATCTCTTTTTGACAGTAGGAAGAGGAAATTCAAAATCTCCAATAGTAACCGATGGAATTTTTCCAATAGAATTGATACTGTGGACTTGAGGTTGTTTCCTCGGAAAGTGTACCGTATGCTCATTACCATTAAGATGAAAAGTGACATTGCCTTTATTGCAATCAATAACAGCCCCTGCAGTATTCAAAAAGGGTCTTCCAAGAATAATAGACATACTATCGTCCTCGGGAATATCAAGAATAACAAAGTCCGTTAAGATAGTAACGTTTGCAACCACAACAGGCACATCCTCATAAATGCTGACAGGTATAGCAGTTGATTTATCGGCCATTTGCAAAGATATATCAGTAGGTGTCAACTTATTCAAATCAAGTCTACGATACAAAGAGAGAGGCATAACACTAACACCGGCTCCAAGATCACATAAAGCAGTTCTAACATAGTTTCTTTTAATGGAGCATGGTATAGTTGGTACTCCTGGATCTCCAAGTTTCTTAGGTATTCCACCCTTAAAAGTATAATTAGCAAGCATGGTGGAAATTTCAGCTTCCGGTATCTTTCTCTTATTTGTAACAATATCCTTCATATATTTAGCATAAGGTTTCATTTTAAGCATATCAGTCAAACGCATACGCAAAAAGATAGGTCTAATCATTTCCGCAAAGCGATCAAAATCCTCATCATCCTTTTTCTTGGATGGTTTGGGAGGAAAAGGCATGGGTTTCTAAACCCATGGTTCTCTTTCTTTACCGTGCTTCCTAGCAACAAAGTCTCTCTTATCATAATGTTGATTCTTTGATTGTGGGTTATCAAGATCAACAACAGGTTCAATTTCTACATCATTGTTATTACTAGGTTGAGCATCAACATGAACATCATCATTTACATTATCACTAGGTTCATGTTCATTTCCAGATTGTGTTTCAGCATCAGAGATAGAAATATCATTGGGATTCTCAGGTGTGTCAACAATAGGTTCACTAGAAGCATGCAAAGTCCTATCATTTTTCTTTTTCTTCTTCTTAGAAGGACTAGGTGCATCAACATTATTTCTTTGAGAATCCTGTTCAATTCTCTTAGGGTGACCTTCAGGATACAAAGGTTCCTGAGTAACTTTACCCCCTCTAGTTGCAACTCTAACAGCAAAGTCATTATTCTTACTATTCAATTCATTGAGCAAATTATTCTGAGCTTTAAGTACTTGTTCTACTTGAGTGGTGACCATAGAAGCATGTTTACTAATGAGTTTAAGTTCACCTTTAACTCTAGACATATAATCACTCAAGTGTTCAATCATATAAGCATTGCATTTTAATTCTCTACCAAAATAAGCATTGAAGTTTTCTTGCTTAACCATAAAATTGTCAAACTCATCTAACAATTGACTAGCAAACTTAGTAGGCGGGATTTTAGCTTTATCATATCTATAGAGAGAATTTACCTTTACTACCTGTGTCGGGTTATCAAGACCATGTGTTTCTTCAACATGCGGTAAATTAAGACCATGTATTTCTTCAACAGGAGGTAAATTCTTAACATCTTCAACTTTATTACCTTTTTCTTTCATAGATTTCTTTGCCTCTTGCATATCTTCAGGACTGAGAAATAGAACACCCCTTTTCTTCCGAGTGGGCTTAGGAGTTGGTTTAGGAAGTGTCCAATTGTTTTCATTGGTCAACATATTATTCAATAGAATTTCAGCTTCATTGGCTGTTCTTTCCCTGAAAACACAACCAGCACAACTATCCAGGTGGTCTCTGGAAGCATCAGTTAGTCCATTATAAAAGATATCAAGTATTTCGTTTTTCTTGAGAGGATGATCAGGCAAAGCATTAAGTAATTGGAGAAGCCTCCCCCAAGCTTGTGGGAGACTCTCTTCTTCAATTTGCACAAAATTATATATTTCCCTTAAAGCAGCTTGTTTCTTATGAGCTGGGAAATATTTGGCAGAGAAGTAGTAAATCATATCTTGGGGACTACGCACACAACCAGGATCAAGAGAATTAAACCATATCTTAGCATCACCTTTTAATGAGAACGGAAATAATTTAAGGATATAATAGTAGCGAGTTTTCTCATCATTAGTGAACAGGGTAGCTATATCATTTAATTTAGTAAGATGTGCCACAACAGTTTCAGATTCATAGCCATAGAAAGAATCAGATTCAACCAAAGTAATTATATCAGGATCAATAGAGAAATCATAATCCTTATCAGTAACAAAAATAGGTGAAGTAGCATAAGCAGGATCATATTTCATTCTAGCATTCAGAGTTTTTTCTTTCAGCTTAGCTAATAATTTCTTAAGATCACTTCTATCATTGCAAGCAAGAAAGTCTCTAGCAGTTTCTTCATCCATAACATAACCCTCAGGCACAACAGGCAATTCATATCTAGGGGGAGAATCTTCATGATCACTTTCATCAATATTATCAGTTTCAATAATTTCATTCTCTCTAGCCCTAGCAAGTTGTTCATCAAGAAATTCACCTAGTGGCACAGTAGTATCAAGCATAGAAGTAGTTTCATCATAAGTATCATGCATAGCAGAAGTGGCATCATCAATAACATGCGACATATCAGAATTAATAGCAGAAGCAGGTTTAGGTATCGCAAGCTTACTCAAAACAGAGGGTGAATCAAGTGCAGATCTAGATGGCAGTTCCTTACCTCCCCTCGTAGTTGAGGGATAAATTTTAGTTTTCTCGTCTTTCAAGTTCCTCGTAGTGACCAGCACATATAAATCCCAAGTAACTCAAAGAATAAAGCTATGCTCCCCGGCAACGGCGCCAGAAACTGCTTGATATCTACTACACAACCTTCTTCTTGTAGATGTTGTTGGGCCTCCAAGTGCAGAGGTTTGTAGGACAGTAGCAAATTTCCCTCAAGTGGATGACCTAATGTTTATCAATCCGTGGGAGGCGTAGGATGAAGATGGTCTCTCTCAAGCAACCCTGCAACCAAATAGCAAAGAGTCTCTTGTGTCCCCAACACACCCAATACAATGGTAAATTGTATAGGTGCACTAGTTCGGCGAAGAGATGGTGATACAAGTGCAATATGGATGGTAGATATAGGTATTTGTAATCAGAATTTATAAAAACAGCAAGGTAACAAGCGATAAAAGTGAGCGTAAACGGTATTGCAATGCTAGGAAACAAGGCCTAGGGTTCATACTTTCACTAGTGCAAGTTCTCTCAACAATAATAACATAATTAGATCATATAACAATCCCTCAACATGCAACAAAGAGTCACTCCAAAGTCACTAATAGCGGAGAACAAACGAAGAGATTATTGTAGGGTACGAAACCACCTCAAAGTTATCCTTTCTGATCGATCTATTCAAGAGTCCGTAGTAAAATAACACGAAGCTATTCTTTCCGTTCGATCTATCATTGAGTTCGTACTAGAATAACACCTTAAGACACAAATCAACCAAAACCCTAATGTCACCTAGATACTCCAATGTCACCTCGAGTATCCGTGGGTATGATTATACGATATGCATCACACAATCTCAGATTCATCTATTCAACTAACACATAGAACTTCAAAGAGTGCCCCAAAGTTTCTACCGGAGAATCAAGACGAAAACGTGTGCCAACCCCTATGCATAAGTTCACGAGCGGAACCCGCAAGTTGATCACCAAAACATACATCAAGTGGATCATGTGAATATCCCATTGTCACCACAGATAAGCACATGCAAGACATACATAAAGTGTTCTCAAATCCTTAAAGACTCAATCCGATAAGATAACTTCAAAGGGAAAACTCAATCCATTACAAGAGAGTAGAGGGGGGAGAAACATCATAAGATCCAACTATAATAGCAAAGCTCGCGGTACATCAAGATCGTACCATCTCAAGAACACGAGAGAGAGAGAGAGAGAGAGAGAGAGAGAGAGAGATCAAACACATAGCTACTGGTACATACCCTCAGCCTCGAGAGTCAACTACTCCCTCCTCGTCATGGAGAGCGCCGAGATGATGAAGATGGCCACCGGTGAGGGATTCCCCCTCCGGCAGGGTGCCGGAACAGGGTCCCGATTGGATTTTGGTGGCTACAGAGGCTTGCGGCGGCAGAAGTCCCAATCTATTCTGTTCCTCGATGTTTTTAGTGTATATGGACATATATAGGCGAAAGAAGTCGGTTAGGGGAGCCACAAGGGGCCCACGAGGGTGGGGGCGCGCCTAGGGGGGTAGGGCGCACCTCCCTACCTCGTGGCTTCCTCGAAGCTTCCCTGGCGTCTACTCCAAGTCTCCTGGATTGCTTCCATTCCAAAAATAACTCTCCCGAAGGTTTCATTCCGTTTGGACTCTACTACCTCTTGAGCACTGCGTTGGTTTTCCCTTGAAGAGGAAAGGGTGATGCAGCAAAGTAGCGTAAGTATTTCCCTCAGTTTTTGAGAACCAAGGTATCAATCCAGTAGGAGGCCACGCTCAAGTCCCTCGCACCTACACAAACAAATAAGAACCTCGCAACCAACACGATAAAGGGGTTGTCAATCCCTTCATGATCACTTACGAGAGTGAGATCTGATAGAGAAGATAAGATAATATTTTTGGTATTTTTATGATAAAGATTAAAATTAAAGATTGCAAAGTAAACAAAGATAGAATTAGCTTGTTGACGGAAGATTAATATGATGGAAAATAGACCCAGGGGCCATAGGTTTCACTAGTGGCTTCTCTCAAGATAGCATAAGTATTACGGTGGGTAAACAAATTACTGTCGAGCAATTGATAGAATTGAGCATAGTTATGAGAATATCTAGGTATGATCATGTATATAGGCATCACGTCCGTGACAAGTAGACTGACTCCTGCCTGCATCTACTACTATTACTCCACACATCGCTGCTATCCAGCATGCATCTAGAGTATTAACTTCATAATAACGGAGTAACGCTTTAAGCAAGATGACATGATGTAGAGGGATAAACTCATGCAATATGATATAAACCCCATCTTTTTATGCTCGATGGCAACAATACAATACGTGTCGTTTCCCCTACTATCACTGGGATCGAGCACCGCAAGATTGAACCCAAAGCTAAGCACTTCTCCCATTGTAAGAAAGATCAATCTAGTAGGCCAAACCAAACTGATAATTCGAAGAAACTTGCAAAGATAACCAATCATACATAAAAGAATTCAGAGAAGATTCAAATATTGTTCATAGATAATCTTGATCATAAACCCACAATTCATTGGATCTCGACAAACACACCGCAAAAGAAGATTACATCGAATAGATCTCCAAGAGAATCAAGGAGAACTTTGTATTGAGATCCAAAGAGAGAGAAGAAGCCATCTAGCTAATAACTATGGACCCGAAGGTCTGTGGTAAACTACTCACACATCATCGGAGAGGCTATGGTGTTGATTTAGAAGCCCTCCGTGATCAATGCCCCCTCCAGCAGGACGCCGGAAAAGGCCCCAAGATGGGATCTCATGGGTACAGAAGGTTGCGGCGGTGGAATTAGGTTTTTGGCTCCGTATCCGATAGTCTGGGGTACGTAGGTATATATAGGAGGAAGAAGTACGTCGGTGGAGCAACATGGGCCCCACGAGGGTGGAGAGTGCGCCCAGGGGGGTAGGCATGCCCCCCTGCCTTGTGCTCTCCTGGTTGATTTCTTGACGTGGACGCCAAGTCCTCTGGATCAGGTTTGTTCTGAAAATCACGTTCCCGAAGGTTTCATTCCGTTTGGACTCCGTTTGATATCCTTTTTCTGCGAAACACTGAAATAGGCAAAAAAACAGCAATTTGGGCTGGGCCTCCGGTTAATAGGTTAGTCCCAAAAATAATATAAAAGTGTATAATAAAGCCCATTAACATCCAAAACAGAATATAATATAGCATGGAACAATCAAAAATTATAGATACGTTGGAGACGTATCACATTATAAGATGATCTCTCACTAAATTTCAAGGTATAGGTGTTCTCCCTGAGTATGCACCGTTGCGAAAGTTCTTCGTGCTGAGACACCACGTGATGATCGGGTGTGATAGGCTCTACGTTCAAATACAACGGGTGCAAAACAGTTGCACACGCGGAATACTCGGGTTAAACTTGACGAGCCTAGCATATGCAGATATGGCCTCGGAACACTGAGACCGAAAGGTCGAGCGTGCATCATATAGTAGATATGATCAACATAGTGATGTTCACCATTGAAACTACTCCATCTCACGTGATGATCGGACATGTTTTAGTTGATATGGATCACGTGATCACTTAGAGGATTAGAGGGATGTCTATATAAGTGGGAGTTCTTTAATAACTTGATTAACTGAACTTTAATTTATCATGAACTTAGTACCTGATAGTATTTTGCATGTCTATGTTGTTGTAGATAGATGGCCCGTGCTGTTGTTCCGTTGAATTTTAATGCTTTCCTTGAGAAAGTAAAGTTGAAAGATGATGGTAGCAATTACATGGACTGGGTCCGTAACTTGAGGATTATCCTCATTGCTGCACAGAAGAATTACGTCCTGGAAGCACCGCTAGGTGCCAAACCTGCTGCAGGAGCAACACAAGATGTTATGAACGTCTGGCAGAGCAAAGCTGATGACTACTCGATAGTTCAGTGTGCCATGCTTTACGGCTTAGAACCGGGACTTCAACGACGTTTTGAACGTCATGGAGCATATGAGATGTTCCAGGAGTTGAAGTTAATATTTCAAGCAAATGCCCGGATTGAGAGATATGAAGTCTCCAATAAGTTCTACAGCTGCAAGATGAAGGAGAATAGTTCTGTCAGTGAGCATATACTCAAAATGTCTGGGTATAACAATCACTTGATTCAACTGGGAGTTAATCTTCCGGATGATAGTGTCATTGACAGAATTCTTCAATCACTGCCACCAAGCTACAAGAGCTTCGTGATGAACTATAATAGGCAAGGGATGGATAAGACAATTCCCGAGCTCTTCGCAATGCTAAAGGCTGCAGAGGTAGAAATCAAAAAGGAGCATCAAGTGTTGATGGTCAATAAGACCACCAGTTTCAAGAAAAAAGGTAAAGGGAAGAAGAAGGGGAACTTCAAGAAGAACAGCAAACAAGTTGCTGCTCAAGAGAAGAAACCCAAGTCTGGACCTAAGCCTGAGACTGAGTGCTTCTACTGCAAGCAGACTGGACACTGGAAGCGGAACTGCCCCAAGTATTTGGCGGATAAGAAGGATGGCAAGGTGAACAAAGGTATATGTGATATACATGTTATTGATGTGTACCTTACTAGAGCTCGCAGTAGCACCTGGGTATTTGATACTGGTTCTGTTGCTAATATTTGCAACTCGAAACAGGGACTACGGATTAAGCGAAGACTGGCTAAGGACGAGGTGACGATGCGCGTGGTAAATGGTTCCAAAGTCGATGTGATCGCCGTCGGCATGCTACCTCTACATCTACCGTCGGGATTAGTTTTAAACCAAAATAATTGTTATTTGGTGCCAGCGTTAAGCATGAACATTATATCCGGATCTTGTTTGATGCGAGACGGTTATTCATTTAAATCTGAGAATAATGGTTGTTCTATTTATATGAGTAATATCTTTTATGGTCATGCACCCTTGAAGAGTGGTCTATTTTTGTTGAATCTCGAAAGTAGTGATACACATATTCATAATGTTGAAGCCAAAAGATGCAGAGTTGATAATGATAGTGCAACTTATTTGTGGCACTGCCATTTGGGTCATATTGGTGTAAAGCGCATGAAGAAACTCCATACTGATGGACTTTTGGAATCACTTGATTATGAATCACTTGGTACTTGCGAACCATGCCTCATGGGCAAGATGACCAAAACGCCGTTCTCCGGAACTATGGAGCGAGCAACTGATTTGTTGGAAATCATACATACTGATGTATGTGGTCCAATGAATGTTGAGGCTCGCAGCGGGTATCGTTATTTTCTCACCTTCACAGAAAATTTGAGCAGATATGGGTATATCTACTTAAGGAAACATAAGTCTGAAACATTTGAAAAGTTCAAAGGATTTTAGAGTGAAGTGGAAAATCATCATAACAAGAAAATAAAGTTTCTACGATCTGATCGTGGAGGAGAATATTTGAGTTACGAGTTTGGTCTACATTTGAAACAATGTGGAATAGTTTCGCAACTCACGCCACCCGGAACACCACAGCGCAATGGTGTGTCCGAATGTCGTAATCATACTTTACTAGATATGGTGCGATCTATGATGTCTCTTACTGATTTACCGCTATCGTTTTGGGGTTATGCTTTAGAGACGGCTGCATTCACGTTAAATAGGGCACCATCTAAATTCGTTGAGACGACGCCTTATGAACTGTGGTTTGGCAAGAAACCAAAGTTGTCGTTTCTTAAAGTTTGGGGTTGCGATGCTTATGTGAAAAAGCTTCAACCTAATAAGCTCGAACCCAAATCGGAGAAATGTGTCTTCATAGGATACCCAAAGGAGACTGTTGGGTACACCTTTTATCATAGATCCGAAGGCAAGATATTCATTGCTAAGAATGGATCCTTTCTAGAGAAGGAGTTTCTCTCGAAAGAAGTGAGTGGGAGGAAAGTAGAACTTGATGAGGTAATTGTACCTTCTCCTGAGTTGGAAAGTAGTACATCACAGAAAACAGTTCCAGTGATTCCTACACCAGTAAGTGAGGAAGCTAATGATGATGATCATGAAACTTCTGATCAAGTTACTACCGAACCTCGTAGGTCAACTAGACTAAGATCCACACCAGAGTGGTACGGTAATCCTGTTCTGGAGGTCATGTTACTTGACCATGACGAACCTATGAACTATGAGGAAGCGATGATGAGCCCAGATTCCGCAAAATGGCTTGAGGACATGAAATCTGAGATGGGATCCATTTATGAGAACAAAGTGTGGACTTTGGTTGACTTGCGCGATGATCGGCAAGCCATAGAGAATAAATGGATCTTCAAGAGGAAGACAAACGCTGATAGTAGTGTTACTATCTACAAAGCTCGAATTGTCGCAAAAGGTTTTCGACAAGTTCAAGGTGTTGACTACGATGAGATTTTCTCACTCATAGCGATGCTTAAGTATGTCCGAATCATCTTAGCAATTGCCACTTTTTATGAAATCTGGCAAATGGATGTCAAAACTGCATTCCTTAATGGATTTCTTAAAGAAAAGTTGTATATGATACAACAAGAAGGTTTTTGTCTATCCTAAAGGTGCTAACAAAGTGTGCAAGCTCTAGCGATCCATCTATGGACTGGTACAAGCATCTCGGAGTTGGAATATATGCTTTGATGAGTTGATCGAAGCATATAGTTTTATACAAACTTGCATGAAGCATGTATTTACAAGAAAGTGAGTGGAAGCACTACATCATTTATGATAAGTATATGTGAATGACATATTGTTGATCGGAAATAATGTAGAATTTTTTCTGGAAAGCATAAAGGAGTGTTTGAAAGGAGTTTTTCAAAGAAAGACCTCGGTGAATCTGCTTACATATTGAGCATCAAGATCTATAGAGATAGAACAAGACGCTTGATAAGTTTTTTCAATGAGTACATACCTTGACAAGATTTTGAAGTAGTTCAAAATGGAACAGTCAAAGAAGGAGTTCTTGCCTGTGTTGCAAGGTGTGAAGTTCAGTAAAGACTCAAAACCCGACCACGGCAGAAAATAGAAAGAGAATGAAAATTCATTCCCTATGCCTCATTCATAGGTTCTATGAAGTATGCTATGTTGTGTACCAGATCTATTGTGAACCTCACCATGAGTTTGGCAAGAGGGTACAATAAGGATCTAGGAGTGGATCACTGGACATCGGTCAAAATTATCCTTAATGAAATAAGGAAATGTTTCTCGGTTATGGAGGTGACAAAGAGTTCGTCATACAGAGTTACGTCGATGCAAGCTTTGACACCAATCTGGATGACTCTAAGTCTCGGTCTAGATACATATTGAAAGTGGGAGCAATTAGCTAGAGTAGCTCCGTGCAGAGTATTGTAGACATAGAAATTAGCAAAATACATACGGGTCTGAATGTTGCAGACCCGTAGACTATAATTTCTCTCACAGGCAAAACATAATCATACCTTATTACTCTTGGGTGTTAATCACATAGCGATGTGAACTAGATTATTGACTCTAGTAAAACCCTTTGAGTGTTGGTCACATGGCGATGTGAACTATGGGTGTGAATCACATAAAGATGTGAACTATTGGTGTTAAATCACATGGCGATGTGAACTAGATTATTGACTCTAGTGCAAGTGGGAGACTGAAGCAAATATACCCTAGAGGCAATAATAAAGTTGTTATTTATATTTCCTTATATCATGATAAATGTTTATTATTCATGCTAGAATTGTATTAACCGGAAACTTAGTACATGTGTGAATACATAGACAAAACAGAGTGTCCCTAGTATGCCTCTACTTGACTAGCTCGTTAATCAAAGATGGCTAAGTTTCCTAGCCATAGACATGTGTTGTCATTTGATGAACGGGATCACATCATTAGAGAATGATGTGATGGAAAAGACCCATCCCTTAGCATAGCATATTGATCATTTAGTTTTATTGCTATTGCTTTCTTCATGACTTATACATGTTCCTCTGACTATGAGATTATGCAACTCTCGAGTACCGGAGGAACACCTTGTGTGCTATCAAACGTCACAACGTAACTGGGTGATTATAAAGATGCTCTATAGGTGTCTTCGATGGTTTTTGTTGAGTTGGCATAGATCGAGATTAGGATTTGTCACTCCGTGTATCGGAGAGGTATCTCTGGGCCCTCTCGGTAATGATCATCACTATAAGCCTTGCAAGCAATGTGACTAATGAGTTAGTTGCGGGATGATGCATTACGGAACGAGTAAAGAGACTTGCCGGTAACGAGATTGAACTAGGTATGATGATACCCACAATCGAATCTCGGGCAAGTAACATACCGATGACAAAGGGAACAACGTATGTTGTTATGCGGTTTGACCGATAAAGATCTTCGTAGAATATGTAGGAACCAATATGAGCATCCAGGTTCCGCTATTGGTTATTGACCGGAGATGAGTCTCGGTCATGTCTACATAGTTCTCGAACCCATAGGGTCCGCACGCTTAACGTTCGATGACGATCGGTATTATGAGTTTATGTGTTTTGATGTACCGAAGGTTGTTCGGAGTCCCGGGTGTGATCACGGACATGACGAGAAGTCTCGAAATGGTCGAGACATAAATATCGATTTATTGGAAGGCTATGTTTGGACATCGGAATGGTTCCGGGTAAGTTCCGGCATTTACCGGAGTACCGGGGGATTACCGGAACCCCCCGGGGAGTTAATGGGCCATGGTGGAAGAGAGGAGGAGGAAGCCAAGGTGGGTACGCCCCCCCAAGCCCAATCCGAATTGGGAGGGGGGTCGGCCCCCCTTTCCTTCTCTCCCTCTCCCTCTTCCTTCTTCTCCTACTCCAACTAGGGAAGGGGGGAAACCTACTCCTATTGGGAGTAGGACTCCCCCCCCCCTTGGGCGCGCCATTGGAGGGCCGGCCCTTCACTCCTCCACTCCTTTATATACGGGGGAGGGGGCACCCCATAGACACACAAGTTGATTTCTTAGCCGTGTGCGGTGCCCCCCTCCACAGATTTCCACCTCGGTCATATCGTTGCAGTGCTTAGGCGAAGCCCTGCGTCGGTAGCTTCATCATCACCATCACCACGCTGTCGTGCTGACGGAACTCTCCCTCGGCCTCAGCTGGATCAAGAGTACGAGGGACGTCACCGAGCTGAACGTGTGCAGATCGAGGTGCCGTGCGTTCGGTACTTGGATCGGTTGGATCGCGAAGACGTTCGACTACATCAACCGTGTTACTAAACGCTTCCTCTTTTGGTCTACGAGGGTACGTGGACACACTCTCCCAGCTCGTTGCTATGCATCACCTAAATGGATCTTGCGTGTGCGTAGGATTTTTTTTGAAATTACTGCGTTCCCCAACAGTGCTACCCTGCGCCTTGTTGACTTCGAGGTCCCTTGTGTGCACCGTCTTGAATCAACCCCGCGTCATAGTCTTGTTAAAGACACACAAGCCGTCAGGCCTGCATCACATGTTTCCACGCCACAGAAGTCGACCACCATCAACATCACACTCATATGCCGTACTCACTGAAATCACCGCCGTCTTCTACTTTGGCCGATATCCCCGTCAATCCGCCAGACTATCCAGTCCAACCCAGCCAAACTTATCAATTGCAAATCATGCTTCACCCGCACATCTCCGTGCATTGCTTGACGCCCTATGTATGCATGATCCTGCCACGACACACTCCAGAATCCTCCGAGCCTTATACACATGTCATCATCCACGCACACCACGGACCCTCACGTTACCATCCTCGTACACAACCATGCACATAAAGCCAAACTGCATCATGTAAGCCTTCCCGTGTCTATTTCACCGTGAAGATCAATGGAAAGACTCGAACACTCCACCTCGTGCTCCTGTAGGCCGTAAATCAATTAGCTTTTCATCTCTTCCACTTGATGGATAGCATCAATCCGTCACGTATCCCTCTTTTTTTAACCAACAAATCTCATCTTGCATGTCAGCCTCCAACCACGCGGACTCATACGGCCTTCAGCCCATCTTGGCCTCACACGGGCCAGCCGTGCGCCGCACCATAGGCTGTGTTTGGTTCCCTGGGTAGCTACAGGCTGCATTGCATGAGGGATCCTGAGTGAGCTCGACCTGGTTGGGCTGATACAAGAATGAGCAGAGATGGGTGTTTGGTTAACTTGCATGATATGGCTGCACCTCGTGTAGAGGAGATGACCATCTTCTGTATTTCGCTAGGCTTGCCAAATCATCGTTTGCTACTACAGCGACAGAGGAGACGGCTAGCACGTAATCTCCAGCGCTCGAGCCGCCAGTCATGGCCAAAACTGCACTGCTCCAGTAACTATCTCGCATACTTGAATTGAATCATGGCGCACTCGATGATGCAGCAGCGTGGGATGACGAGATCCGAAGCGCGGGCTCCAGACGACGGGATCCAGCATGTGGCGGCGCAAGGCTGCAAGATCTGGTGTGCGGCGGCTTGACAAGGGCGGCGGTGCTTGGTCGAGGACGACAGTGGCGGAGGATGCCGGGCTTGACGAGGGCAGCGGCGGCTGTTGGTCGAGGACGACGGCGTCTTGATGAGGGCGGCGGCGCTTGGTCGACATTGCGGCGACGCTTGGTCGAGGATGGCGGCGGCGGAGGACGGCGGGGCATGACGAGGGCAGCGGCGACTGTTGGTCCAGGACGGCGGCAGCTTGATGAGGGCGGCTGCAGAGTGCTTGGTCATAAGAGAACGAAGGGGAGAAGAAAAGCAAAGGAACGCGCCTGCACGCGAGCTACGCTCGATCTCTGCGTTTCCCTCGGCCTGGCTGAGAGGCCCCTTTTTGCGTCCACTGGGCCAGGCTGAAAAGCCCATGCGGGGTACCAAACAACGAAAACTTGCACGGTGGATGCGAACCACATGCAGCGCAAGGAACCAAACACCCCCAATGCGAAGCAGATCGGACGAAATCAGCGGCTACAAAATCGTGCTCGAGGTCGTCTTGGCGAGCGATGGGCAGCGGTGGCCGCGGCAGGAGCAAGCAACCTAGTCAGTGCACGGGGCGAGATCGGATCAATTGGATCCGAGGCATCGTGCAAGCGGCGCGTCGCACACGGGGAGAGCTATGGCCGCGAGAGGCATTGCTTCTTGTACTTGCTCGCTTCCAGATCGATTTCTTGTCCGCGCATGGCGCTCCGCCGGCGACATGCTTCCTGTGAACAACCTTGATCCAAGCCGAGCTTTTTCTTTAGATCTACATCCACAGCCTCCGAACAACCTAACTCATGATACCATTTGTTAGAATTAATCTGAAGCGCAAGTCGATCTATCGAGGATCAAGCAATCACACAAGCACGACACCGAGATTTGTTAACGAGGTTCACCGATGTGGCTACATCTCCGGAGCCTAACTACGGGCGCTCCTCCCCATGAAACCGCTACAATACCGCACCCCGGTCGCCTGGGCGCCGGCGCAATGCCGCCGGCTCCCCCGCGTGCCCGTGCTATTACATTGGCATAGTTACATCATGTGTCTAGCCCCACTATATATAAGAGGTCTACGATACAAGTGCCCTACTTGGACATGACTTTATATTCTGTCACACACCGTACGATTCTAAGTCCAACCGTAACCTATCTTGTATAATAATATTTGACACAACTCTAACAAACGAAACAATAGGATTTTGTTTCTAGCTTCAGCAGAGCGTGGTTGTGTTAAGAAGAAAGGGTATATACGTTCATCCTGGCAGTAAAATAATTCAATAGAGAGGCCTCGAGCGTTCTACTCCCTCCATCCCATAATATAAAAACGGTTTTTTTACACTAATATAGTGTCAAAAATGCTCTTATATTATAGGACGGAGGGAGTAAATTTTAACAGAAATACCAAGATAGTATTATCACACCTTCAGATATGACAGTGAAAATCATCTCAGAAACCACCAACCGATGCTTCTACTGTCTACGTGTGTCCCCTCTCCCCCGCTTGCCAGTCTCGATCCTCAAGACCCGAACGATGACGGCCAAGTGCTCGAATCCCGTCGACGTGGAAGCACGGCCGCCGCGGCCACCCTGAGCCGCGGCCGAGCCGTATTTATCCCACCACCACCAATCAATCCCCAGAGGCACGCACGCACCCGAGCCCCACAATTCCCATCCCCCACTCCACTCCCCACCGAAAAACCATGGCGCGGCGGAGCGGCATGCTCCTCCTACTCGCCGCGGCCGCCCTGCTTGCCCTCGGCGCGGGCGCCGCCGTGCCGCCGTCGTGCGAGCGCATCGAGTGCCCGGCGTACGACGTGGTGGACAGCGCCAACGGGTTCGAGATCCGGCGGTACAAGGACGCCATGTGGGTGTCCACCGCGCCCATCGAGGACATCTCGCTCGTCGACGCCACCCGCTCCGGCTTCCTCCAGTAAGCACGCCGCTCCCTTCGCCATTGCAGCAGTAGTGCGCCAGTGAAGCTCTCTTTTGGGCTTCACGTGGGCCTAAACAAATGGGCCTGGGATAACAGTAACGGGCTTCGCTTGTTTGCATGGGCCAGGCTTTTCAAGTACATCCAGGGGAAGAACGCCTACAACGAGACGATCGAGATGACGGCGCCGGTGCTGACGCGGGTGGCGCCCAGCGACGGGCCCTTCTGCGTCTCCTCCTTCGTGGTCAGCTTCTACGTGCCGGCGAAGAACCAGGCGGACCCGCCGCCGGCCGAGGGCCTGCACGTGCAGAGGTGGGCCGGGGCGAGGTACGCGGCCGTGCGCCGGTTCGGCGGCTTCGTGGCCGACGCCGACGTCGGCAAGCAGGCCGCGCTGCTCGACGCCAGCCTGCAGGGGACCAGGTGGGCCGCCGCCGTGTCCGACGGCCGCAAGGCCGACCCGGCGTCCGAGTACACCGTGGCGCAGTACAACTCGCCGTTCGAGTTCAGCGGCAGGGTCAACGAGATCTGGATGCTCTTCGACACCATGGCCGCGTCTGACATGTAACTGGCTAGATCAATCAGTGAACTCGTATATGAGTGTCTTGTCTTTTAAGCTTCTATATAACCGGACGAATAATGGTGGTGCCTTATAAACTGCTTAAGCGAAATAGTGAACTGTTTTGCGCTGTATGGACTTGCGAGCAATAAAGTGCCTCTTTTGGTGCAACAAACTGTTTGCCGTTTTGGCGGCCTGTTGCTTTCTTTCGCATTTGAGAAGATTGTTCCGATGATACGTTTCCTATAAATATCCCCGGCTATCACACCGGCGCTGCAACTGAAGAATCAAACAGAGGAGTCGAGTCCAGGTTTCTTCCGTCACCTCAAACAGAAACGGTGATTCTCACTACACCGACTGCACTCTCTCTTGGAGCATCGCTACAAACAGGGAGTGTCTACGTGCTACCATCGACGTACAGTACTAAACATTTTGTGGCGCATGAGAAACGATAAATAGCCGGCAGCTCATTTTTCTCTCCGTAACAGACGTGCGGCATGCAGGACCACGGGCACGGCAGGTCGTTTTTCTCTCCGTAACGGACGTGCGGCATGCACGAGGACCCCCGATCTCCGCTCCCCGTGTGACCCGATCACTCAGCTCAAAGAGTCGAAACAAACTGGGTGACACGTCCGCGCGCGCGCTCTGGCTGGGGCGAGCGCGAGCGGCATGGCGTGGGTGCGCGTGCGGAGGCCCCCGCTGCTGCAGTCCAAGCTGCTCTGCCTCTCGCTGCTCTACCTCCTCACCACGCTCCCGCTCGCGCTCTACGTCTCCTTCTCCGACCCCTCGCGCTGCCTGCCCCTCCACCTCCTCCTCCTCCGCCCCGCCCGCCCCTCCCCTCCGGCGACGCCGCTCTTCGAGTACCCGCGCGACTACGGCGTGCACAAGTACTCACTCCCCACCCCGCGCGCGCTCTGCTCCGACCCGGCCGTGTTCTCAGGTCTCGGCCTCCACCGCCCGAAGAGATCGTCTCCGCTTTCTATAGAATCCGATCATTCGCACCATAACTCGCAAGGATTGTGTTTCTTGTCGCAATATTTCCCGTCAAATTGTCGTTCTTGTGAATGGTTCTGCCTTTTTATTTTTTTATCTATTGCCATATGCCAAAAACGCCGGTCATTTCATTGCCTTTCTGACCCACAAATTTCGTTCTTCGAGCAGATTATAACACCGTTTTGCAAGAGATCAATGGCGTCGGCCGCAACCTCTCGGCGAGACATCGTGCATTCCCTGCGTTGCGGTACCAGAACGGCAGGAGGGACTCGTTTGCGGGAAATTTCTCCACCGAGGAACGAAGATCCTTCTTCAATCACACAGACAGCGCAGTGGAAATCCCCTGTGGATTCTTCAAGGACTTTCCCCTCGCACAAGCCGGTGAGTTATTTGTCCTTATTTCGTACTCCCTCCGTTCGGAATTACTTGTCGTGAAAATGGATGTATCTAGATGTATTTGATACATCCATTTCTGCAACAAGTAATTTCGAACGGAGGGAGTATTTTGCTCTAGTAGAATCACGTCAACTTTACCTAAAAGATGCAACTAGACAAAATCTCATAAAATGTGTTAAATGATAAGATACACCAGTAAAGATACGAGTCAATGGAAAATCGTACCTATGTACATATTTAATGCATATCATAAGTTAGTACTCCACTAAGGTACAACTCTTTGGCAAATTGTACTTACAAACATATTTAGTGCATGTGATAAATATCGTGTACATAGATTTTTTTTAGCAAGTCAAAATTTGTAAACTTTGACAAAGTTTATAAAAAAATCAGCATCTAGTGCAATTTTTTAACTTGGTCAAACATTACAAGGTTTGTCTTAGGCTAAAATCTATAATGCACTTTTGGAATAGAGGGAGTCGGATACTACTCAAAATACACTGAAGACTGCCTTGAGCATGTTTATGGTGTAGTTATTTCTATCGAATATATTTTCAATCAACTTTATTGAGTATATAAAGATCAGGAGAATTAGAAGAATAATACAAAAATCCACAGATAATTAGGTTTTGGTGTACTCATATCGTTGTGAGTTTCGCTCCAGTTTGTTAGGTTTCGTGTACTTGTGTCTTCCGTTTAAGAGGTGATAGCAACGATGCAGAGGAATAAGTACCTCAAGTGACATCCCTATTTTGCTCGCGCTGGTTTCGATGTCACCCCGGGGCACTGATGGTTGGTTTACCATATCCAGTTTGTCGGGTTGTAGCCGAGAGCGTCAAGCACAATGCTTTAGCCTCGCTTTACGGTGGCACGGTGGTCTTGTCAATAAGATCCTATAATGATGCTTTTGTCATCGACGTGGGGTTGGGTCTCCTTGTCCGGCCTCCGCCCTCCCTCTCCTACGACGAGGCTTTTGCCGTCGACTGGATTGCGTCTAGCCTTCAACCTCTTTCTAGGTCGACAGTTTGTGCTTCGAATTGTTGTCGATGATCCCTCATGGCAGCGTATATGATGACTTCACATCCATAGTTACATCGACTCTCTTGTTTCGGCGGTGTAGGCACGTGCGGCGTAGTAAGGTCACTTATCTATCTTTATGTCAAACAAACCTTGGCCCGCTGGGAAAAATTTAGCGGGATAGCTACTTTTTGGCTCAATAGAAGAGAGTGAAAGTCTATTTAGGCGCATGTCGTGCCATTGGTTTGCAGGTTGGGGAGGGCGGCGGACTTCCTTCATCCATTTATAATTTTTATTTTTTTGTTAGGGTGTTTTTGTAAAACTTAGACCTATTTAATGTATGGTTTATAGCATTCAAAAAAGTGCACTCCCTCCATCCAAATATAGGGCTTAAGGGCATCTCCAACGCCGACCCGCAAACCTCACGCAACCGTCCGAACCGCACTATCCGGATCGCGGAACCCATCCAACGTCGACCTATATTGGTTCGCGGGTCGGTCCGGACGCGATTTTCCCCGCAAACCGGAGACAAAAGTGGGAGAGGTTCGCGGGAGTCCAGACCGCTCCCAAACCCGTTCTGCCCGTCCCGGCCCACCAAAAACCCCTCCCACCCCCCCGCGCTTATCCCACCCGGCGCTAACTGCCCGCATTCTTGCCGCTGTAGAGAGCATCGCTCCGCATTGAAGGCGGCTCAGGGCGGACACGACCTTTCACTGCCTCCGCCATTGAAGCGGCTCGCCAGCCGAGGGCGCCGCCCGCTGCACGCCCGGGTGAACACGCCTCCTCGCCGCATTCATACGCCCCCACTAAACCCGCGTGGAAGCAAAGAAAACTACTCCGGCTACACATCCGCTCATGAGCAGGCCGACATTAAATGCTACACCGGCCGAGCTCCTCGCGTCCGCCCTCTATGTAAACGAGGCCAGATGCCGGGCAAGAACCGCACCTCTCCGCCACTCCCCTCATCTCCTCCTTCACCACTCTTATGATGGCTTTCGAAGAGCAGTTCTCTGGCATACAAGCCAACTGGGTGGCCCGCCGAGCCAGCCGAATACGAGCGAGGCAGCTCACTGCACCACCTCCTGCGCCTGGCCCGACGGAGTAAGTTGCCGCCCCAAGCCGGCGCGTGGTTCAGTAACTCGCTGCTCTAGGCCCACCCGATGAGTGGCGAGTTGCTCCACGCCGGCACGTCGGGGAGCACGAAGACACGGGCATCATTGCTGTCGTCGACGATGCCACGTCGTACCGCGCCTCTCGTGTCTGCGACCGCGTCGCCCGTGCCTGCGACCGCGCCATGCAGGCAGAGACATAAGCTGGGTGCACGGCGGTGCCTCCACGTCCGCCGTTATCATCGAGGAGAAGTAGAACACGGGAGTCCGCCGCCGCTTGGGTCCCATGAAGGCCACCGCCGAGGCGACGCCGGCGTACACAACTGGTGTCTTGCCTGACTCTTGTCTTGCGAAGACCTCCGTCGATCCCACATGGGCTCCACGGAAAGTGGAGGCGCTGCCTTCCCCTCCCGTTGAAGCATCAGCCGGTGGTTCCACTCCGATGAGGTGTGGGGAAGCAAGCCGTCCTTTGCGCCGAAACATATTCCTCCAAGGCTCCCGACAGTTCAGTGATCGGGCTGTCGGACATGATGAAGACAAAGGGATCCGCGGGCGGCGATTTAGATTAGGTATTATTATACTGAAATCCGTCATGTTTATATGAAAATCCGGCATTTTATATGAAATCCGGCCGTGTTTGCATAAATTTCGCCCGGTTGGTTCGAGTTGTTGTGAAAATGTATGCCGCTACGGTTGGATGGCGTCCTCTTGCATCCGTGTCCTTGGACGGATGCGGGAGGATTTTTGTGGGTTGCCGTTGCAGATGCCCTAATATGTCTTTTAAGGTTGTCTTTGATCATTGATAAAATTGTTAACACTCTAAAATACGAGTATATGAAATGTATGATATAAAAGTTATATCATTAGAAACTTCTTTCTAATACGAATTTGGTGATATGCTTCGTGTAATATGAATGTCATATATTATTGCTATAAACTGCGGTAAAATGTAATCTCGAAAAATGTATTAAACCCTATACATTTGAATGGATGGAGGCGTAGCAGTTTTCCATATTATTATTTTTGCGAGGATTCCACTCATTACTGTTACCATGCTTGACTCCGCAATTTAGACAGAAATGAAGTTGTTAGGTTGGGATCCTGGGTAGTAACTGGTCGGAAACAATTTTATAGAAAAATTGAAGTAAAAATTGAAGCCAAAAAAATAAGTGATTTTAGCCCTTATAAAAAGAAAACGGATTCTTTTTTAGTTCGGACCGACGAAGTAATGTCACTCGACTTCACGAAAAGGGAAGTGCGCTTGTTTAACGTTGATGGTTTCAGACAGATTGGCGATGGAGAGCTGCCGAGGGGTGGTGGTCGCCTCGGCGATCTTCAACGACCACGACAAGATCCGGCAGCCCAAGGGGCTCGGGTCCCATACAGTCAAGGCGGCGTGCTTCTTCATGTTCATCGACGACCGTACCCACCGGGTCCTGGCGAGCCACGGCATCCTGGAAGACGGGCATGTCGCGTCGGCCAGCGCGGTCGTCGGCGCATGGCGCGTGGTGACGCTGCTGCAGCAGCAGCTCCCCTACGAGGACCCCGCCATGAACGGCGTCGTGGTGAAGCACCTGCTGCACAGGCTGTTCCCGAACGCCAGGTTCAGCGTGTGGGTGGACGCCAAGATGCAGCTCACGGTGGACCCGCTGCTGCTGGTGCACTCGCTCCTCGCCGGCAAGGGCGCGGACATGGCGGTCTCCAGGCACCCGTTCAACCTCCACGCCATGGAGGAGGCGATCGCCACGGCGCGGTGGCGCAAGTGGCGCGACGTGGACGCCATCAGGGCGCAGATGGAGGCCTACTGCAGCCACGGCCTGCAGCCATGGTCCCCCAGCAAGCTCCCATACCCTTCAGGTATCCACTCAAGATGAATTGCTCGCGTGCCCTGCCTGCATGTATTCGATTCTGATTCGCTCGACGTGGTGCAGATGTGCCGGACACGGCGATCATCATCAGGAGGCACGGCTCGGCGAGCGACCTCTTCTCCTGCCTGCTCTTCAACGAGCTGGAGGCGTTCAACCCGCGGGACCAGCTGGCCTTCGCCTACGTGCGGGACCAGATGAGCCCCAGGGTGAGCATCAACATGTTCGAGGTGGAGGTGCTGGAGCACATCAGCGTCGAGTACCGGCACAACCTGAAGCGCGATAATGGCGGCGGTGGAGGAGGGGCGAAGCAGGGGATCGCCAGGATGGCGTCCTCGCGAGACATCGCCGGGAGCAGCTGCGAGGGGTACCTCATGAAGATGTGGGGGGAGCCTTCTGAATAAAACAAGGCCTCTGAAAATGTAGCATTTCATCCATTCATTTTGCTCCGAAGAAAGAATTCAACTGTAGGGTAGATACACGGTAGGTGAACTTTTGGACTGGTAACACAAAGGACATCACAAACTACTCCCTCTTATACTAAGAATACTAGGCCCGTAAGGGATTCTTTTCTCTCGTTTTTTTGGAATTTATTTTGCTGCTCCTGAGAAAATGACGCGTGTGCTGGGTTGCTCCTGGTCGTTGGTCTTTTACTGGTTAAACTTGTTTAGCCAGCTATTCACGAGAATCTAACGCGTGGAGGACGTGTGGTGAGCAGGAACGTACGTGTGTGATTTCTGTGGCGATATGGTTTCTTCTCGTTTCTTCTCTGCGTGTCTAGCTCTCTCTGGAACCCCTCCCGCTGCCCACCGCTTCGCCGCCGTACAAGAGTATAAAAGGGTTAGTTTCCTTCTCCGCTTTTCACGCATGCATCTCCAGCTCCCAATCTCAAAGGCGCCCACGCCCATCTTCGTCGTCGGCAAGTGCTCGCCATAGGTCACCGTCGGGCTCCCATCTTCGCTGGCGCCGCCCCCCATCGGGAGCCATGCATGGAGGCCATGAACAAGGCGCGCCAGCGACATAAATGAGGCCGCGGCTGCATGGTGTTCCCGTCGTGACCTGAGCTTCTTCCGGCAGCCGAGTAGCTCCTCGACGTCCATGAGGTCTCCCACCTTGGCGTCCCCCACCAGCATCTCCAGCAGGTGCCTCTTGAAGCCTCTGCATGCCTTCTTCACGTCGGCGTCACCACACGCGGCGGCAACATCGCTGAGATGATAAACATTGGTGGTAATAGGCTTCGTTGGCGATGCAGCGCGAACACCCGAGCAGCCGTCATCGTCAACGCAGCTTCCGAGTAGGCAACGAGGGCGTGCACGGCGCCAGATGTCGTGTTGTTCTTCTTGTCAGGAGACGTTGATGCGGTGGCCTCGCTGATCTAAGCCTGGATCGCGAGCAACCGCGCGGGCGTGGTCGATGGGGCGCCGGCGTGTCTAGGGACGGCGATAGCACGCACACCGCAGTGCGGCCCTTGTCTGCCGAGGAGCTCCGCGGGGGTCGATCGGCGATGTCGCCACGGTCGACGTCGGACCCCATGGACATGAGTGGCCAGAATATCACGTGCACGGAGGTGAAGCTGTTGGCGCCGTGGCAGCACCGGCGCCGATTGTTCGTCATTCTGCCGAATGTGTGGCGGATCAGCTTCGGCTTCGGCGGCTGCGTCAGCTGCTGCTCCCTCGGCCGCCCCTTGAAGAGCGCGAGCCCGCCGCTGCACGGGTTGCACTCCCTCGGCATGGTCCACTCGCTGAGTTTTCGATCTCGACCCCGCCCAATCCGCCGGTGGCGGCCGCGGTCCGTGATCTCCCCGTCAGCCATCGGCGTCGCCATCGTCGTTGTGATTTACATTGTGATTTACTTACACTGAACACAACCATAGCAAATGACGTACGAAGTGTAAGTGATTATTCAGAGTCAATGACATCCAGTTAGCAACCTGATATAATGGACATCTTTCTGTTTTTGGTTCCTGACCATTAAGACCACAAGTGAGAAACCGATGTTTTGAAGTCAGGACTGTCTTTTCTCTCAGTGGGAGGTGCTTTTTTGCCCTTTCTGTATGTAGATGCACCATCGGCAAATTTGACAATTTTGACCTGTGGATGAAATCATTTCATAAAATGAACTGCCCTTAAAAAATTTTACTCGGCTGACCTTTTTAAGTGGCGACCGACACGAAGGCGTCACACTACACCGTGCAGCGCCTGTCTGACAGACGTTGCACGCCTAGCCAGCGTCGCATCCGGGCGATCCGAAAAATACTAAGTCAATATGCAGCGCCGCCTAAGAGTAAATACTAAGTCAATATGCAGCGCCGCCTAACTCTTAGGCGTTGCACACCGACTTAGTAATTTTTAAGCAGTTTGGGATGCGACGCTGGCCAGGCGTGTAGTGCCTGTCAGTCAGGCGTTGCACAGTGTAGTGTGGCGCCTTCATGTCGAGCGCCATTAAAAAGATCAGCTGAGTGAAATTTTTTTAGGGACAGTTTATTTTGTGAAATGATTTCGTTCAGAGGTCAAAAATATCAAATTTGCCTGCACCATCAGAGTGGTTTTGAGGTTGTAAGGTTGAATCTGTATTTGGCGAATTTGTATTCTAGCGCCATTGAATATCAAGTTGCTGGGCATTCATTTAGGGTCAAAGATCGAACATTACAATTCATGAACATCTTTCCGGCAAGTACAAATCAAGTTGTGTATAGATGGGATGCCACTTTGCCTACTTTGATGATTACTAAAGATTTGAGGAAGGATTATTGTAGTATGGGCATTTTCTTCTGTTATCTTTCTTGAGGTGTTATCACAACAACGTTTTTTGGTGAATTATTTTTCTGCGAACTTAGCAAATATGTGCTGCTAGAGATGTGCATATTTCTGAAGTAGATGCTGCATATGAGCATCATACTGCAATGAAAGCCAGCACCGCAACAATGAATGATAGGTACGATTTCAGAAAAAGCAATATCTGAATTTTATTCTCTTTCATATTCTCAGTGATTTTAACGCTAATAACTCGGAATCAATGATAGGTTTAGACGGGGTTCGCTTAGAGCTTTGGCTATTTCTTATGCTGATATTTGACTCACATCAAAAAATAATTTGTATCAGTATCTCATATGTGCTGATACAAGGACACACTATATTCAAAGGTATGCTGGGAGCTATAATATGATGTACATGTCAATGTACATGTCAAACACCATTAACATTTAGGCTCGATAACTAATATAAGTTGTTCTATTTCTTAATTCTTTTCTTGATCCATATCTTTGCACTTCTTTTATATTGCATACAAGATCACACACATGCGATTTATACTTTTTATGACTGTTTAAGTACTCAGTTTTTGTTCTGGAATAATATTTAAGACATGCTACTAATATTTCGGTGAAGTGTGCAATCTCTTTGATGATGATGATGTGAGCAAGGATAGTTTAAATGTTTGGTTGTTGTATCTACTCTAAAC
>NC_057802.1:114597844-114796370 GCF_018294505.1 Triticum aestivum
CACTTCTGAGCCTAGGCTCAGCCGCACCCTCCCCTACAAAAAAAAAACAAAATTAGTACTAGAAAAATTCAAAAAAATCCAAATTTTTTGTGTGTGGTAGATAATTTGATGCGTGAGGTACGCTTCAATTTTCAAATCATTTGGAGATCTGAGCAGCTCTCGGTAAAAAAGATAAATTCGGGGTCTGTAAAAATGTTTACTGTTTATGTGTGCTGACCCGATTTGTCTTTTTTGCATAGAGCTTCTTAGAAGTCCAAATGAGTTAAAAATTTAAGCGGACCTCACGTGAAAAAAAATTCTACCATGCAAAAAAATTGGAATTTTTTGAATTTGTTTTGAATTTTTTGTGATTTTTTTTCTAGACGGGTGCAGATGAGTCTGGGCATCAAAACGCCGCACTCGATTAGAAATACAGAAACAGTAAAAAGTTTGCCTCCAATATCAAGTCATTTTGCCAATCCGTCGAGAACCAGGACGTGCATACAACAACTTCAACATTGTTTAAAAACCATCAAGAACAAGATTAGAAGAACTAGCTTCGTCTATCTATCACTACATAACACCGACAAACTCAGCTGGAGAATCAACATCTCAGGTCTAAGAAGAATACTCGAGCTTCACAATTCTGCATCCATTACCAACTATATCGTTACCAACTAGATGTACCAACTACTCCATTTCTGCGACACTATTACTTGTCTTGGATATGAATGTATCTAAAACTAAAATACGTCTAGATACATCCATTTCTGCGACAAGTAATTTCGAACGGAGGGAGTATATCGCTAACAGGATTAGAAACTCAGTTGTAGACCACTTATGCATGTACCAACTAGATGTACTTTTTCCTTGTATAAACTACTTTGCCACCGACCAAGTCTTAGGACGAAAAAACTAAATAGCTACTTTGCCGCCGCGCACTAACCGCTAGTATTTGTTTACGGAGGGAGTATCAGACTAGTGTGTAAAATATATGCATACGTGGTGTTTCATACTTCTCGTACGGTCTGAAGATTGCACTCTTCGTCAATATGACACAGGGGAAATTTGGTAGCCACAAAGCACACAAAGAGATAAGACTTCATGAGTACATGAACTCACAGGCACTGAATCAACTACACAGTACACACGCAACTACGCTAGCAAGGCACAAAGATGCGTCACAAGAGTGGTCAGCACTCAACACAAACATTGCCTTCAGGCCAGAAGAAACGTCAGCAGTGTATCAGGGGGGCTAGGTGCTGGACTCCGTTGATCCCTTGGCCAGCTCGTACTTGTTCTTGAATTCTTTCCAGGCGTCCATGGCGTTCTTGGACATCTTCTCGATGTCGTCGGCGGTGGCCGTCTCCGGAGATAGCATGGTCTCCACCGCCATCATCATGTTCACCACGGCCTGGACAAAACAGAGTTGAGCACACGAGAAATTGATCACATGCAGGCTAGGCAGGCTGTATTAGCGGTGGCAAGGAAGCATTTACCAAATGTAAATATGGCCTCGAGTCACGTTGGTAGCGGCCAGTCAGCTGCTGGCAGACTTCTTTTGCCCTCTGCCATTCTCTCTGCGTGGTGATTAAACAATGTGTCAGAACGGTTAATTCGTCTTCACAGAGCACAGGAATGGAAGACAAGAAGTCACCTGATTGATGAGCACGTCGGTGAGCAGCAAGCCGAGGTCGAGCTTTCTCTCCGAGTCGCGCGACGCCGCCCACTCCTTCTGCAGCAGGCTCGTCAGCTTCCCCCTGTCGCCGATGTGCTGCGCATGGCATGAACACAAGCTCCAACTCGATCATTACACGAGTCCAATAAAAGCAATGGCATCGCACAAGCAGAGAGAGAACCTCCTTGGTGACTTGCTCGAAGACGAGGTCCATGAGCGTGGCATTTTCTCTGGGCGCGTCCTCACGCCGGAACAACGAGTCCGAGAGCGCGCCCACGCTCGTCCTCACCGCCGCCGACGCGGTGCCGCCCCGCTCCGCTCCGTCCGTGACGGCGTTGAGCGTATACACCATGGCAGGCTGCACGAGGACGGCGCCGGTGCCGCCGCCGCGCGCTGACCACGAGGCGCCGCCCAAGGTCAGCGCGAGCGCGACGCCCGCGCCCACCCTGAGCGCGGACCAGGGCAGCGCCGGCTGGCCTCCCTTCGCCGGTGCCAGGGGCTCCGAATCCGTCGCGCTCGCCTGGGCGCGCAGCGCGCGAGGCCTCCATCGTCCCGACGCTCTGGCACGGGCCGGGGCGCGGCGGCGTCGCATGCCGGCACCCGGAGCGGCACGTGCTCCGGTCACCGTGGCGCGCGACGCTGTGCAGAGCGAGGACTCCATGCGCTTGTTAGATCGCTCGACTCGATCGCGGTCTGGGGTGTGGAAGCGTCTAGTGATTCAGCTTGTGTTCGTCTCTTTCGACTTTATTCGGACGTTTGTGCCTCTTCATGCATGGCGCTTTACATCTTTTGCTACAGCAAGCAAGGCATCAAGCGCGACCTGCTTTTTAGTATAGTACGGTTAACGAGCCAGGGCTACTAAGTTTCAGGTCCTTTTATTTTCTTTCGAGACCATAAGCTCATGTCATTTTATGAACCTAGTAATATCGAGATTTCCGGATTGAGATCTTCACCATCTCAAGCAATTACAGACCTTCCATAAGCATAAAGTCGACTTGAATCGGCATAATTTTGTCGCGCATTCTCTTTTTCTAGTCCTGTGGTACGGCGTTCAGGATTTGCTCCTTCCACAAGCAAAGAACTATTCTGACTGCTCTGTTGTAATAAAGCTAGAGTAGAGCCGACGTACAACTCGGCCACCTGGGTCCAAGTCTTCACGAATACAAGGTCCCCCGACTTTCCCCTCCCCTCCCGAGCTGCTCGCGCGGGCGGCTCCGGGGGGCCAAAACCCTAGCCGCCGCCGCAAGTCCCTCCCCTCCCCCCTTCCCCTGGCCACTACCGCCGCCGGTGCCGGCGGTGGTGGCGGCGCCCGTCCGTCAAAGACGGCGGGGACGGTCGGCGCGTCCCGGCGTGCCTCTCTCGCGCGGGGGAGCGGCGCCAAGTGGGCGGCGCGGGGGGTTTCCCTGGTTGGAGGCGCATGACGAGGAGCGTTGGGAGCGGCGGCGAGTGGCCGGGAGCCAGCAGAGGCGGATCTGGCGCGAGGTGAACCTCCAGCAGGCGCCGACGGAGGGGGCGGCGCGGTGGGCCCTGCTTGCAGCGGTGCGGCGGTGTTTGGCCTGGTGTGGCGTGCGAGCGGCTGCCGGCGATGGCTGCGGAGTGGTGGCTCCCATCGGTTGTGTGCGACGCCGGCAAGGTGCTGGAGGCTGCGGGGAGGGAGATGGAGTTGGCCGCTGGTCCAGGCGGATTTCTTAGGCGCTATGTACGCAGCGGCCGGGATATCAAAGACGCTGGCTTTCTCGGGTCCGTCTGAGTCCCGCTACCCATTCGCCGTCTTTCTCTTTGGCAATCATGGATGGTTGGTGCGTCGACAAGGATTGCTCGTTTGTAGTTGTTGTTCGGTGCCGGCCGAGACGCGGCTAGATGTTCTGTCTAGGACATGCTCCTTCGTGTTGTGTCTGTAAGTGTTGTAAGTGTGGGTGTGTAGTTAACTACACTTGTTGTTCGCATCAAGTCGTAATCTTTTGTACTTAATCTTCTGCCTTCTATAAAAATATGGTACGCCAAGGCATACTCTTGAAAAAAAGTGTTCATGAATGCGACTCATGTTCATCTTATTTACAAAAAGTAGGGGCCTCCCTACTATATTTTTCAATTAAACAAATAAGAAAACCATTGTTGAAGAAATTTATTAACCGGTAGTTGCTCGGTTGGCTGATGAGTAGAGATTAATAGACTAATCAATTAATTAATTAATTAATTAATCATTCGATTTATCAGTTTATTGGCTACTCGCTGGACCTATGAGTAGGAATTAATCAGCAAGTTAACAATGATGTTCTTCAAAGCCTCAGTGAAGTAATCGATAAATGAATACCTATACAACCCACCTATCGAAATTTGAACTAAGGACATCTTGCCAAAAAAATGGTGTTATTTGTTCTACCACCACAATTCTAGCACGCCTGCATTTTCTTAGCCATACTCAGATTATGCCAAACTTTCCACAACTTAACGCGACAATTCCCTGCCAAACTTTTTGCGTCTTGCCGCAATTCTCCCTCTATATCGAAATATAAGACGATTTTTGACACTACGGAGGGAGTGTGTGCTAAGATCGGTAATGATTTTTTGCTTGTGTCATTCCATACTTTCTTAGCTAGACCCATACTTTTATCAATCTTTGCACAACTTGTGGCGAGCAATTTCACATCCAAATGTTTTGTGGCTTGTCACAGCTTAGCCAACAAAAATGTGGCAAATTATGGCAATGGCTATAAATTAAACATTCTGAAGACTGTTGAACACATTCTGGCTTTAGACACCCTCGTCACAATATAATAGTTGGTTTAGGCATCCAACAATCTTATAGCCGATCTCAAGTTATAAGGGGTAGGTTTCTTCTAAATCTTCTTTCTTGCCTCACGGGCATTGTAACCAATTGTGTAGTTATATTCCTACTCAGTGATGACAATATAAAAGAGTGGCCACTATTAGGTTAGTCAGCCTCCCAGGTCATTTGGCATGGCACCAAAGCTAGATCTTCCGTATCACATCTTGTTTGATCTATCGACTCCCATGATCACATGTTCCTCAGTGATGTGCAGCAATCTTCTTAGTCTCAAGTATCAGTTTTTCTCACATGAGGATTTGCTTCTTCAGTTTCAGTGTTAGGTGTCATTTTCTTCAGTTTTGTTGGTAGTTTTGGTGTTAGGTGTAACTTTTCTTCAGTCTTGTGAGTTACCACACATGTAGGTTGTAAGTGCATCTAGTGCCCCTTAGTGATTTTGGTGTATTGAAGACTTATAGGTTAAGGGACTGATGCGTTTGTGAGTGTACACAGGTCTATAAGTCTATGAGGAGTTTGATATTTATAGAGAAAGTCGACCCCTAAAAATGAATGTCTTCGACTGAAGACTTTGAATTTCTGAAGACTTTGAAAGTGAAGAAATTGGTGTGACCTTGAAGACCTGGCATTATTCGAGGAACATGAAGCGTGAAGACTTTTGTTTTCGTAGTTTCATTTTCTCTTTCTTTAGTCATAGGAAACACCGTACTGTTAAAGGGGTCGAGGAAATACTAAGGAAAATTTTCCAAATGATACTCAACTCAAATCCTACACTTACCAATCCCTTCGAGTGAAGCCATTGAAAATCTCATACAGCTCAGTCAATTTCTTCAGTGACAGAGATAAAGTTCTTCTGGTCTCTGAGAAATTTGTTCTGACTGAGGAGTTAGGAATTCGCCAGTGTGGATTGCCTACACAGTGAGGAACATGATAGCCCTGAGGTATTTGATACTCAAAATTCTGACCGTTGCTGTGCTATGCGCCAGCTGTCCCAAAATATCTACCCACCTAACGGTCATATCATTGAAGGGCATTTATGTCTTATCATGTCGGGCTGCTCCCTAGGCTATAAATAGCCGCCCCTACAACCACTAGCTGGTTGGCTGCTCCGAGAGAAACTGACACTTGTCATTTGAGAGCATCCCATCCTACGAGGACTTTGAGCGAAAATCATCAAGTGAGGAAAAACCCAAACCCAAACACCTACAAACCCAAAGTGATTGAGCATCACTGAAGATACTGATCTTGCGTAGATCCGACTCTTGTTACCTTTGAAGACTGTGCTTCTTCCAGACGGTTAGGCGTCATGGTCTGAGCATCCAAGAGGAAATTGTGGATCGCCAAGTGACCAAGTTTGTGAAGGTTTGGAAGTCACCTGAAGACTTACCACGAGTGATTGGGCAAGGTCTGTGTGACCTTAGCTCAAGGAGAATACGATGAGGACTGTGTGTCCGGGACTATGTGTGTTGGAAATATGCCCTAGAGGCAATAATAAATAGTTATTATTATATTTATTTGTTCATGATAATTGTCTATTGTTCATGCTATAATTGTGTTATCCGGAAATCGTAATACATGTGTGAATACATAGACCACAACGTGCCCCTAGTAAGCCTCTAGTTGACTAGCTCGTTGATCAACAGATAGTCATGGTTTCCTGACTATGGACATTGGATGTCATTGATAACGGGATCACATCATTAGGAGAATGATGTGATGGATGAGACCCAATCCTAAGCATAGCATAAAAGATCGTGTAGTTCGTTTGCTAGAGCTTTTCCAATGTCAAGTATCTTTTCCTTAGACCATGAGATCGTGCAACTCCCGGATGCCGTAGGAGTGCTTTGGGTGTGCCAAACGTCACAACGTAACTGGGTGACTATAAAGGTACACTACAGGTATCTCTGAAAGTGTCTGTTGGGTTGACACGGATCGAGACTGGGATTTGTCACTCCGTATGACGGAGAGGTATCTCTGGGCCCACTCGGTAATGCATCATCATAATGAGCTCAATGTGACTAAGGAGTTAGCCACGGGATCATGCATTACGGTACGAGTAAAGTGACTTGCCGGTAACGAGATTGAACAAGGTATTGGGATACCGACGATCGAATCTCGGGCAAGTAACGTACCGATTGACAAAGGGAATTGTATACGGGATTGATTGAATCCTCGACATCGTGGTTCATCCGATGAGATCATCGTGGAACATGTGGGAGCCAACATGGGTATCCAGATCCCACTGTTGGTTATTGACCGGAGAGGCGTCTCGGTCATGTCTGCATGTCTCCCGAACCCGTAGGGTCTACACACTTAAGGTTCGGTGACGCTAGGGTTGTAGAGATATTAGTATGCGGAAACTCGAAAGTTGTTCGGAGTCCCGGATGAGATCCCGGACGTCACGAGGAGTTCCGAAATGGTCCGGAGGTGAAGAATTATATATAGGAAGTCAAGTTTCGGCCACCGGGAAAGTTTTGGGGGTTATCGGTATTGTACCGGGACCACCGGAAGGGTCCCGGGGGTCCACCGGGTGGGACCACCTGTCCCGGAGGGCCCCATGGGCTGAAGTGGGAGGGAACCAGCCCTTAGTGGGCTGGGGTGCCCCCCCATGGGCCTCCCCCTGCGCCTAGGGTTGGAAACCATAGGGGTGGGGGCGCCCCACTTGCCTTGGGGGGCAATTTCCCCCCTGGCCGCCGCCCCCCTTGTAGATGGGATCCAGGGCCGGCGCCCCCCCTCCCAGGGGCCTATATATAGTTGGGGGGAGGGAGGGCAGCAAGACGACAGCCCCTGGCGCCTCCCTCTCCCTTTGCAACACCTCTCCCTCCCGCTTGTGCTTGGCGAAGCCTTGCCGGGATCCCCGCTACTTCCACCACCACGCCGTCGTGCTGCTGGATCTCCATCAACCTCTCCTTCCCCCTTGCTGGATCAAGAAGGAGGAGACGTCGCTGCTCCGTACGTGTGTTGAACACGGAGGTGCTGTCTGTTCGGCACTCGGTCATCGGTGATTTGGATCACGGCGAGTACGACTCCATCAACCCGTTCACTTGAACGCTTCCGCTCGCAATCTACAAGGGTATGTAGATGCACTCCTTTCCCCTCGTTGCTAGTATACTCCATAGATGGATCTTGGTGATGCGTAGGAAATTTTAAAATTCTGCTACGATCCCCAACAGTGGCATCATGAGCCAGGCCTATGCGTAGTTACTATGCACGAGTAGAACAGAAAGCAGTTGTGGGCGTAGATGTTGCCAATTCTTCTTGCCGCTACTAGTCTTATCTTGTTTCGGCGGTATTGTGGGATGAAGCGGCCCGGATCGACCTTACACGTACGCTTACGTGAGACAGGTTCCACCGACTGACATGCACTAGTTGCATAAGGTGGCTAGCGGGTGTCTGTCTCTCCCACTTTAGTCGGAACGGATTCGATGAAAAGGGTCCTTATGAAGGGTAAATAGAAATTGGCATATCACATTGTGGTTTTACGTAGGTAAGAAACGTTCTTGCTAGAAACCTATACAAGCCACGTAAAAACTTGCAACAACAATTAGAGGACGTCTAACTTGTTTTTGCAGCATGTGCCTTGTGATGTGATATGGCCAGAAGATGTGATGAATGATATATGTGATGTACGAGATTGATCATATTCTTGTAATAGGAATCACGACTTGCATGTCGATGAGTATGACAACCGGCAGGAGCTATAGGAGTTGTCTTTATTTTTTGTATGACCTGCGTGTCATTGAATAACGCCATGTAAATTACTTTACTTTATTGCTAAACGCATTAGCCATAGAAGTAGAAGTAATCGTTGGCGTGACAACTTCATGAAGAAACAATGATGGAGATCATGATGGTGGAGATCATGGTGTCATGCCGGTGACGAAGATGATCATGACGCCCCGAAGATGGAGATCAAAGGAGCAGAATGATATTGGCCATATCATGTCACTATTTGATTGCATGTGATGTTTATCATGTTTTGCATCTTATTTGCTTAGAACGACGGTAGTAAGTAAGATGATCCCTTATAATAATTTCAAGAAAGTGTTCCCCCTAACTGTGCACCGTTGCGAAGGTTCGTTGTTTCGAAGCACCACGTGATGATCGGGTGTGATAGATTCTAACGTTCGCATACAACGGGTGTTGACGAGACTAGCATGTACAGACATGGCCTCGGAACACACGCAATACACTTAGGTTGACTTGACGAGCCTAGCATGTACAGACATGGCCTCGGAACACGGAGGACCGAAAGGTCGAGCATGAGTCGTATAGAAGATACGATCAACATGGAGATGTTCACCGATCTTGACTAGTCCGTCTCACGTGATGATCGGACACGGCCTAGTTAACTCGGATCATGTTTCACTTAGATGACTAGAGGGATGTCTATCTGAGTGGGAGTTCATTGAGTAATTTGATTAGATGAACTTAATTATCATGAACTTAGTCTAAAATCTTTACAATATGCCTTGTAGATCAAATGGCCCACGTTGTCCTCAACTTCAACGCGTTCCTAGAGAAAACCAAGCTGAAAGATGATGGCAGCAACTATACGGACTGGGTCCGGAACCTGAGGATCATCCTCATAGCTGCCAAGAAAGATTATGTCCTAGAAGCACCGCTAGGTGAAGCACCCATCCCAGAGAACCAAGACGTTATGAACGCTTGGCAATCACGTGCTGATGATTACTCCCTCGTTCAGTGCGGCATGCTTTACAGCTTAGAACCGGGACTCCAAAAGCGTTTTGAGAAACATGGAGCATATGAGATGTTCGAAGAGCTGAAAATGGTTTTCCAAGCTCATGCCCGGGTTGAGAGATATGAAGTCTCCGACAAGTTCTTCAGCTGTAAAATGGAGGAAAATAGTTCTGTCAGTGAGCACATACTCAGAATGTCTGGGTTACACAACCGCTTGTCTCAGCTGGGAGTTAATCTCCCGGATGACGCGGTCATTGACAGAATCCTTCAGTCGCTTCCACCGAGCTACAAGAGCTTTGTGATGAACTTCAATATTCAGGGGATGGAAAAGACCATTCCTGAGGTATATTCGATGCTGAAATCAGCGGAGGTGGAGATCAGAAAGGAACATCAAGTGTTGATGGTAAATAAAACCACTAAGTTCAAGAAAGGCAAGGGTAAGAAGAACTTCAAGAAGGACGGCAAGGGAGTTGCCGCGCCCGGTAAGCCAGTTGCCGGGAAGAAGTCAAAGAATGGACCCAATCCTGAGACTGAGTGCTTTTATTGCAAGGGAAGTGGTCACTAGAAGCGGAACTGCCCCAAATACTTAGCGGACAAGAAGGCCGGCAACACCAAAGGTATATATGATATACATGTAATTGATGTGTACCTTACTAGTACTCGTAGTAGCTCCTGGGTATTTGATACCGGTGTGGTTGCTCATATTTGTAACTCAAAACAGGAACTACGGAATAAACGGAGACTGGCGAAGGACGAGGTGACGATGCGCGTCGGGAATGGTTCCAAGGTCGATGTGATCGCCGTCGGCACGCTGCCTCTACATTTACCTACGGGATTAGTTTTAAACCTCAATAATTGTTATTTAGTGCCAGCTTTGAGCATGAATATTGTATCAGGATCTCGTTTAATTCGAGATGGCTACTCATTTAAATCCGAGAATAATGGTTGTTCTATTTATATGAGAGATATGTTTTATGGTCATGCTCCGCTGGTCAATGGTTTATTCTTGATGAATCTCGAACGTGATGTTACACATATTCATAGCGTGAATACCAAAAGATGTAAAGTTGATAACGATAGTCCCACATACTTGTGGCACTGCCGCCTTGGTCACATTGGTGTCAAGCGCATGAAGAAGCTCCATGCAGATGGACTTTTGGAGTCTCTTGATTACGAATCAATTGACACGTGCGAACCATGCCTCATGGGTAAGATGACCAAGACTCCGTTCTCCGGAACAATGGAGCGAGCAACCAACTTATTGGAAATCATACATACCGATGTGTGCGGTCCAATGAGTGTTGAGGCTCGCAGAGGATATCGTTATGTTCTCACTCTCACTGATGACTTAAGTAGATATGGGTATGTCTACCTAATGAAACACAAGTCTGAAACCTTTGAAAAGTTCAAGGAATTTCAGAGTGAGGTTGAGAATCAACGTGACAGGAAAATAAAATTCTGACGATCAGATCGTGGTGGAGAATATTTAAGTCACGAATTTGGTACGCACTTAAAGAAATGTGGAATCGTTTCACAACTCACGCCGCCTGGAACACCTCAGCGAAACGGTGTGTCCGAACGTTGTAATCGCACTCTATTGGATATGGTGCGATCTATGATGTCTCTTACCGATCTACCGCTCTCATTTTGGGGCTATGCTTTAGAGACTGCCGCATTCACTTTAAATAGGGCTCCATCGAAATCCATTGAGACGACACCGTATGAATTATGGTTTGGGAAGAAACCTAAGCTGTCGTTTCTAAAAGTTTGGGGATGCGATGCTTATGTCAAGAAACTTCAACCTGAAAAGCTCGAACCCAAGTCGGAAAAATGCGTCTTCATAGGATACCCTAAGGAAACCATTGGGTATACCTTCTACCTCAGATCCGAAGGCAAGATCTTTGTTGCCAAGAATGGGTCCTTTCTGGAGAAAGAGTTTCTCTCGAAAGAATTAAGTGGGAGGAAAGTGGAACTTGATGAGGTGATAGTCACCCCTTCCGAATCGGAAAGTAGCGCAGCGCGGGAAGATGTTCCTGTGGTGCCTACACCGACTGGGGAGGAAGTTAATGATGATGATCATGAAGCTTCGGATCAAGTTACTGCTGAACTTCGTAGGTCCACAAGGACACGTTCCGCACCAGAGTGGTACGGCAACCCTGTTCTGGAAATCATGTTGTTAGACAACGGTGAACCTTCGAACTATGAAGAAGCGATGGCGGGCCCGGATTCCGACAAATGGCTAGAAGCCATGAAATCCGAGATAGGATCCATGTATGAAAACAAAGTATGGACTTTGACTGACTTGCCCGATGATCGGCGAGCCATAGAAAATAAATGGATCTTTAAGAAGAAGACAGACGCGGATGGTAATGTGACCATCTATAAGGCTCGGCTTGTCGCTAAGGGTTATCGACAAGTTCAAGGGGTTGACTACGATGAGACTTTCTCACCCGTAGCGAAGCTAAAGTCCGTCCGAATCATGTTAGCAATTGCCGCATACTATGATTATGAGATATGGCAGATGGACGTCAAAACGGCATTCCTTAACGGCTTTCTTAAGGAAGAATTGTATATGATGCAGCCGGAAGGTTTTGTCGATCCTAAGAATGCTAACAAGGTATGCAAGCTCCAGCGCTCCATCTATGGGCTGGTGCAAGCATCTCGGAGTTGGAACATTCGTTTTGATGAGATGATCAAAGCGTTTGGGTTTACACAGACTTATGGAGAAGCCTGTGTTTACAAGAAAGTGAGTGGGAGCTCTGTAGCATTTCTCTTATTATATGTGGATGACATACTATTGATGGGAAATGATATAGAATTCTTGGAAAGTATAAAGGTCTATTTGAATAAGTGTTTTTCAATGAAGGACCTTGGAGAAGCTGCTTATATATTAGGCATCAAGATCTATAGAGATAGATCAAGACGCCTCATTGGTCTTTCACAGAGTACGTACCTTGACAAGATATTGAAGAAGTTCAATATGGATCAGTCCAAGAAGGGGTTCCTGCCTGTATTGCAAGGTGTGCAATTGAGCACGGCTCAATGCCCGACCACGGCAGAAGATAGAGAAAAGATGAGTGTCATCCCCTATGCCTCGGCCATAGGGTCTATTATGTATGCCATGCTGTCTACCAGACCTGATGTAAACCTTGCCGTAAGTTTGGTAGGAAGGTACCAAAGTAATCCCGGCATGGAACACCGGACAACGGTCAAGAATATCCTGAAGTACCTGAAGAGGACTAAGGATATGTTTCTCGTTTATGGAGGTGACGAAGAGCTCGTCGTAAAGGGTTACGTCGACGCTAGCTTCGACACAGATCTGGATGACTCGAAGTCACAAACCGGATACGTGTATATTTTGAATGGAGGGGCTGTAAGCTGGTGCAGTTGCAAGCAAAGCGTCGTGGCGGGATCTACATGTGAAGCGGAGTACATGGCAGCCTCAGAGGCAGCGCAAGAAGCAATCTGGATGAAGGAGTTCATTACCGACCTAGGGGTGATTCCCAATGCGTCGGGCCCGATGACTCTCTTTTGTGACAACACTGGAGCTATTGCCCTTGCGAAGGAGCCCAGATTTCACAGGAAGACCAGGCATATCAAGCGTCTCTTCAACTCCATTCGTGAAAGTGTTCAAAATGGAGACATAGATATTTGTAAAGTATATACGGACCTGAATGTAGCAGATCCGTTGACTAAACCTCTCCCTAGAGCAAAACATGATCAACACCAGAATGCTATGGGTGTTCGATTCATCACAATGTAACTAGATTATTGACTCTAGTGCAAGTGGGAGACTGTTGGAAATATGCCCTAGAGGGAAAAATAAATGGTTATTATTATATTTCTTTGTTCATGATAATTGTCTATTGTTCATGCTATAATTGTGTTATCCGGAAATCGTAATACATGTGTGAATACATAGACCACAACGTGTCCCTAGTAAGCCTCTAGTTGACTAGCTCGTTGATCAACAGATAGTCATGGTTTCCTGACTATGGACATTGGATGTCATTGATAACAGGATCACATCATTAGGAGAATGATGTGATGGACAAGACCCAATCCTAAGCATAGCATAAAAATATCGTGTAGTTTCGTTTGCTAGAAGCTTTTCCAATGTCAAGTATCTTTTCCTTAGACCATGAGATCGTGCAACTCCCGGATACCGTAGGATTTCTTTGGGTGTGCCAAACATCACAACGTAACTAGGTGACTATAAAGGTGCACTACGGGTATCTCTGAAAGTGTTTGTTGGGTTGACACGGATCGAGACTGGGATTTGTCACTCCGTATGACGAAGAGGTATCTCTGGGCCCACTCAGTAATGCATCATCATAATGAGCTCAATGTGACTAAGGAGTTAGCCACGGGATCATGCATTACGGTACAAGTAAAGTGACTTGCCGGTAACGAGATTGAACAAGGTATTGGGATACTGACGATCGAATCTCGGGCAAGTAACGTACCGATTGACAAAGGAATTGTATACGGGATTGATTGAATCCTCGACATCGTGGTTCATCCGATGAGATCATCGTGGAACATGTGGGGGCCAACACGGGTATCCAGATCCCGTTGTTGGTTATTGACCGGAGAGGCGTCTCGGTCATGTCTGCATGTCTCCCGAACCCGTAGGGTCTACACACTTAAGGTTCGGTGACGCTAGGGTTGTAGAGATATTAGTATGCGGAAACCCGAAAGTTGTTCGGAGTCCCGGATGAGATCCCAGACGTCACAAGGAGTTCCGGAATGGTCCGGAGGTGAAGAATATAGGAAGTCAAGTTTCGGCCACCGGGAAAGTTTCGGGGGTTATCGGTATTGTACCGGGACCACCGGAAGGGTCCCGGGGGTCCACCGGGTGGGACCACCTGTCCCGGAGGGCCCCATGGGCTGAAGTGGGAGGGAACCAGCCCTTAGTGGGCTGGGGCGCACCCCCATGGGCCTCCCCATGCGCCTAGGGTTGGAAACCCTAGGGGTGGGGGGCGCCCCACTTGCCTTGGGGGGCAAGTTTCCCCCCTGGCCGCCGCCCCCCCTTGTAGATGGGATCCAGGGCCGGCGCCCCCTCCCAGGGGCCTATATATAGTGGGGGGGAGGGAGGGCAGCAAGACGACAGCCCCTGGCGCCTCCCTCTCCCCCTGCAACACCTCTCCCTCCCGCTTGTGCTTGGCGAAGCCCTGCCGGGATCCCCGCTACTTCCACCACCACGCCGTCGTGCTGCTGGATCTCCATCAACCTCTCCTTCCCCCTCGCTGGATCAAGAAGGAGGAGACGTCGCTTCTCCGTACGTGTGTTGAATACGGAGGTGCTGTCCGTTCGGCACTCGGTCATCGGTGATTTGGATCACGGCGAGTACGACTCCATCAACCCCGTTCACTTGAACGCTTCCGCTCGCTATCTACAAGGGTATGTAGATGCACTCCTTTCCCCTCGTTGCTAGTATACTCCATAGATGGATCTTGGTGATGCGTAGGAAATTTTAAAATTCTGCTACGATCCCCAACAGTGTGTCCTCAGGTTTAAATACCTAGCCGCTCCAACTAGACGTACAACTGACACCGCAGTTAGAACTGGTCTACGGAATCATTGTCTTCACCAAGCTTACTGGTTCTATTTTCTCAACTCTTTCATTTCCTCATTACTGTGTTGTGTGCCTGTTCATATCCGTTCGAAGACTTTGACTGAAGACTTTCTCAATTTCCTCAGTTCAATTTGTTTAGTCTGTTTGTCACCCTGTGTTATCATGTGTTTACGCTTTCTGTACTCTGTGCTTGTCTTCATTTCATCATGATGACCATGCTTCTGTTCTGTTATGTTTACATCTAAGTACTTATTCCGCTGCAAGTAGTTCTTCG
The DNA here is from genome assembly GCF_018294505.1 of Triticum aestivum. Classification (NCBI taxonomy): domain Eukaryota; kingdom Viridiplantae; phylum Streptophyta; class Magnoliopsida; order Poales; family Poaceae; genus Triticum; species Triticum aestivum. The sequence continues at coordinate 114,612,840 of NC_057802.1, forward strand.
CTTAGGAATTTCCTCACCCGCAAATTCCTCAGTGAAGAATTCATAAAAATCGCCTATTCACCCCCCTCTAGTCGATATAACGCACTTTCAATTGGTATCAGAGCGAGGTACTCCCTTGTTCTGTGTGATTTTGGTTTAACCGCCTGGAGTTTTACTTATGTCGACCGCAGGTATGAAGACCGTGTCATGCCCCATCTTTGACGGTCACGAGTATCCCAAGTGGAAGGCCATGATGAAGAAGCGCCTCATGGCAATGAATAGCGAGCTGTGGACTGTCACTGAGATTTGTCTTACCGATCTGTGCAAAATGTCGGAAGCTGATGACATTCGCAAGTACACTATTCTCAACCTCACGACGAAGGACGTCATCTGCTCCTGTCTGTCTCAAAATCAGTTCAGGAATATCATGCATCTCGATCATGCAAAGCTTATCTGGGACCGTCTCTCTGAGGTCTATGAAGGTCATCGAACCCGTCATGATCCTTGGTTTGAGGATTTCAAGGAATCACTCAAAGCGAAGACATTCAAACCAGAATCATCATCTTCTACACCATGCCTTATGGCAAAAGATGCCAAGGTAACTGAATGCTACCTATCCGAGTCCAGTGATGATGAATCTGGTGATGAATTTGGACCCAGCTATGTCAAACTTGCTTCCCTTGCCACTAAACAACAAGAGCTTTGGAAAAGGTTCAATACATGCTAAATAAGAGTGATGATATGTTGGGTGAAGAAATGGATCAGCCAAAAGTCTAGGTTTGACAACCTTCAAGGTCATCATAACACTCTCTTATCTGATCATGAGAAGCTTTCTTATGAATTTCTTCAAAGAAAGCAAGATCTTGAAAAGCTAAGAGTGAGTTATGAAGATCTTCAGAAGGAGCGCGATTCATTACTTGCTCAACAAATCAGCGCTGCTCAGGAAGAATTTGTTCCTCCATGTTTGAAGCGCATTGAACGTGAATCTGCTAATTCTTCACCTGAATGTTCAAATGCTTCCAATGCTACAAATTCTTCACCTGTCTCTGCTATCACTAATTCCTCATCTGAGGACATTGCTAGTATCACTCATGATGCAGGGCGGAAGGAATTGTATATGACAGGCATGTACAAAAGCCTCAAAGGGCATCAGACTCTTTGTGATGTGCTTAAAAAGCAGATCCTCAACAGGAACCCTAGGAAAGAGGGTATTGCCTTTGAGAGGAAAATCAATGCTGATGGAACATATTGGAAGCCTGAGCAGTACCCCAAAACCTCATGGGTTGCTGCAAAGGGACCTCCAGTAGATCCATCTAATCTATCCGGCTTTACATGTGATTCTCCTCATTCTGCTGATGAGTCATTTGACTCCAACTATAAACTGTTCAAAAATCAGAATGGTGAAGTATTTGCTAGATATGTTGGCACTAACTGCAGGAACGGTTCCCCCATGAAGAAAATCTGGGTTCCCAAAAGGTGCCTTGAAAATCTTTAGGTGAACGTCCTCATGACACCACCTGTGAAGAATAGGAACCCCATATCAAATTCTTCATATGGATCCAAGTCCTCTTATGGACCAAATTCTTCACGTGGATCAAAGTCCTCACATGAACATCATCATGCTAACACCTCTGTTTCGCAGGGAAGAGCTAAGGGCTATGAATATGAGCATTATTCTTCTAACCATTATATTCGTAAGTCCTCAAAGAATTTCTCTACTTATTCATATGCTTATCCTAACTCCTCTTATGTGAAACGAAGTGGACTGGCTTCTATGCCACCTTTCTCGTATGGAGCTCGCAGAGTGATGAACTCTTTGCCACCCCTTCAGATGTGGGTGGTGAAGAAAAAGAACTAATTTCTTCTGCAGGGTCAGGTCTCTAGACGTGCTTGAATGTCTGAAGAAATTGCTGGAGACCTGAAAATGCTTGAAAGGATGCAGGCTAATCATGAAGAAATGAATCCTCATTTCTCATGTCCTCATACTGCTTTATCTGTTTTATTGCTTGATGAATTTGGTCTGACGAAATTGATGTCATATTCTTCACTGATGAAGTATATGAGTTCGTAAGCTGCACTGATTCATCTGCAAGATGATCAACCCAAAGCAAATGAGTGGGTCCTCGATAGTGGATGTACAAATCACATGACTGGTGACAAGAATCTATTGATGGATGTTCCCTTATCTCCATCGCATCTGAAGCATATCATATTCGCCGACAAGGCAAAAGCAAGGTATTTGGTCTAGGTAAGGTTGCGATCACAAAGGATCGACACATGGACAAAGTCATGCTTGTCGAGTCCTTAGGATACAACCTCATGTCTGTCTCAATGCTTTGTGATCTTGATATGGTTGTTGTCTTTGGCAAGTATCATTGTGTTGTAATCTTCGAAGGCTTTAGGAGAGGAGATTTGTATATTGTTGATTTCTCTACAGGACCTCAACCAGCCGTATGTCTACTTGCAAAAGCTTCAGAAGGCTGGCTATGGCATCGATGACTTGGTCATGCAGGAATGAGGAATCTGCACACGCTCATGAAGAATAAGCACGTCATTGGCATTGAGAATGTCAAATTCCTCAAGGATCACCTATGTGGAGCCTGTGAGGCTGGAAAGATGACCAAGGCCAAACATCCAGCGAAGACTATCATGACTACTACTCGACCATTTGAATTGCTTCACATGGATCTCTTTGGTCCTAATCATTACTCTGCAGTTACAAATGATGCATCTCTATATGGCTTTGTTATTGTTGATGATTACTCTCGTTACACATGGGTCCATATTGTCACTTACAAACATGAGGTGCAGGAAGTCTTCAAACGATTTTCCTCGAGGGCTTCAACCAACTTTGGTGTGAAGATCAAGCACATCAGAAGTGACAATGGAACTGAGTTCAAGAATTCTGGTCTTGATGAGTATCTTGATGAACTCGGTATTACTCATGAGTTATCTGCTCCTTATATTCCGCATCAGAATGGCGTCGTGGAGCGCAAGAACAGGACTCTTGTTGAGATGGCTCGCACTATGCTTGATGAGTACAAGACGCCTCGTCGTTTCTAGATTGAGGCAATTGATACTGCGTGCCACATCATCAACAGGGTATATCTTCACAAATTCTTCAAGAAGACTGCTTATGAACTCCTCACTGACAAGAAACCCAATGTGAGCTATTTCAAAGTCTTCGGTGCTAAATGTTGGATTAGAGATCCTCATCACAATTCTAAATTTGCACCGAAAGCACATGAAGGTTTTATGCTTGGTTACGGAAAGGACTCACACACCTACAGAGTCTTCAACGACGTTCACCACAAAGTCGTTGAAACTGTAGATGTGCGGTTCGATGAAACTAATGGCTCACAAAGAGAGCACCTACCTTCTGTGTTAGATGAACAGTCACCTGAGGAAACTATCAAGTTCAAGGCTACCGAGGATGTCATTCCCACCGAAGAATCTATTGAAGAAATCATTCCAGAACATGAAGAACGCCATGCTGATGCACCTGAAGAAAATGGTGCTGAAGAAAATGCTGATCATATTCCTCGACGGCAACCCGCTCATCCTCGCGTTGCAAACGAAGTGCAGATTGAGAAAATCATCGGCGACATCAACATTCCAGGTCCTCTCACACGCTCAAAAGCTTCACATTTGTCTAACTTTTGTGGGCACTTTGCTTTCGTCTCTATCACAGAGCCCACTAAGATAGATGAAGCATTTCTGGCGCCTGAGTGGATTCAAGCTATGCAAGAAGAATTACATCAGTTCGAGCTCAACAACGTCTGGGAACTGGTCAAACGTCCAGATCCTCGCAAGCACAATATCATCGGCACAAAGTGGATCTACCGCAACAAGCAAGATGAAAATGGCCTTGTGGTGAGGAATAAGGCACGGCTTGTAGCTCAAGGCTACACACATGTTGAAGGAATTAATTTCGATGAAACTGTTGCACCTGTTGCTAGACTTGAGGCTATTCGCATATTACTTGCTTATGCTAACCATCATGATATCACTTTATATCAAATGGATGTGAAAAGTGCATTCCTCAATGGTAAGCTTGAGGAAGAAGTATATGTTGCTCAACCCCCAGGTTTTGAAGATCCAAAGCATCCCGACAAAGTCTTCAGACTCAATAAGGCCCTCTATGGCCTCAAGTAGGCCGCTCGGGCGTGGTATGATACTTTGAAGGAATTCCTCATGAAGAAAGGCTTCAAACCCGGTTCACTTGACCGTACTCTTTTCACTAAATCTTATGATGGTGAATTGTTTGTGTGCCAAATCTATGTTGATGATATTATCTTTGGCTGTACTGACCAATGTTACACAGACGAATTTGGTTATATGATGAGGGAGGAATATGAGATGTCTATGATGGGAGAATTGAAATTCTTCTTAGGTCTTCAAATTCGTCAACAGCGCAATGCATATTCATATCTCAGGAGAAATACCTCAAGGATGTATTGAGGAAATTCGGCATGCAAGATTGCAAAGGCGTCAAAATCCCTATGCCCACAAATGGCCATCTATGCACTGATGAAAATGGTACTGACTTCGATCAAAAGGTATACCGCTCCATGGTTGGTTCTTTATTGTACTTATGTGCATCTAGGCCAGACATTATGCTTAGTGTTTGCATGTGTGCCCGATTTCAAGCTACACCGAAGGAATCACACCATAAGGCTGTGAAGCATATTCTTCGATATCTAGCTCACACACCAACACTTGGATTATGGTACCCCAAGGGCTCGGCTTTTGATCTCATTGGATATTCAGACTCTGACTATGCTGGTGATCGTGTGGACCGCAAGTCAACATCTGGCACATGTCATTTCCTCAGACGTTCCTTGGTCTGTTGGTCCTCGAAGAAACATAACTGTGTATCACTGTCTACTGCTGAAGCTGAGTACATTGCTGCTGGTTCGTGCTGTGCTTAACTACTGTGGATGAAGCAAACTCTCAAGGACTACGACGTCAACATGAAGAATGTGCCTCTCTACTATGACAATGAGAGTGCAATCAAGATTGCTCATAACCCAGTTCAGCACTCGAAGACAAAGCACATTCAGATTCGTCATCATTTTCTTCGTGATCATGTGTTGAAGGGCGACATTTCTATTGAGCATGTGAAGACTGAAGAACAGCTAGCCGATATCTTCACTAAGCCCTTGGATGAGAAGAGATTTAGCAAGTTGCGGTGTGAGCTAAATATCCTAGAATCTTTGAATGTTTCTTTGAAAAGGACACCCATCCTAACACTTATGCAAAATTGATGACTTAGATGCGCAACACATGAAGAAACGTTTTTCTTCAATCAATAAAGACTAACACTCTAAGTCTAAAGAAATTAACGAAGAATTGGATTCTCAGAACCCTACGACAATTGTACGCGGTGTCTAAAATAATCATTCTTATACGGTGGGTCACGCCACCACCAAAAGTTGAAAATCTTCAATTTGAGGTTTTCCTCAGTTTTTGAAATTCATATATATATATGAGCTTATGTCCTCTACATCATTCACTTATTGCTATTTCTTCATGTTGCCTTTTCTACTAAGTGAATGTGACCGAACCCTTCCCCCTCTATGCTAAACTCAACCCAGTCTATTCACAATTTCTTCATGTGCGTTCTATTTGAAACTCGTTCAAAATCTTCACTGTGTCCTTGTCAGCTGAAGAAATTGCGAATGAAACTTTAAAATATTCTAATCTGAATTTTCGGTTGTTGCTGCCTAAACTGTTCCACATTCCACGATAATACTTATCTATTCACCCACGATCTCACGCGATTGCCACCTCTCAGTACGTGGGTGACACATGTCAAGCGAATGAGAAGGGTCAGGGGCACGTTCGTCCAATTTCTTCGGGCGAACAGTTTTTTCACCTCGGCTATAAATACCCCTCCCCTTCCTCACTTCGTTTTTACTCCGCTCGACCTCACTCCCGCTCGAGCTTCTCAAACCCTAGCGCCGCCGCTACTTCCATCGTCGCCGGTGAGGAAGAGCTTCACTGCCTCGACCTCGTCGCCGTCGTACTCGCGCCGGCTGCGGATTTCCTCACTCCCCCGCCGCCGTAGCTATCTTCCTCAGCCAAGTTAGGGCGTGGAAGATCTGAATTGACGAGCTTCACATCTACACTTCCCAGTTCGTCGTGTTCTTCATCAAGGGTAATTAAAAGTTACTTTTACCGCCCTCTTTGATTCAAATGTTTTCTACAAAATCTTCAAAGGTGTTTATTCTTCAAATCTTCACACACTGAAGACCTCTCCTTACATCTGTTCTTGATCTGTTTCCCTAAGCAATGTTTTTCTTCAAGATTCCTCAATTGTGTGGATTTTTAATCTGTACAACTCTGGAACCTAAGACTAAGAACGCTTAGTGAAATTCCTCAAGGCTCATCTGGTCAAATTCCTCAAACTTGCTCTGTTTTGCAAAAACCTTCTGAGAACGCATATGACCTCTCCAAATTCCTCGCAACTATACTCTGTTCACAGGTACACATGTCCGCTGCTGAATCACTAAGTTCTCATCAACTTAACTCATTTGCAGCGTTCCTCGAAGAAAAGTTACACACCTCTTCAGAGAATTCTGTTGTTCATATTCCTCAGCTGAAGAAAATGGCTGACGGCAAGAAGCCACAGAAGGGTGGAAAGAGGCCTGAGGTCAACACTGCTTTCGAAATCCCAGATGACATTTACAAGGATTATTGCACTCCTGATGAGGCCAAATTTGGTAAGGAGGACAAAAATCAGCACAAGGTGCGCATATAAAGGATAGAGAGGAGATGGGCACGGGAATGGAGGGAGTACAGATATGTCACTCCCAAGTATATGAAGAAATTCGCTCTTAATCCTCCATGCCCAAGACCTCCCTTGGCACCTGGCCAAGAAGCTGATCCCACCAGCCTCAAGCGTGGTGAGGACTATCCTGATGAATGGGCCAAGCGCCAGGCCAAGCTAGCCAAAATAGCTAAGGAAGCAGTGAGGAAATTTAATGAAGACTCTGCTGCTGCTGCTACCACGGCTGAGGCCTCTGCAAGCAAGCCAAAGAAGGCCATGGCAAAGAAGCCTGCTCATAAGCCAAGTGCTTCACCCCAAATGCCCTCACGGCTAAGTTCCTCGGCAATGCCCTCACGGTCAGATTTTTCAAAGCCTTCATGGCCAACTTCTCAAGCTGCTCCAGCTCCTCCAAAGTCCTCAGCTCCTCCGACAAAATCCTCAGCACTTGTGCATCTCACCACGTTCCAAAGGACAACATGCATCTCTATTGCCTCAGGAACTTCTGCTAGTTCTTCAGCTCCACCAAATTCATCAACAGGCCCCTCTGTGCTGAAGAAAAAAGCCACTACTGGACGAGGCTCTCGACCAAGTCCTCACAAGAAGCAGGTCGCCTTTCAAGTGCCGTCTGATGAAGACGAAGCTGATGATGAAGAACTTGCTGAAATCATCAGAGACAGGCAGCTCAAGTCCGCTAGAGCCAAAGGCACAAATGTGCCTCTGCTTTTGGATCCAAAATTGATCCTTGATTACAGTGATCTCTGGCACAAGGATCCCAACACTCCTATGCCTGACTTCAAGTTGACTCCTGGCCAAAGTCATATGTTGACTGCCTTTATTCAGGAAGAAAAATGGAAATTTGAAAAGGCCAGGCAGTTGAAGAAAGCGCAGTGCAGGAAGGAGCGTTTCCTGAAGAAAAACGTTGTCTCTATGACAACTGAAGAACTTATCACTATTCAATCTGAGATTAAGAAACTCAGTGATGAATTTGACGTATACCGCGCTGACTGGCTTGGAGCCAAAGTCAGGTAAGTTCACTTCCAATGTTGCAGCCCCACCGCAACAAGAAAAACCTCAGGCTGAGGCATCTGCTCAGCCTACTGAAGAACATGACAGCACCGCTGATGAAAATCAGACTGCTGAAGAGACTCGGAGTACCAGGGCTAATGACTGCATTCCAGCCGCTGAAGAAATTGCCAGGGCAACCACTAGTGTTGCACCTGAAGAATCTGTCAGGCCAGCTGAAGCTTCTGCCGCTGAGCCTGAAGTAAATGAGCAAATTCCTTCTGCTCCTCCTGCGCCTACACCAAGTCCAATTCTTCCTTCTGCATCAGATGTGAAGAAGACCAAGGCTGCAGAGCGTGCAACTGTGAAGAAAAGGAAGGCATCAACTGCATCAGATTCTTCATCTCCGAAGAAGATGAAGCCGTTGACTAGCTCTTTTGACAATCCGATTGATGCTATTCTTGTCTCATCCATGCCATCAAAGGACCTTGTTCCTTTTGATGAAGAATATGTGATCCCAAGTGGATCAGATGAAGATATTCCTTCTGCTGCTTCGTCAGAGCAGTTGGATGAAGAAATTGAAGCGGATGCAATCCTTCAACCCCAATAGTCTCATCGCCCATGCCTCAGTTCACTGCTGAAGAGGCCGGCGTTGAGGAAAAGAGTGAAGAAGAAGATGTGGACATTGGGTGCACAACTCCAGTGTTGAACGATGACTTTTGGGAAAGTCAGCACCCCAATTCTCCTCTGTTCACACCCCTTCAACAAATTCCTCAGTCCCCTGTGAATACTGAAGTACAGATGGGATCTGAAGAACCTCATGCCACACCGTCTGTCCATGAAGAGATTCCAGCCACTAGTGCCGAAGAAAATGTTAATGAAGAATTGAAGACCCAGGCTGCCACTGACGCAGAAGCTGAAATTCCTCAGCCTGTGGAACCTGAGATTGCGATTCCTGAGGTGGTGATGCAATTGACTGATACTCCTCAGCCCAAGCCAAAGGATCCCTTCTCGAAGAAGAAGAAATTCAAGGCTGATGACTTCTTCGGCGAGCATGTGTTCTTCACAGACTATAATCCCTATGACTCTGCTTGTCTTAGAAGGAAGCACTTCTGGACTGCCAGCCAAGCAAATTTTTATTCTTCACTGCTCTTCAACAAGGACAAAGTCTTCGACCACGAGCATATTCCTCACGTGGACATGGAACCACTGCCTTGCTTTACCCCAGTCCTCAGTGTGCTTCATGATGCAGGACTACTCAACTTTTACACGGATATTTGCAATTGGAATAAAGAGCTCATTTTTCAATTCTATGCGACTCTGCACGTCACCGGAGACGCTGATGATATCAACTCTTGGGTATTGAACTGGATGACCGAAAACACTCACTACAAAGCACCGACCTCTGAATTACTTCACGCCCTGCCAATCAGTCCTCCCCTTGAAGGAGATCGTTGCCTGTACCATGAGCCTGAACTCACTGCCCATTACATGCAAGTGCTAATGAAGCCTCTGAAGCCCGGTCAAGCCCCAAGGACCAAATTCCTCGTGAAGGAATTGCTATATGTGCCAAGAACAATTTATCGCATTCTGACAAAGACTTTGAGTCCAATCAAAGGCCACAACTCGACTAATGAAGAAGTCGTTGGCATCATGAAGAATCCGTTGTTCAATATCATGCATGGCATTCCTGTCAACTATCATGATTTCTTCATGAGGACTCTGGCAAATGTTGCACTCTCTCCGTTTGAGTTGAAGCCTTACGCACCTTGGATTATGAGATTCCTCAGAATAAGGTCTTCACTCAACTACAAAGCTGATTTTCAGAATCACCTCAGCTACTTGCCCCCAATTGAAGTCCTCAAGTGGACATTTTCCTCAGCTGATGAAAAGGGCAAGGCAGCTTGTTGGGGATATTACTACTAGGTGTAAACCGGCCAAGGAAGCCGGGTTATCCCCATAATGGATTGTTTATACTTAAAGCCCATGAAGACAAGGAATAAAATGGTTTACTACAGAGACTCGAAGGCCCAAGGCCCAAAGGTAGGTTAAGGCCTGTAGCTATAAACCGCCATGTAATACATGACTTGTATTGTAAGGTATGACAAAGTAGAGACCGAGCCGGTATGTGTATAAACCAGCATCGGGACTCTGTAAGCCGGCGGGCGTCGACTTGTGTATATAAAGGCATGACCCGGCGGCGGTTCAGGGACAAGAAACAACAACTCAAGATCTAGGTAAAACGATTCCGCTCCTTGATCCTCGAGACGACATCAATTCCACCACAACTGGACGTAGGCTTTTACCTTCACCGCAAGGGGCCGAACCAGTATAAACCCTCGTGTCCTTTGTCCGTTTTAACCCCTTTAAGCTAACCCATTGCGATGGCTCCACGACTAAGTCCTTTTGCTAGGACATCTGCCATGACAAACCCACGACAGTTGGCGCCCACCGTGGGGCTATCGCGCGATGGTTTCGAGTTCTTGAAGGGCAATTTTGAAGGGCTCAAGGGATACGCCGTGGGCCGGATGACCAAGAGTCATCGCGGCAAGCTCTACATCAACGACGCAGGCTGGGGCCCCGAGGCCGGCTCAATCGGGTACGGGTACCGGGTCCCCTTTGGAGGAATTCACGTCTTCATTGGCAAGATCGGCGAACCGGGCCCTGAGCCGGACATCTGCACCGACCTCTTCGAGACGGCTCAGCGTGCAAGCCCTGCCCGGGTTCAGCCCGCCGTGAAGCGTGCGTTCGTAGGATTCATTAATGGTGCGGAACTTGAACCGGCGTCCGATGGCGAGACCGTCGTCTACTCAGATGGCGAGTCGTCCACCGGGGAGACCGAGTCACTGTACCAACTGCAAGATGGCCAGCTTGGGGGCTATTCCGATGGCGACAGTATTCCGGACCCCTTTGAACCGTCGAACTGGGTTGCGATCTTCATGGCTGGAACTCAGCCCACGTTGCAATCTTCAGCCGTGGCAGCAATAATTTCAGGATCGGCAACTAGGGCGGGAGGCCCCGCGCGCCGGCCGGCCCAAATCTTGTCCGATTTATTGGACGCCTGGACGACCTTACTGACCACACAAGTTACCGCCGATACCCAAGATCAGCATAATGCGGAGGTGGCTAAGCTGCAGGATCAGATAACACAAGCTAAGGAGGACTTAGCGGCTGAAGAAACCAGGATGGCGGAGGAGCGGGCCGCTTTAGAGGCACAAGCACAGCGGATTCAGGCGGAAAATTATCGACTCCTGTTGGATTAGAACGCTTCAAACGACGTGTTAAGGAGAAGGCATCGGTCATGACTACCACTGGTTTATGAGGCAATGAATCTCTTTGGCACGCCAGGAGCAGGAACTAGTAATCCGGCAGCGGTGAACCGGATTGAGACGCCGAGGACCGGAGCACCGGATCAGCCACGGGTGACGGATCCCCCTCGACGGACCTATAACCCGCTGCAGTATGTACCGGCACCGCCGGGTCACTTCTCCACCCCTTTGGATAATATGATCGCCGCCGCATCACGATTAGCCGCTATTCCAATAGAGGGTGAATCCCCAGCGGCGGTCGAGACGCGCGCATGCTAGGGATCTTCTTCAAACGGCTATGGTGCAGCAGCATGCTTATTCATATAGCCGAGACAAAATGCATTCAACCCCACGCCCGAGCCGGAGTTATAGCAGGCACATCGATGAACCGGCTGTGTCAAGCAGTGCGGGAACCGAGACGCTCCTCGAGGACCTAATCTGGCGCATGGTGGGGCAAATGCTCAGGATGTGGTGAACAATGGAGCACGTCGAGAAGCCGAGATAGCAGCGCAGGACCGTCAGCTCACTCCCGTTCGTCCGGTGGCTTCCGTAGAGAAAGGCCTTACTTTCAGCTCTTGGGGGGTGCCCTGCCTCGTCCCGGCTTTGCGCAATGTACGGCTGCCCAAGGATTTCAAGGGCCCCCGTAAGGTGCCTAATTACACCGCCGATGTGCCTCCCGAGTCATGGATTGAGAGTTATGAGATGGCTATGGAGATGTTAGATGTGGATGAAGCGGCCTGCGCGAAATATTTCGCTATGATGTTGGATGGAACAGCTCGCACGTGGTTGAAAAGCTTACCAGTTAATTCCATTGGGTCATCGGCTGAGTTAAAAGCCCGGTTTATAGCAAACTTCAAAGACACGCGCAAGCAACCTATGTCAATTGTGGACTTAGCCGCCTGCGTCCAGGGAGAAGGCGAGTCAACAACCCATTGGGTGCGCAGGTTTCAGAGATCTTACATTCTTCGGATCGCATCAATGCCGACTCGGCGATTATAACATTGGAGGGTAATTGTCAGTTTCAGCCTTTAAAGTTGAAGTTGGGACGGCTCAAGCGTCACTGCAAAGACATGGGAACACTTATGGCTGCTCTGGTTAAGTATGCTGACTTTGATAGTACCAAGGACCCCGAGTCTGACGATGACAAACCGGGTAAGGGAAAGAAGAGCGGCAATGCCAAGGGGCAGCAGCATAACCCGACGGGCCACAATAATAATGGTAAGCGGAAAGCAGATCATAATTCAGATTTTGTGGCTAACACCAATACACAGGGTAATGGTCAGCGTCGTAAAGGAAAGCCGCCCCCAAGAAGGGCAGAGCCCAGTCCTAATCCGGAGCGCCTGAATTACCTGTTGAACCAGCCCTGCCCGAAGCATGGAACGCAGGACAAACCGGCCACGCACCTCTGGAAAGATTGTTATATCATGCGAGAATTCAAAAATTCAGATTTCTTCCGGAATGATCATGGACCATCCGGCGGTTCAGGATCCGGGTCCTATGGGCCGGGTTATGGAGGAGGCAACTCCGGTTCAGGATTCCAAGGCAATCAGGGTGGACATGGCAATCAAGGCAATCAGAGCAACCAGGGTGGTTATAACCAACAAGGACCGCAGCAGCAACAGTCAGGATACCAAAGTCACCCAAAGCAGTTGAATAGTGGACAATACCACGTTTTCACCACCAGCTTATGCAAACGCGATCAGAAGCTTCATAAACGAGCGGTGAACTCGGTTGAACCGGCAGTGCCTCGCTATTTGCAATGGTCTGAGCAGCCTATTGTCTGGAGCCAAGAGGATCACCCGCCCCGGGTTGACAATCCGGGTCATTTGGCACTGGTAGTGGCGCCTCAGGTTGGAGGTTATAAGTTCACTAAAGTGCTCATGGATGGAGGCAGCAGTATCAACATCTTATATTATGACACCTTCCGTCGTATGGGGTTGACAGATAAGAATCTTAAACCGTCGAACACTGTTTTCCATGGTGTGGTGCCTGGCAAATCAGCTTATCTGGTTGGTAAAATAGCTCTAGAAGTCGCTTTTGGAGATGAGTATGACTCAAGATCAGAGACATTGACTTTTGAAGTGGTGAAAATCCAAAGCCTGTATCATGCCCTGTTTGGACGACCGTCTTATGCTAAGTTCATGGCACGACCCTGTTATGTTTATCTGCAGCTCAAGATGCCGGGTCATAAAGGGACTATCACAGTACATGGAAGCCGCAAGATCGCTTTGGAGTGTGAGGAAGGTGATGCGGCCTATGCTGAGTCGCTTTGTGCATCAGAGGAGTTGAAGTTCTATAAGGACAACGTTGATCCGGCGGACATGACTTCTTTGAAGAAACCAACCACGGAGCATGATCCGGCCTTGAAGTTTAAATCGGCTGATGAGACTAAGATGGTTGATTGTGTGCCCGGCGATTCATCCAAACAGTTCATCATCAGTGCAAATCTGGATCCGAAATAGGAAAGCGCGCTCATCGAGTTCATCCGTGAGAATCGGGATATCTTTGCATGGAAGCCTTCTGACATGCCAGGTGTACCGAGGGAACTCGCTGAGCACACTCTTAATATTGATCCCAAGTTTAAACCGGTCCGACAATTCCTTCGCCGGTTCAATGAAGAGAGGCGCAAGGCTATTGGTGAGGAGGTAGCCCGGCTCTTGGCGGCAGGGTTCATTGTTGAAGTTTTTCATCCAGAGTGGTTGGCTAATCCGGTGCTGGTGCTTAAGAAGAATGGCACCTGGCGTATGTGTGTGGATTACACGGATTTGAACAAAGCGTGTCCGGCTGATCCTTTTGCCCTCCCCCGTATCGATCAAATCATTGATGCTACGGCGGGTTGTGAGCGTTTGAGTTTTCCGGATGCTTATTCAGGTTATCATCAGATTAAGATGGCAGTTAAGGACCAGGAGAAGACAGCTTTTATAACTCCCTTTGGAGCCTTCTGCTATATGTCTATGCCCTTTGGGCTCAAGAGTGCCCAGGCAACTTATCAGCGTTGTGTTCAGAATTGTCTTCATAACCAGATTGGGCGCAATGTTCATGCTTATGTGGATGATATTGTGGTGAAGTCCAGGAAGGAGGAAACATTAATAGATGACTTAAAGGAGACCTTTGATAACCTCCGGGTTTATAAGATGATGCTCAACCCGGCCAAGTGTGTTTTTGGTGTGCCAGCAGGCAAGCTTTTGGGTTTTCTGGTGTCTAACAGGGGCATTGAAGCTAATCCGGAGAAGATCAAGGCTATTACTTCACTGGCTAAACTGAAGTGCATCAATGATGTTCAGCGACTGGCAGGCCGGATTGCAGCATTGAGCCGGTTTATAAGTCATCTCGGGGAGAAGGCCATCCCTTTATATCAAATGCTGAAGAAAACAGACAACTTTGTCTGGAGTGATGCGGCTAATGAAGCGTTCGAGGCTCTAAAGCGGAAGCTTGCCGAACCACCTGTTCTTGCTGCTCCCATTGACAAGGAACCATTGCTGTTATATGTGGCTGCTAATGCTCGGGCTGTCAGCGTGGCTATTGTGGTGGAGCGCAAGGAGGCAGGAAAGGAGTATCCGGTTCAACGGCCAGTTTATTATATCAGTGAGGTGCTCATTGAGTCAAAACAGAGATATCCACATTGGCAGAAGCTTGTATATGGGGTTTTTATGGCGAGCCGGAAGCTGAAGCAATACTTTCAGGGCCATCCCATTACTGTGGTCTGTTCTGCTCCTTTGGGAGATATCATCCAGAACAGAGAAGCGACTGGCCGGGTTGCTAAGTGGGCTATTGAGCTTGGGCCTCACAGATTGAAATATATGCCTCGCACGGCCATCAAGTCTCAAGCACTCGTGGATTTCATCAATGACTGGACAGAGTTGCAGGCGCCGAAGGATAGACCGGATAACACATACTGGACGATTCATTTCAACGGATCCAGGCAATTGGAGGGCTCAGGGGCTGCAGTAGTTCTTACTTCCCCTCGAGGTGACAAATTTTGTTATGTTCTCCGCTTGATGTTTCCTTGTACTAATAATGCAGTTGAGTACGAGGCCTTGCTCCATGGTCTTCGGATGGCTAAGGAGATGAATCTGAGCCGGGTTAAATGTTTTGGTGACTCGAACCTAGTGGCTCAACAAGTTTCTGGTACTTGGGATTCCAAGGACCCCCTCATGGCAGCGTATCGTCGAGAGGTGGATATTGTTGCAGGTCATTTCAAGGGTTATCAGGTTGATCATGTGGACCGGCGAAAGAACGAAGCGGCGGACACTTTAAGCCGGTTGGACTCCCAGCGTAAACCGGTGCCGCCCAATGTTTTTCTTGATGTTTTGCATAACCCGTCGGTCAAGCTACCCACGGAGGAGGACTTAGCTATTCCTGATCCGGAGGCTCAGTTGGTGGCGGCGCTTCATGTCACCCCGGATTGGACGATCCCATATTTCGTGTATATGAACCAGGGTAAGTTACCAGAGGATGAAGTTCTGGCCAGGCAGATAATCCAGCGTTCCAAGTCCATGACTATTGTCAATGGCGAGCTACATCATTGTAGTGTCTCAGGGGCTTTTCAACGTTGTGTTTCTCCTGAAGAAGGTCATGAAATTTTACGCGAAATTCATGAAGGTGATTGTGGTCATCATGCCAGTTCAAAGTCCCTGGTGGCTAAGGCTTTTCATCACGGTTTCTATTGGCTGACGGCTCATGCTGATGCTGAGGACTTAGTCAAAAGGTGCGATGGCTGTCAGAAGTTTGCACGCTGGGCTCATGTTCCGGCTCAGGAGCTGAGGATGATTCCAATTACATGGCCATTTGCAACCTGGGGGCTTGATATGGTTGGACCCTTTAAGAGGTCTAAGGATAAGAAGACCCACCTCTTGGTGGCGGTTGATAAATTTACCAAGTGGGTGGAGGCAGAGCCAGTTAGTAAGTGTGATGCAGCCACGGCGGTTCAATTTATGAAGAAGGTGATATTCCGTTTTGGTTTTCCACACAGCATTATAATAGACAATGGCACGAATCTTTCCAAGGGTGCTATGGAGGAGTTCATTCAAAGAGAGCACATCCGTCTTGATGTGTCTTCAGTGGCCCACCCCCAGTCTAATGGTCAAGCAGAGAGAGCTAATCAGGAAATCTTGAAGGGGATCAAGCCCCGGCTTATGGTTCCTTTGCAGAGGACACCGGGTTGTTGGGTTGAAGAGTTGCCTTCCGTTTTATGGAGCATTAACACCACCCCCAATAGATCTACGGGTTATACACCCTTCTTCATGGTTTATGGAGCGGAAGCTGTCCTTCCAAGTGATATTCGTCATGACTCACCACGAGTGGCAGCTTATGTTGAAGCAGATAATGAAAGAGCACGCCAGGATGCATTGGACCTGTTGGATGAGAAACGGGACGTAGCGGCGGCTTGCTCGGCGATTTATCAGCAAGACCCGCGGCGTTATCACAGTCGCCGGGTTAAAACCAGAACTTTTCAAGAAGGTGACCTAGTGCTCCGGCTTATCCGAGATCAGACCGATATGCACAAGTTATCCCCGCCTTGGGAAGGGCCCTTTGTGGTCAGCAAGAATCTGAACAACGGATCATATTACCTCATTGATGTTCGAGAGCATAAAGACTCACGCAAGTCAGAGGAGGAGACGATCCAGCCGTGGAACATAGCTCATCTACGGCCTTACTACACCTGAGCCATAGGCTCCTATCAGGTACATATTTTGACGATGTATATATTACGATCAATATAATAAACCAGAGCCCCAGCTAAAGCGGGGTATCTGCTGTTCTTCTCATATCATGAGTGGTTACACGGAGGTTTCTGTTTGCAAAGCGACATCCGGTTTACCCTTTGATTCAGCTTCTACAGCTGTCTATCAATATAAGTCACTTGGGGGCTTGGTCGTATTTGAACCATAGCTACACCTCTTGGCTGGCTCAAGGCCACAAAAGAAAGTCACTTGGGGGCTTGGTTGTATTCGAACCATAGCTACACCTGTTGACTGGCTCAAAAGCCACGACAGTAAGTCACTTGGGGCTTGGTTGTGTTCAACCATAGCTACACCTTTTGGCTGGCGCAATGCCATTACTTAGGGGCCAAAGAGTGTTGTCAAGAACAACTCAAACATAGGCACCCGTTGAGCACAGCTCAAAATGTTGCTTGGGGATTCTTTGCTATCGCAATGAACAAAGAAATCTACACTTGCAATAGGCTATCAAGTCGTGGCTTGGAAGCCTGGTGTATACACCTAAAACCCCGGGTTAACCTGCCTTCATTAAGTAAGTCACTCCGCCCAGGTAAGCCTGGTATGACCCGCCAACTTGACAAGTCAATCGCATATGACCCTGAACTTGTCAATGATAGACCGGCGATTGGTTAAGGATTGAGGACCATCTTAAAAGGCTTTG
The DNA here is from genome assembly GCF_018294505.1 of Triticum aestivum. Lineage (NCBI taxonomy): Eukaryota > Viridiplantae > Streptophyta > Magnoliopsida > Poales > Poaceae > Triticum > Triticum aestivum. Next base: position 114,630,282 of record NC_057802.1, read on the forward strand.
TAAAACAGTTTAACTCAGTGGCCTGGCAGCCCATGAAAAGCCTCGCATTTGGGCCTGGCAGCCCTTGAAAAGCCTCGACTACAAGTTTTTTCTCTGGTTTTTATTGGTCAGTTTTGTTTTTCTCCCTTGTTAAAGTTTTGAGCTAAACCGGCATCCAATGGCCCAGCCTGATTATAAGTCATCCGTATAAACCGGTGTTTATTTAACCCGGCCTGGAGTTAACTATAAGTTGCCAGGATGATCATCCGGTGTTTATCATAACCTGACATCACTTATTATATACCAGCATAACATGGTTTGAGTTATCAATACTCAATATTTGGGTCGTCACCTTTATTACAAGAATGTTGGTAAACCAACAAAGTGATTCAATATCACAGGTATGATATGTTTCATATTTCATTATTTAAAGCTATGGTTATCAACCTTGGCTATATATTGGGCATTATGACCCATCCGGCGGTAAACCGCCAGGACAGTTTTCACTTTGTTTCATGCAGAAACAGGGCTGTATAAAACCAATAAAGATCATAAGCAAATATAGCATGACGGATTAACAATATTGTGTGCAACAAGTATGCACGATGGCATACTAGATCAGCTGTTCAAGCTAGCCTATTACAAGGCGTTTCGACTGCCCAAAAGAATGATTGTTTTTCACAAGGAGGACAATAGGCACAAGTTAAACCAGCTTCCGAATTATGATTCTGCCTCAGGTTGATGTGAAGGTTGCGGATCTTTCTGCGCCGGTTCATCCTCATTCTCTCCACCCAGTGGCTGGAAGTCAATAGTTGTCCAATCAATTCCTGTTAAGGCTTGAAAGACAGCTTCGTCGTGTATACGATCAGACGGTTCAACATCAGGAGCGTAAGTGTGCTTACGGATCGGCGGGATCAGATTTTCCACGTCATAAGTTGGAGCACTTATTCGCTTGCTGCTGGCGTCATATACATTCTGGTAAATTGACAAGTTAGTATCTTCAGCCAACTTACTTGCCAGTGGTCGCATCTCTCTTGTGATAGCCCGGAGATCGTCATTGTTAAATTCTGAACCGTCCTCTTTTTGGCTTGGGTAACCATTTCCAACATCTTCCGGATCAAGGTCAGAGATCCAGGCCTTGGCGTGCGTCAGTGCAGTAAGGGCACCGGACCTAGCAGCGGATTTCTTCAATTCCACAATCCGGGCAGGCATCATAGACAATTTTTCCAGTGTTTCCTTGATTAGCGACGGGGGCGGATGGTTATTGGAAGCTGTGCAGATGGCTCGTTGCGCGCCGGTATAAAGCTGCTCTACCAAAGTATAGACGGCCTTCAATTTTTTGCGCATATCTGCACCAAGATGAGTAACACGGCTACCTGCAAAAGGATCAAATTATTATTAAACCGGAAGTTTTTATAACTGGTGTTGTTACATATTGGTGAAGAGATTGTTACCAAAGATGGCAGAGGTCATGGCATCAATCTGCCGCTTCAGGCTGTTCAGCTCTTCTGTGGCCGGTTTAAGGGCGTTTTCCGCATCTTCTACCCGCTTTAACAGGGTGGCTTTTTCAGTTTCCCAATCTGCCCGTTCGCCTTTGAAGAATTCCTTCAGCTGCTCCATGGTTGTTAAAGCGATGGTCAGCTCACTCTTAACTTTGCAAGTTTCATCTTGCTGAGACTTGATGTTTCCTTGGAGGTCAGTGATTTGGGAGTCTTTTTTGGACAACTCAGCCTGCAAAATACAGATAATAAGTTAGCATTACAACATTGAAGTCCCAACCACATAACAAGATATCTACTTGACACTTGGGGGCTAATGCGGATTGCTTCTTATCAGCTATTAATTTAAAGTCTCAAGCACATAACAAGTTATCTACTTGACACTTGGGGGCTAATGCGTATTCGTTCAGATTCAGATGGATTGTCATCATTATAAGTGGTGAGATTAATAGGATGTACCGGTTCATTCTAAAAAGATATAAGCCGGTTCATGGGGGCTACACCAGCAAAATGCAAATATCGATTCAAGACCCGGTTCAAACCAATGTTATGAACCGGCCCTTGGGGGCTACTGGAGTTGATACGTTAGACCAGTTCTAACAAAAGGACTATTGGAATATTTATGCAAAGGGAAAGTGACATTTACCTCATACCGCTCCTTCATCAGGCCTACTAAACCGGCTTCAAAGTCGCGGCTTGTATACAGGCGGTTTAAAAAACCAGAATGAAGGTCTTGAGCGCTGAGGTTGGTATAGTTGGATAACTCGATTTCCATTTCCCTTTGTCCATAGCAGAAATTTCTTCTTTGGCACTATGCTTTGATAAAGCGACAGGACGACCAGGGGATCTGAAACCAAGGCCAGTTACGACAACATCGTCATCCGTAGTCTTGGCAGGGCTTGGCGGTTTATCGGATGCTTTAGCCGGACTCGGCGGATCAATAGTTGGACTTAGTGGATCAGTTGACTGGCTTGTTGGATTATTTTCTACCGGTTCAACAAGCGTGTCGGTTGCTTGAGGTTCCGGATTATCAATAATAGTGTTAGCCTCCGGGTCAATGGCCTCTGGGGTTTTCTCCGGCTCAGTAGCCGGTTTAGGGTCGGTTGGCCTATTCAATCTAGCCTTCTTGCTTGGTCTGGCTTTAGCACTGAAAAAGAGCAGATACGAAGATCAATATGACAATATAATACAAGACCAAAAAGTTAAAAGTATGTTATGCTTACCCAGGGACGGTTTTCAGAGGAGGAAGTTGTGTCGCTGACGACTCACTGGAAGATGAATGGGAAGTTCCCTGATAATTTGAGTCAGACGGATTAAGAGGATATCGGATGTAACCCGCCTTAGGGTAAAGGGTGTCAGGAGTATAAGCAACCTCTTGGCGGCGTTTGCGAACCGGCGAATTTGGTAAACCGGAGGAGGTCACCACTTGACCGCTATGTCGAGTTGTGCGGCGAGCTTCATGCTGCTGCGTCTTTGAAAGAAAGTGCGGGTCCAAATAAGAAAGAGGGCATGAAAATTTTACTTTCCGAATGGCTCGACGGATTCTTGGTACTGGCACAGGATCAGAATCAGAAGAAGGAATAGTTACCTCATCAGCATGGCTGGCTTCCGCTTCATCCTGGTAATGATCATTGTCAATAAGGTGTATAAAAATTGAACCGAGAGAGTCAAGTTCTACCTCTTCATCCTGGTAATGATCATTGTCAATAAGGTGTATAAAAAATGAACCGAGAGAGTCAAGTTCTACCTTTGAATCCGGATTATCCAGATCATCATCAATAATGGGCTCGGACGATTCAACGTTCCTTCTTTTCGCAGGCATTTTTGAAGCCTTGGTCTTAAGCCGAGGATTCTTTACTGGTTTATCTTGTGATTTTTTCTTCCAGAATGGATCATCGGCCTGCATAGACAGATAGTAAGTCATCAAAGGAGAAATTTAACAAAGGATGGATAAAGACAGAAATACAGTAGATTATACCTTTGGCGGTTTATTGGCAGCATAGAAAGGACTGAGCCCGGTTTTGCTGCATACATCTATTGGCTCATTAGGCATCTTTTTAACAGCTTCGGTGACTTCATCATGAGTCAGCTGGATGTCAATATGGCACTGCGGGTCTTTTAGATCCCCTGTGTATTCACACATTAAACCGGACCACCGGCTTAAAGGTAAAACGCTCCATGAAACCCAGCATCAGACAAAATCCACGTCTGTCAGCCCATTTGCAACAAAGGCTCTGAGCTTTGCCAGTTGAGGGGCATATTTTGCTCGCTCTTGGGCGGTCAACCGTTGAGGAAAGGGATGAGCTTGGGTAAGCCGGTGTGGACGGTAACCCGGCAAAGGATTTTCATTGGCTGGGGCTGTGTTGCGGCAGTAGAACCAAGTCTGATTCCAGTCCTTAGGATGACTATGAAGCTTGGCATGAGGGAATCAACATCTCTCCTCTTCTGAATTGAAACCCCGCCTAGTTCAGTATTGGGGCCACCCGTAAACTTAGTACGGCGGTTTAGCTAAAAGAAATCCCGGAACAGATCAACAGTAGGTTCCTCTTGCACAGTCACAAATATTGGATATGGAGTTTGGACCGATATCTTGGGGATGGATTTGAAAGTCGGCGAGCACGTCACGGAAATTTTTTGATCCGGGAGGAGTGAAGCCTCGGCTCAGGTGAGCATCAAATACAATAACTTCTCCGTCTTGGGGTTCAGGAGGAAATTCTAGACCGGGGACTCACCAATGGATAGTGTCCTTATTTGCTAAAGCGCCCGTTGCAACACAACCAGCCAGCTGCGCTTCCGTAACCCGGGAAGGAACCCAATTACAGGAACAGAATTGTTTGGCCATTTCTGGTGACAAGCTGGAAAAAAGCACGATATCCGGTTTAAAGTTCATGGTTACAACTTACAAACCGGTGCAATGATGGAAGACGATGATATTTCAAGCATTTGGGTGTACTAAACCGGATTTCAGCATTTAAAGCAGGTTGGTGGTTTAATAGAGGGCTAATGGTATATGATGAGTTATCAAAGTTTAAAGGATAAACCGCCCACAATGGTATAGAGGCTACAGATTTACAAAAATTTCTAAGTATGGCGCAAACAGATTTCACAGATCGGTGGTATAAATTTGGATCTGCCACAGTTCTAAAAAGAGGAAATAAATTTAACCTAAAATGGTGGCAGTGGAAGAACACGTTTGTTTGATTGGATCTCAGGCAGTAAAAGGTGTTTTGTGAGGTTGGCAAAGGATGCTGGACTATCATCGCCTACTTCTACTATCAGTTGCAAATCAAGTTATGAGATCTAAGAACAGAAAGAAGACGAACAGGAAGAACACCGATGAACGGCGGAACCCTAATGCAGATCTGAGGTTGAAAAGGAAATGAACTCACTGGTGCTGCGGAACAGCGGAGGAGCGCCGCATTGCTCTGGTTCGATCAGGTTGATGCAGTGGCCTTGGTTGATGAAGATATGAAGGTCGACGGCAGCGGCAGAGCTCGGGTTCTGAGACGTCGCGAGGAAGAAGAAGGAGACGAAGAGAAGGGGGGAAATGGAAAGGACACTCGGCCGTATTTATAAAGATGAAAGGATAAGGGTCAAGCACAAGAATCGAGGAGCCTAACAAATGGATATGTGACAGATTTGTCACCTCGATTGTCGGAGGCTCATTAATGAAGGTGAGGAGTATACCATTTAAAATAACAGGTGACGTCACGGCGGTTTATTATGATTCTGGATGATGACGTCATGGCGGTTTACAAGATATATGCAAAGATATGGAAGAAGAAATTTTCTCAAGGTTTTGGAGATTGACATGAACCAGTTCAAATCAATCTGGGGCCTAATGTTGGGGATATTACTACTAGGTGTAAACCGGCCAAGGAAGCCGGGTTATCCCCATAATGGATTGTTTATACTTAAAGCCCATGAAGACAAGGAATAAAGCGGTTTACTATAGAGACTCGAAGGCCCAAGGCCCAAAGGTAGGTTAAGGCCTGTAGCTATAAACCACCATGTAATACATGACTTGTATTGTATGGTATGACAAAGTAGAGACCGAGCCGGTATGTGTATAAACCGGCATCGGGACTCTGTAAGCCGGCGGGCGTCGACCTGTGTATATAAAGGCACGACCCAGCAGCGGTTCAGGGACAAGAAGCAACAACTCGAGATCTAGGTAAAGCGATTCCGCTCCTTGATCCTCGAGACGTCAGCAATTCCACCACAACTGGACGTAGGCTTTTACCTTCACCGCAAGGGGCCGAACCAGTATAAACCCTCGTGTCCTTTGTCCGTTTTAAGCCCTTTAAGCTAACCCGTTGCGATGGCTCCACGACTAAGTCCTTTTGCTAGGACATCTGCCGTGACGAACCCACGACACAGCTGCTATTATTGATGAACGCAATCGTCCATTGGATGGTTAGTTTTGCAAAGCTGCATCTTACTCCACCAATGATGATTCTGCTACTCATGATTCTGCCGGTCATGCATCAAAGCCAAATCCTCAAGCCACAGCTCCAATAGTGATGACTGACCGTGAGCTGTTTCTTAGTCTTCACCAGAAGGTGGATCGAAACCACAAATGGGTTAAGCGTCAATTTGGTTCTATTCTTCACAACATGACTGCTACACACAATGCAGTGAAGAAAAACCATTACTACCTCCATGAAGTCTTCGGTCGCACCTGGGCTATTCTGTCACATCTATATGGTGAAGAAGATCTGAAGCAAATGGGTCTCAAGGAGGATTTTGACTGGTGTCGTGGAATTATCACGGCAGATGTCCTAGCGTGAGGACTTAGTCGTGAGGCCAACTCATCTATGTAGTAGCTTGAGAGGGGTTGAGCGGAATCGAAAGACGCAACACAAGACAAGGATTTAGACAGCTCGGGCCCTGGGAAACATCAGCCGGTAATAACCCTACCATGCTATTTGTGGCTAGGTCTCATTATCATCATGAGGGAGTCTCCGGTAAACCGGCTCTTTGTGTCTAGCCCCAGAGATTGTTTCTTCTTGCTTGCCCCTCTTTGGGGAGCCCTGCCCCTCCTTATATATGTTGAAGGGGCGGTTTACATGACTAGTCCTAGTTGGATTAGGATTACTCTATTACAAGTGGAGTCCTAGTCTTGCTTCCTTTGTAGGAGAACATTCCTTGTGCTTTCCTCATAAACCGGCCCACCATAGCATGAACCGGCCTTCCGGGCCTTGGGCCTTGTCATCCGTCTGACCCGCCCGCCGGGTCACCAGTGAGTCATAATGACCAGGCAGGTTGCTTGTAAACCGCCAGGTCAGGGCGGGTCGCCAGTGAATCGCCAAGTGTTAGCCGGGTCTCAAGTAAACCGCCAAGTCCGGCCGGGTTATACTTCCGGCCGGTTTACGCTGCGGGGTATATCCCCGACATTAGCCCCTAGTTTAGCTTGGATTTATCCATGGTAAACTGATCCTGTAAACAAACACAAGAACAACTTTGACAAGTTGTACTCCGGGTTAAAAATTCTTGTAAACCGTCTCCTGATCATCCTTAAATCCTTGTCATTTCCTCCTTGTAGAAAAATCCGGGTCAATAAACCAACTTCATATTCAAATTGCTGATGTTGGTTTCTCATAGAAAAATATTGTGAAGAATAATCCACTTGAGTCGGTTTCCAAAGCACTGGCTTTAAGAAATATTGGTTTTGAAATACTCATCTGATATTCAGCCGGTTTGAAGATGTAAAAACTTCCCGGTTTACCATTGCCAAAATTGCCGGTTTATGAATATTGATGGCACCGGATCATAACCGTTTGTTAACATCAGCTTTGAAAATATACCTCTTATATGCCTATCACTTGTAGCCCCCAAGTCTTAAGAAGGCAACGCAGTAACAGCTTAAGATTTGCTTCAATATGAATGTCACAAGCTTGAAGAAATCCAAATTGTTCATCTCAGTCACTAGTCAAAACTGAATATTCCACATATGTAGCCCCCAAGTGCCGGGTTGTCATGCTTGCAGCAACCTGGGACTTGAAATTGCCTTATGCTCATAAGAGCATGTCTAACAGAGCCCTCAAAAACTCAACCTTTAAAATCAGTTTGAGGGCTGAGAAAATGTCGTTTTGAAGGCCGAAAATCCCTGGCGCAGATCAGTGCCCTCAAACCAACCCTCAAAACAGAATATTCTGTTTTGAGGGTTGGTTTGAGGGCACTGATCTGCGCCCCGGCCTCCAAACCCTCAAAACTGGACAGCAACATAAATCACTTCAAATTTGCAAATGATCATCATCACAAACATGAAACAAACCTGCAAATCATCATCATCACATAGTAAATCCCATGGACATCATAGCAAAATATACAACGTGCAAATGATCATCATCACATAGTCATCGGAGACATCATTTGCAAAACATAAAACATACGAACAACTTCAAGCACCGGTGAAGTTGTCCACACCTCCATCGCCTCCACCACTCATCGGAGACTCACCTCGGAGAGTAGATGACGCACCACCACCAGCACCACGCAGTAGCCTCTTCCTCTCGGCGATGTTCTCCTTGTACTCCTTCCACCACGCCAATTGCTCTTCATCCATGTCCTTTCTAGACATCATCATGTGCTCCTTCTCCTCGTCCATGAGCTCCTTCCATGCTTTTGCTTCCTTGAGCTTGATCATCCTCTCCTCCATCTCGGCCTTGCGCTTGGCATCTTCTCGCCTTGCTTCCAATTGTGCAAGTTTCACCTCTTTCTTTCTCTCGGTGATAATAAGCTTTGCCTCCAATGCCTTCGCCGCCAATGCCTCCTTTGACTTGACCATTTGATCAAGCTTTTCCTTCAAGCTTGATGCCTCCGCTTCCATCTTCATCCTCTCTTTTGCCTTCTTGTTTCCCCCGGGCTTGTCATGGTTTCTTCCTTCGTCATCACTATCATCCATTTTGAGCATGTCTGATTTTTTCGGTGCACTCTCTTGATACCTCAATTTTCATTTGTCAAGATGTTGGAGCAATGCCCAACAATGCATGAATGAGAAGGATTTGCCCTTGGAACCGGCCATGTCATTGTACCTCAAGTCGGCATATTTCTCCTAAGACATATCATCATTGGAAGCATATGAAAATCACAACCAAGCATAACCAACAAGTAAATAAAGCATGAACCAACAAGTAAATAAAGCATGATATTTGTACTCACATAATCACTCTCAACACAGCCACTTGGGGGTTGATCCCTCACTTGATCCATAGCCGCACTCCAACGAGCACAAGCGGGTTTCATCAACTCCCACCGGCCTTGAAGCGATCGGTAAGAACGAGCTCTCAATGTGGCAGTCTTGGGTTTCAGCTTGCAATACTTGTCCTCAATGCGTTGCCAATAACGTTTCCCGGTTTGATGGGTGCCGGTGACCGCATCCAAGCCCACTTGTGACCAAGCCTTGACCAAGAGGACATCCTCAACCTCCGTGTAGTTCGCCGTGCGAATTGGCCTTCGAGCACCACCTCCCGCTTCAAACATTTCCTCTCCGATCTCGGTGACATCTTCATCTTCTTCGTCCTCCTCACCCGCCTCCTCCTCCTCACCGGCCTCCCCTCCTCAACCGCCGGCTCCTCAACATGGAAGTCGAAGGAAGCAAGTGGAGGAGATGCGATGTTCACCTCCGCGTCGTTGAGCAATGCCCTATATGACACGGTTGGTGCAGACATTTCATCGAACACGTCAGTGGCGGTGGCGGGCGGTGGTGGCGGTACCACTTGCTCTGCCCCCTCTTGCGGCTTGCGAGCTTCTTCTCCTTGCGCTTGGTAGTAGCCGCGGTGGAGGTTGCCGGCTTGCCGGGCTTCGTCGGTTTCGCCGCCTTCCCTGCCGGTTTTGTCGGCTTCGCCGCGGGGGCGGGCACGGGCGGCTTGCTCGGCACGAGGTGGGTGCCCGCCCGCCTCCGTTTTTGGCCAACGTGGGTGGCCGCCACCATCTCTGCCACGGCGGCGTCGGTCGAGGTGGCCGGTGGCGGGAGGCGCGGGGCCGGGGCGGGGGCGTGGGCAGGCACGGGCGCTGCGGGGCCGGGGGCGGGTGCGGGCACGGGGGCGGCGGAGGGGGTCGCCGGGGCCTGGCCGGGCTCCATGGCCGGCGGCGGGGACGAGCACGGGTGGCGGCGGCACGGAAGGCGCGGGGTGGCGGGGAGAGAAGTCGGGAAATTTCCCTCCCACGTGCGTGGTTGACCGAGTGAGGGTTCGGCCTGGAAAATTGGCCCAAACCCTCACTAGTGCAGGTTGGACTCGAAGTTGAGGGTTCGGCCTGGAATGTTTTTTGAGGGTTTAGGGATTTGAGGGTGCTGATCTGCGCCTTTTTTCTGCTCAACCCTCAAACTGGCAGTTATTTTGAGGGTTTGACCAGTTTGAGGGCTCTGTTAGACATGCTCTAAAAACTTCAACCAATGTAGCCCCCAAGGGCCGGGTCATTATGCAATAATGAGCAGGGACTTTGTATGTAGATTCAAGCAGCAACGTGTAACCCCCAAGGGCCAGCTCAGTAAGATAATATTGAGCTAGGACTTTATATATACTTCATTGAGAATAACATTATATGATGTAACTCCGATCATGGGGCTTGAACCCATGTCCACAAGGTTGAGAGCTTTGTGCTTTACGAACTGAGCAGTGGATCCTTCAATGATAGATGAAAATTTGTGTACCTTGAATTGTTGACAGGAGCAATTGGTAGCCCCCAAGGGCCGACTCATTATGATATGATGAGTCAGGTCTTCAATAAAACTAATAAAAATGACTTTGCATTAGCCCCCAAGTGTCATGGTACATGCTGGCAGTGACATGGGACTTGCATATTTGATGTAATCTTCAACTTGAATAATGTAGCCCCCAAGTGCCGAGTCGTAAGCCTGCAGCGACTCGGGACTATTCCTTCCATTGTAGAATAAATTATATCCATTGATAAAATAATAGCCATTGTGCTGAAGCGACTTTGAAAACCTCAATCATAATATTGGTTATTGATAACCATAATAAAATCCAGCCATGTTGGCTATTTGAAGATTTGAATAATATAATCCAATGATTTATGAGCGCATGATTCCAATGGCGCAATCCAAATATACACTGGCGATTTATAATCCCAAGCCAGTCCGGGTTAATAAACACTGGATAATTTATCATCATACTGGCGACTTATAGTCGAAAGCCAAGCCGGGTTAATAAATGCCGGTGATTATAATCATGCTTTATTCAACCTGTTTCTGCATACAACAAGTTTAAAGTGTCCTGGCGGTTTACCGCCGGACGGTTCATAATGCCCAACATATAACCCGGGTTTATAACCAAGGATGCACTTAAGAATAATCAAATATGAAATATATCATACTTGTGACATTGAATCACATCGTTGGTTTACCAACTTTTTGTAGTAAGGGTGATAGCCCAAATTTTGAGTACTGATAACTCCTTCCATATTGTGCCGGTTTATGATAAAACCGTACCGGGTTGTGATAAACACCGGATTAACCATATATAATACTGGCGACTTATAGTCGAAACCAGACCGGGTTAATAAACACCGGATTATAATTGATCATGTATACTGACAACTTGTAGTTGAAAGTCAAGCCGGGTTTAATGAACGCCGGTTTAGCAAAAACATTATAAATCTCATTAAAGAAGAAAAAACTTAGCAAATAAAAGCGGATGAAAACTTGTAGTCGAGGCTTTTCACAGGCTGCCAGGCCCCAAATTCGAGGCTTTTCATGGGCTGCCAGGCCACTGAGTTAAACCATTTTGCAAAGCCTTTTAAGATGGTCCTCAATCCTTAACCAATCGTTGTTTTAACTTGACAAGTTCAGGGTCTTATCAGAGTAACTTGTCAAAGTTCGACGGGTCATACCAGGTTTACCTGGGCGGAGTGACTTACTTAAGAAGGCAGGCTAACCCGGGGTTTTAGGTGTATACACCAGGCTTCCAAGCCGTGGCTTGATAGCCTATTACAAGTGTACATTCTTTGTTCATTGCGACAGCAAAGAATTCCCAAGTAACATTTTGAGCTGTGCTCAGTGGGTGCCTATGTTTGAGTTGTTTTTTTGCAACACTCTCTTTGGCCCCGAAGTAATTTTGGCTTTGAGCCGATCAAGAGGTGTGACTATGGTTCGAATATGACCAAGCCCCCAAGTGATTTTTATATAAGGCTTTATAAGCTGAATCAAGGGGTAAACCGGATGCCGCTTTATAAATAGATATGGCAGGATACCCATGTTTGAACCGCGCATCATGGCAGCAGGTCCTTTTCAGCAACCTTTAACTTTTTGGAAGAGATAAATTCTTCCTGAACCGGGATGTTAAGCCGGATATTGAGAGCTTCAAAACTTTATGGGAGACATATTTCCCTTGAACCGGATCTTAAATCGGAATCTTCATTTTCAGCCGGAAATTTTCTGACGACCTTTAAACTCGAACTTGCGAGAGATTAATTCTTTTTGAACTGGGAATTCTTAAACCGTATTTGAGAGCTTCAGAGCTTTGTGGGAGAACAGATTTCCCTTGAACCGGGATTGTAAACCAGATATTAGAGAGCTTTAGTGAGACTGACTTCCCTTGAGCCGGATTTTAAACCGGAATCCTTTCTGATGACCCGAAACTTCTATATTGAGCCGGGATTTTGTAACTGTCATATACTTTCTAATCCGGAAATTTTCTGACAGCCTTTAAATTTTCATCAATATAACAATACCCTCCGGGACCGGGTTATCTTTCCATCCAATGTCTTGGGGTTCTTGACTTCACTGAAAACCGGCAACGTTTGCTGAGTCATATCATTGTAGCCCCCAAGTCTTAAGGTGACTCGAGGAGTTGGCTTGAGATTCTCCATATTTGACCGTGATATAAACCGGCATAACTCGTATATCATTGGTGTTGATAGCACGATGTGAATCCACAGAAGGTTGAGGTGACTGCGGCGGGTTATAAATGATCCCGTATGAGCCGTGTCAGCAACTCGGCCAATGGTTCCTTCCAACTGGCTATTTGAAGTTAACCAAACTATAGTGGCGGCGACTTGTGCGCCTGCTCATTTAGCCATCCAGTGCAGACGGCGGTTGATGATAATTTGCCTCCAATTTGAAAGAAAACCGGGCTACCCAAGCAGTGACTGGATTTATACTCAATAAATAGCTCATGCAGACAGGTGCGGCCCGGTATGTTGATGTAGACCAGGCCGCAAGAGACGGACAACAAAGACGATCGCAGCATCAGAGGCGGCTCAGATAGATGAATCGGCCGTGGTGTTGTAAGCCGGTGCGGACGGGAGAGTCGACCACGGCAATTGTAAGCCGGTGCAGACGGGAGAGCCGGCCCCGGCGTTTGTAAGCCCGACTCTTGCAGTGAACAATTGTCCTGCATAAACAATATTGCAGATCAAGGCAAAGATAAACTGTCCTTTGACAAAAACAATATGTGCTAATAAAACAAACTTAGATGGATATCACCTGATATGTTAGGCCGGAAATAATCCGCCATGGAGTTGATGATATCTATGGTGAAACTGAAATCACTCACGGGTGAGTCGGCCGCGGTTTTTATAAACCGGTGCGGTCGGGCGAGTCAATCGCAGGCGCGGTGAGCCGCGCGGACGGGCGAGTCAACCACGTCGCATTGATGTAGGGAACAATTGTCCTGCATCAAAAAACATCGCAAGCCAGAGTAATTGTTCTTTGACAAAAAACAATATATGCTAAATAGAATAAACTTAAATGGATAGATATCACCAGATTGTTTGGATGACGGATGATCCGTTCAACGCAACAGAGGCGGCTCAGGCAGACCACCAACTCAATATGGCCCGGGTGGCTTAACCCGGCAGTGGCGGCTCAACGCGGCCCCGATGTCTCAACACAGCAGCGAAACAGAGGTATCACCATGGTGGCGGCTCAAAAACTGCAGCGGCAGCGCGTTGGAGGCGGTGACTTGAACAGCTTGAATCGGACGCGAGGTGACTTGCACATGGTAGATGAATTTGTAATGGCCAAAACAGCGGTGGCAACCAGCGCTCGAGGCAAGCTGGGATAGCCGGCGGCTTAAAGACAGCCCTACCACTCGTGGCGACTTGGTCATTTAAGTACACACACTGCCGGAGGAAGAGCAGGGCGTCCAGGCACCGGCGGCTCGTCAGCGGCGGCTCAGAAGCAGAGGGTAGGGCTGGCTCAAGGTGGCTCGGAACTGGGCGACGGCTCGGAGATTGAGGTCGTCGGGGGGTGACTCGGTGCAGAGGACGGATTCAGCGGGCGGCTTTGGCGTGCCGGTCCGGCTGAGGTGAGGAGGCTTGGCGCGCCAGCGACTTCAAAGGTGACTCCACGAGGCTAAGTGTTGGTTCGGCGGAAGTGTAGTGAACCGGCACATGAGGGGAGGTGGAACAACGCAACAGGGAAGGCCAGAGCGGCGCGCGCAAGGGGTGTAGAGGAGGCGTGGCCATGGCGGGTCAGAGACGGTGCGGCGAAGCCAGCAGTAGGCCGGCCTAGGCGACTAGCATAAGCAGCAGCAATAAATAGGCAGTGAGCCGGCGTGGGCGACCAACATGAGCAGCAACAGTTGATGTGACATTACGTAGAGACAGAGATGCCCATATGGACTTTTGGATGTTGAGCGGCACAGCGAAGCAGCAGTGCCGGTGCCGGCCGGAGCTAGCCAGGATGCGGCTGCGACGGTTCGAGGGCGTAGCTGTAGTTGAGGAGGCCTGCGGAAGCGCGGCCATCGACAGTAGAAACGCAGGGACTCGCAACACCGCAGAGTGAAGGACAACGACTCGTGGCGATGCCGGTGAGTCAGCAGAGATGGAGCAAAACCACGGCGGCGACTTGGGGACGGATGCGGAGACCGAGTCCCCGGCTTGCAACCGCCGCGTACTTTTGCAACTTTGACCTTGTAGTTTTTGGAAGTTGGAGATCGATTCGATCTTGCATCGGTTAATCATGCAAGAGAAAACACCACATCTGATTTGCACTGGAATTTGCTGCTTTGACTAATCAGATATTGCAATCCATACTCAGCGGCGGGCGATTCGAGGCGTCGGAGCCCAGTGACTTAGCGTGGGGCGGTTCAGCAAACAGCTCGAAGCGAAGCCACGGCCATATCCGTTGTTGAGTCGTAGCCGGCTCCCTAATGCTTTGATCGGACAGTTTCTGTTCCTCTTGTTTCCATCAGGTGATGAGTACTAGCAGTAGTAACTTGTCCAATCTCCGTGTAACTTGCTGCAACACTTGATCATCTCGGAATTTGAACAGACAATTTGCCTCGCCTCTGTTTCTAATGACAGCTCAACACACATCGACCCGGATTCGACAGATCATCTAGTTGCGGCGGCGCGCACCACGGAACCCTAAATTTTCTTGAAATCAAACCTTATACGGGTATTAGATCTAACTGCTCGCCTTGGAAACAATGTAAATCCTTCCCCAACGATTCTTCTTCATCCGAATAAATTGCGAACTTCTCGATCCCTGGAAGAGATCCCTTCAAGAACTTAACACCACCGTGCGTAGGCCCCACGGTGGGCGCCAACTGTCGTGGAATTATCACGGCAGATGTCCTAGCGTGAGGACTTAGTCGTGAGGCCAACGCATCTATGTAGTAGCTTGAGAGGGGTTGAGCGGAATCGAGAGACGCAACACAAGACAAGGATTTAGACAGCTTCGGGCCCCGGGAAACATCATCCGGTAATAACCCTACATGCTGTTTGTGGCTAGGTCTCATTATCATCACGAGGGAGTCGCCGGTAAACCGGCTCTTTGTGTCTAGCCCTAGAGATTGTTTCTTCTTGCTTGTCCCTCTTTGGGGAGTCCTGCCCCTCCTTATATATGTTGAAGGGGCGGTTTACATGACTAGTCCTAGTTGGATTAGGATTACTCTATTACAAGTGGGGTCCTAGTCTTGCTTCCTTTGTAGGAGAAGATTCCTTGTGCTTTCCTCATAAACCGGCCCACCATAGCATGAACCGGCCTTCTGGGCCTTGGGCCTTGTCATCCATTTGACCCGCCCGCCGGGTCTCACCAGTGAGTCATAATGACCAGGCAGGTTGCTTGTAAACCGCCAGGTCAGGGCGGGTCGCCAGTGAATCGCCAAGTGTCAGCCGGATCTCAAGTAAACCGCCAAGTCCGGCCGGGTTATACTTCCGGCCGGTTTACGCTGCGGGGTATATCCCCGACAACTGGTCTGCTCCTCCACCGAAGAAATTCAAGAAAGTCAAGGTTCCTTCCTTGGTGGCCAGCTCATATTCTTCATCCCGCAAAACCGACGAGCATGAAGACTTGGACGACACTGCGGCAGGCCCTACAACAACAAACGACCCCAACAAAGCTGGCGCTCCTCCATCATCTTGATATTCTTCAGGGGCGTTGGTCCTCATTTTCGATCCTTTTGGTCATTCGATGACAAAGGGGGAGAAATTTGAGTTAGTCTTCAAGCGGGTCTACCTATATGGGCGTTTTTTGCAAAGTTACAACTCTTGTTCTTCTGAGACTTTATTCGATCGAGTTGTAAACTTGAACTCTATGGTGGTCTGATACTTTTGCTGAGATTTTCTACATGCTTATTCCTCATTAATGTTAATGCACGCATGCTGAATTACATCAGTCACCATATTTCATCATGCATTTCAAATTCTTCATATTATACGTCAAATGCGTGTATGAATTACAAGATATAGGGGGAGATCTCCATGATTCTACTCTTCAAGTGTGCATTGCTTCAAAAGCAAATTCCTCACTATGCACATCTTCAGGGGGAGTTCTTCTATATCTTGCTATCAAATTCCTGAATATCAGTATTTACACTTCATATACTTATCCCCATTGAAAACTTAACCTATATTGTCATCAATCACCAAAAAGGGGGAGATTGTAAGTGCATCTAGTGCCCCTTAGTGATTTTGCTGTATTGAAGATCTATAGGTTAAGGGACTGATACGTTTGTGAGTGTACACAGGTCTATAAGTCTATGAGGAGTTTGATATTTACAGAGAAAGTCGACCCCTAAAAATGAATGTCTTCGACTGAAGACTTTGGATTTCTGAAGAGTTTCCGAAGACTTTGAAAGTGAAGGAATTGGTGTGACCTTGAAGACATGGCATTCATTCGAGGAATATGAAGTGTGAATACTTTTGTTGTCGAAGTTTCATTTTCTCTTTCTTGAGTCATAGGAAACACCGTACTGTTAAAGGGGGTCGAGGAAATACTAAGGAAAAAAAATTCCAAATGATGCTCAACTCAAATCCTACACCTACCAATCCCTTCGAGTGAAGCCATTGGAAATCTCATACAGCTCTGTCAATTTCTTCAGTGACAGAGACGAAGTTCTTCTGGTCTCTGAGAAATTTGTTCTGACTAAGGAGTTAGGAATTCGCCAATGTGGATTGCCTACACAGTGAGGAACATGATAGCCCTGAGGTATTTGATACTCAAAATTCCGACCGTTGCTGTGCTATGCGCCAGCTGTCCCAAAATATCTACCCACCTAACGGTCATATCATTGAAGGGAATTTATGTCTTATCATGTCGGGCTGCTCCCTAGGCTATAAATAGCTGCACCCTACAACCACTAGCTGGCTGGCTGCTCTGAGAGAAACTGACACTTGTCATTTGAGAGCATCCCATCCTCCGAGGACTTTGAGCGAAAATCATCAAGTGAGGAAAAATTCAAACCCAAACACATACAAACCCAAAGTGATTGAGCATCACTGAAGATATTGATCTTGCGTAGATCCGACGCTTGTTACATTTGAAGACTGTGCTTCTTCCAGACGGTTAGGCGTCATGGTCTGAGCATCCAAGAGGAAATTGTGGATCGCCGAGTGACCGAGTTTGTGAAGGTTTGGAAGTCACCGGAAAACTTACCACGAGTGATTGGGCGAGGTCTGTGTGACCTTAGCTCAAGGAGAATATGGTGAGGACTGTGTGTCCTCGGGTTTAAATACCTAGCCGCTCCAACTAGACGTACAACTGACACAGCAGTTGGAACTGGTCTACCAAATCATTGTCTTCACCAAGCTTACTGGTTCTATTTCCTCAACTCTTTCATTTCCTCATTGCTGTGTTGTGTGCATGTTCATATCTATTCGAAGACTTTGACTGAAGACTTTCTCAATTTCCTCAGTTCAATTTCTTCAGTATGTTTGTCTTCACCCTGTGTTATCCTGTGTTTACGCTTTCTGTACTCTGTGCTTGTCTTCATTTCATCATGATGACCATGCTTGTGTTCTGTTATGTTTACATCTGAGTACTTATTCCGCTGCAAGTAGTTCTTTGCTTAGGAATTTCCTCACCCGCAAATTCCTCAGTGAAGAATTCATAAAAATCGCCTATTCACGCCCCTCTAGTCGATATAACGCACTTTCATAGGTTAGTTAGCTACTATCATTTCACCACTTTGGTCGTCATTTTCTTTCTTCACGATAATTTTCCTTTTTAATTCTTCTTTTGCCAGTTATTATTTCTTTCATTTTCCAGATACACTAGAATTGAATGGGGTGTCGGTGGCGTCGAATCCCACCATGATCAGATACATACTTGAGGTTCTTGGTTCTACTAGTTCAAATCTGGGCTAACAGTGGTGATTTAGTTCAGTTTAAGTTTTTGTGTTTGTTTTTTTCATGATCCTTTGATCATGCATCTAGCATATAGCATAGAGGTAGGCATACAACACCCCTGGCACTTACAACATCCCTGGCATACCAACACGTACAACAAATTTTTT
Organism: Triticum aestivum; assembly: GCF_018294505.1. Classification (NCBI taxonomy): domain Eukaryota; kingdom Viridiplantae; phylum Streptophyta; class Magnoliopsida; order Poales; family Poaceae; genus Triticum; species Triticum aestivum. The sequence continues at coordinate 114,648,466 of NC_057802.1, forward strand.
CAGAGAGGCTAACCAACCTGTGGTTGGATAGAGGGACAGTGGTATCCCCAGCCCACCAGGGTTAAAGTCCTGGTGCTCACATTATTTCTGGATTTTTGACGATGCGCTTTCAATGGGAGGAGACGTTCTCATCGACGACAAGGCGCCTACGTTGACTTCATAAATCTTAAGATGATATGCCGGCTAAGTCTCTCGAAGGTTATCATAGGGGTAGGGTGTGTGTGGGTGTGTTCATAGGTGTGAGTGTATGCGCGTATGTATGAGCGCTTGCGTCTGTACTATGTTAAAAAAATTCAGAGAGAATGTTGCAGCAACCATCAATTTTTTGTTTTCATGTCTGAGTGATCTAGCAGCAGGCGTTCTTGGTCACTGGGTTAAAGCCGTAACGGGTCGGGGGCCATTAGTTTAGGGAAGCACTCTGCGCCGGCGCGTCGGCCTAAATTTGGTCCGGTCGGCCCGCCGAGGTTTGATTGGGGAGATGGGAACTGTCTGATGCACGTCGACTTCGTCAACACGCGTGAACGAAGAGAATCCCGGAGGCGCCGCATGCGTTTTCCCCCCTCTGCCGCCCACCCCCTTGCCTCGCGGCTGCACGCATTCTGATAGACAACACTAGTATTCTCCCGATCAAGCTCTCCTAAGTAGTAGCGTAGGGTACAAGTGATTACACAAATTGGGAATTGTGGCTACGAGAAGAACAGGAAGGAGAACGGGGTAGGTACCCACTGCCGATAGCCTTGATCCTCTAGGTGCTGAGCCCTTCGTCCTGGGGTAGGTTTAGTAGGGTGAGCGATGGCCTCAGTTGGCCCAGTCCGGCCGAACGTTTCATGGGTTGGGCCTCCTATCTCGTTGAGGTCGTGACGCAGTGATGGAGTCGCTGCCTGGTGGAGCCCGCCTGTCTGGGATGCTAACACATTCACCTTTCACCGTTCCTCGCCGGCCGCCCTCGCTGGTCGTCCTAGTCACCGGTCCTAGCCCTCACCGGCCGTCCTCATCGGCAGCGGTCCTCGTCACCTGCTTCTCCCCATGCACAGCTGCAGCCTGCAGTTGCAACTCCTAAGGCAACCATTGTAGCTCTGGCGGTGAGAAAAGCTTCAATTGACTATGAATAGAGTTTCAAACCGCATACGCCCGAAGCTATGGATGACAAGAAAAGTAACAACCAGTGAAGAAAAAAGCTTCATCCGGCCACGAGAAAAGCTTCATCCAACGATGAAAAACGTTTCAACCGTAAACGAAATCCATGGAGGACAAACGAAAAGTTGCAACCGGCGGTTACAAAAGGTACAATCAACATTGAAAAAAGCTTCAAACTCCTTGTCTATCCGCGACCTGCGACGATAATGACACCGTTTTGCTGCAATCATAGTTGATGTTTGCTACAACCGATGATGGAATTTGCTACATCCATTTCACAGCTAGTGCAACTGCTCCGCTGAGCTCCCACGGCCGCTCATGGCCATCTCCGCCGTGACGCTGTTCCAAGAGGCACCTGACGATGCAATGGCCGAGATCCAGCGTGATGCCCATCGTCGCTCGTGCACGCCGCCATGGCCTGTGCCTCCTTCCGCCTCCTCGTCTCCTCCCCGCGATTCCTCTGCGGCCACCGCGCGCTCCACCCAGCCGCGGTGGCGCCCTCCTCGGGGTCTTCTCCTACGTCCGGTGTGCGGCGCAGAAGAAAGCCAGAGGCTTCGCAAGCGCGAGGTAGGTGAAGGGAGAAGGGAGGAAGAGCGCTGGAGTGGCCCCTGCGTCTTACGTGCCGCGATCTGACTGGGTAGGGAAAAGGAGAAAACAACCTTATGGGGTGGGAGGGCGATATGACCGTTGGCGTGGTGCGCTCCTGCGACGCGCCTTCCCCCGCTCCGGTGACGTCGATGGTCGATGGAGGGGGAACCCTGACGCTGGGGCTACCGGGCTGCGGTGCGGAGGGGTCGCCCTGGCTGGTGCGGGCTCGTCCACCGCGGTGGGAGGGCGTAGCGTGCGTGCTTGGGGTGGTCGGTTCTGGCTTCTCGGGGCGGATGCCGAGGAGGGTGCCGAGGAGGAATCTGATGGAGAGGGCGGGTGATACGTCTCCAACGTATCTATACTTTTGGATTGTTCCATGCTATTATATTATTTGTTTTGGATGTTTAATGGGCTTTATTACGCACTTCTATATTATTTTTGGGACTAACCTATTAACCGAAGGCCCAGTGCAAATTGCTGTTTTTTTTCATATTTCAGTGTTCCGCAGAAAAGGAATATCAAACGGAATCCAAACGGAATGAAACCTTCGCGAGGATCGTTTTTGTAACAAACGCAATCTAGGAGACTTGAAGTGGATGTCAAGAAAGCAACGAGGCGGCCACGAGGTAGGGAGGCGCGCCAAGGGGGGTAGGCGCACCCCACCCTCGTGGGCCCCTCATGGCTCCACCGACCTACTTCTTTCGCCTATATATACTCATATACCCTGAAAACATCCGAGAGCACCACGAAACCCTATTTCCACCGCCGAAACCTTTTGTACCCGTGAGATCCCATCTTGGGGCCTTTTCCGGTGCTCCGCCGGAGGGGGAATCGATCACGGAGTGCTTCTACATCAACACCATAGCCTCTCCGATGATGTGTCAGTAGTTTACCATAGACCTTCGGGTCCATAGTTATTAGCTAGATGGCTTCTTCTCTCTCTTTGGATCTCAATACAAAGTTCTCCTCGATCTTCTTGGAGAACTATTCAATGTAATTCCTTTTGCAGTGTGTTTGTCGAGATCCGATGAATTGTGGGTTTATGATCAAGATTATCCATGAACAATATTTGATTCTTCTCTAAATTCTTATATGCATGGTTTAATATCTTTGCAAGTCTCTTCGAATTATCAGTTTGGTTTGGCCTACTAGATTGATCTTTCTTGCCATGGGAGAAGTGCTTAGCTTTGGGTTCAATCTTGCGGTGTCCTTTCCCAATGACAGCAGGGGCAGCAAGGCACGTATTGTATTGTTGCCATCGAGGATAAAAACATGGGGTTTATATCATATTGCTTGAGTTTATCCCTCTACATCATGTCATCTTGCCTAATGCGTTACTCTGTTCTTATGAACTTAATACTCTAGATGCATGCTGGATAGCGGTCGATGTGTGGAGTAATAGTAGTAGATGCAGAATCGTTTCGGTCTACTTGTCACGGACGTGATGCCTATATACATGATCATGCCTAGATACTCTCATAACTATGCGCTTTTCTATCAATTGCTCGACAGTAATTTGTTCACCCACCGTAATACTTATGCTATCTTGAGAGAAGCCACTACTGAAACCTATGGCCCCCGGATCTATCTTCCATCATATTAATCTCCCGTCAACTAGCTATTCCTGTCGCCGTTTATTTTGCAATCTTTACTTTCCAATCTATACAAGAAAAATACCAAAAATATTTATCTTATTATCTTTATTAGATCTCACTTTTGCAAGTGGCCGTGAAGGGATTGAAAACCCCTTTATCGCGTTGGTTGCAAGGTGCTTGATTGCTTGTGCAGGTACGAGGGACTTGCGTGTAGTCTCCTACTGGATTGATACCTTGGTTCTCAAAAACTAACGGAAATACTTACGCTACTTTGCTGCATCACCCTTTCCTCTTCAAGGGAAAACCAACGCATACTCAAGAGGTAGCAAGAAGGATCTCTGGCGCCATTGCCGGGGAGATCTACGCACAAGTCAAGACATACCAAGTACCCATCACAAACTCTTATCCCTCGCATTACATTATTTGCCATTTGCCTCTCATTTTCCTCTCCCCCACTTCACCTTTGCCATTTTATTCACCCTCCTTCCGTTCGATCTTGTGTTACCTTGTACCTTCTTTTTGCTTGCATCTTCGCTTGCTAAAAGTTTATGGATCCTCATCCACTTGCTAATCTCTTTCAGAGATCCAATTATGATGAACCTATTGCTAGTGAGTTGAGTGCACTAGATTATCTTTATGAGGTTTTGCTTGAAATTCATGAATCTGAAAATTGTGATGAAGTACTTTATGAAGCGGTTCACGATAGATCTTTGAATAAAAAACATGATTGCAATGATTTTACTATAAATTCTCTTGATGTCAATTGTGCTAATAATATGCAAAACCCTAAGCTTGGGGATGCTAGTTTTGCTATGTCATCTACTTATTGCAGTGATCATGATTGGGGTGATTCTTCTTATGACCTTGAAAATTTATTTAAGCCCCATGATGAATATGAGATTGATAATAGTGTTTGCAATAATATTGAAAGTGGGTTTGGAAGGGTGTCAACTTTAGATCCCACATATTTGGAGGATTTTCAATCGTATGATTTTTTTATATAAAAGTGGGTTTGGAGAGGTCATGACTTTAGTTAATGTTAATCCCACTATTTTGGAAGAGTGTCAACTTTGCATGCATGTGGATCATGTTGAGAATATTTCATATGATAGCTATATTGTTGAATTTTATTATTATCCCACATGTAATTATTATGAGAGAGGGAAATATGGTTGTAGAGATTTTCATGTTGCTAAATTACCTCTCGTTATGTTGAGATTGCTATTGTTTCTTTCCTCTTCCTTGCATATGCTAGTTTTTGCTTGCTATGATAACTTGTTTGCCTCTAAGATGCCTATGCATAGGAAGTATGTTAGACTTAGATTTGTTTTTCACATGCTATATGATGCTCTCTTTGTGCTTCAATTCTTGTCTTTCATGTGAGCATCATTAAAATTATCAATGCCTAGCTAGGGGCGTTAAACGATAGCACTTGTTGGGAGGCAACCCAATTTTATTTTTGTTTCTGTTTAGTAATAAATAATTTATCTAGCTTCTGTTTAGATGTGTTTTTATGTTTTAATTAGTGTTTGTGCCAAGTAGGACCAATAGGATCTTCTTGGGTGATAATTGTTTGATCTTGCTGAAAAAGACAGAAAATTTTCGCAACTAATTGTTAAAATTCACCAGAACGTGGTAAATTTCTAATAGTTTTTGCAGTATATCAATATAGAAATTATCCAGGTTGTCCTAGTTGTTCAGAATTTTTGGAGTTCCAGAAGTATTCGAACAAATCAGATTGCTACAGACTATTCTGTTTTTGACAGATTCTGTTTTTCGTGTGTTGTTTGCTTATTTTGATGAATCTATGGCTAGTATCGGGGGGGGGGGGGGTATGAACCATAGATAAGTTGGAATACCGTAGGTTTAACAACAATATAAATAAAGAATGAGTTAATTACAGTACCTTGAGGTGGTGATTTGTTTTCTTATACTAACGGAGCTCATGAGATTTTCTGTTGAGTTTTGTGTTGTGAAGTTTTCAAGTTTTGGGTAAAGGTTTGATGGATTTTGGAATAAGGAGTGGCAAGAGCCTAAGCTTGGGGATACCCAAGGCACCCCAGGGTAAAATTCAAGGACAACCAAAAGCCTAAGCTTGGGGATGCCCCGGAAGGCATCCCCTCTTTCGTCTTCATCCATTGGTAACTTTACTTGAGGCTATATTTTTATTCACCACATGATATGTGTTTTGCTTGGAGTGTCGTGTATGATTTGAGTCTTTGTTTGTTAGTTCACCATAATCATCCTTGCTGTACACACCTTTTGGAGAGACACACATGAATCGGAATTTATTAGAATACTCTATGTGCTTCACTTATATCTTTTGAGCTAGATAATTTTGCTCTAGTGCTTCACTTATATCTTTTAGAGCACAGTGGTGGTTTTATTTTATAGAAATTATTGATCTCTCATGCTTCCCTTATATTATTTTGAGAGTCCTTTAGAACAGCATGGTAATTTGATTTGGCTATAAAATTAGTCCTAATATGATAGGGATCCAAGATGGGTATAATAAAAACTTTCATAAAAAGTGCATTGAATACTATGATAAGTATGATACTTGATGATTGTTTTGAGATATGAAGATGGTAATATTAGAGTCGTGCTAGTTGAGTAGTTGTGAATTTGAGAAATACTTGTGTTGAAGTTTGCAAGTCCCGTAGCATGCACGTATGGTAAACGTTGTGTGACAAATTTGAAACATGAGGTGTTCTTTGATTGTCATCCTTATGAGTGGCGGTCGGGGATGAGCGATGGTCTTTTCCTACCAATCTACCCCCCTAAGAGCATGCGCGTAATGCTTGGTTTTTGATGACTTGTAGATTTTTTCAATAAGTATGTGAGTTCTTCATGACTAATGTTGAGTCCATGGATTATACGCACTCTCACCTTTCCATCATTGCTAGCCTCTTCGGTACCGTGCATTGCCCTTTCTCACCTTGAGAGTTGGTGCAAACTTCGCCGGTGCATCTAAACCCCGTGATACGATACGCTCTATCACACATAAACCTCCTTATATCTTCCTCAAAACAGCCACCATACCTACCTATTATGGCATTTCCATAGCCATTCCGAGATATATTGCTATGCAACTTTCCACCGTTTCATTTATTATGACACGCTTCATCATTGTCATATTGCCTTGCATGATCATGTAGTTGACATCGTATTTGTGGCAAAGCCACCATGCATAATTGATTATACATGTCACCCTTGATTCATTGCCCATCCCGGTACACAGCCGGAGGCACTCATATAGAGTCATATTTTGTTCTAGTATCGAGTTGTAATCATTGAGTTGTAAATAAATAGAAGTGTGATGATCATCATTAATAGAGCATTATCCCAAAATAAAAACTAAAAAAAAGAGAAAGGCCAAATAAAAAAGGAAACGCCAAAAAAAGAAATAAAAGGGACAATGCTACTATCCTTTTTCCACACTTGTGCTTCAAAGTAGCACCATGATCTTTATGATAGAGAGTCTCTTATTTTGTCACTTTCATATACTAGTGGGAATTTTTCATTATAGAACTTGGCTTGTATATTCCAACAATGGGCTTCCTCAAATGCCCTAGGTCTTCGTGAGCAAGCAAGTTGGATGCACACCCACTTAGTTTCTTTTGTTGAGCTTTCATACATTTATAGCTCTAGTGCATCCGTTGCATGGCAATCCCTACTCCTTGCATTGAAATCAATTGATGGGCATCTCCCTAGCCCGTTGATTAGCCGCGTCAATGTGAGACTTTCTTCATTTTTGTCTTCTCCACACAACCCCCATCATTATACTCTATTCCACCCATAGTGCTATGTCCATGGCTCATGCTCATGTATTGCGTGAAAGTTGAAAAAAGTTTGAGATTACTAAAGTATGAAACAATTGCTTGGCTTGTCATCGGGGTTCTGCATGATGAGAGAATTCTTGTGTGACGAAAATGAAGCATAGCCAAACTATATGATTTTGTAGGGATAAGCTTTCTTTGGCCATGTTATTTTGAGAAGACATAATTGCTTAGTTAGTATGCTTGAAGTATTATTATTTTTATGTCAATATTAAACTTTTGTCTTGAATCTTCCGGATCTGAACATTCATGCCACAATAAAGAGAATTACTTCGAAAATTATGTTAGGTAGCATTCCACATCAAAAATTCTGTTTTTATCATTTACCTACTCGAGGACGAGCAGGAATTAAGCTTGGGGATGCTTGATACGTCTCCAACGTATCCATAATTTTTGATTGTTCCATGCTATTATATTATCTGTTTTGGATGTTTAATGGGCTTTATTACGCACTTCTATATTATTTTTGGGACTAACCTATTAACCGAAGGCCCAGTGCAAATTGCTGTTTTTTTGTCTATTTCAGTGTTTCGCACAAAAGGAATATCAAACAGAATGAAACCTTCGCGAGGATCATTTTTGGAACAAACGCAATCCAGGAGACTTGGAGTGGACGTCAAGGAAGCAACGAGGCGGCCACGAGGTAGGGAGGCGCGCCCAGGGGGTAGGCGCGCCCCCACCCTCGTGGGCCCCTCGTGGCTCCACCGACCTACTTCTTTCGCCTATATATACTCATATACCCTGAAAACATCCGAGAGCACCACGAAACCCTATTTCCGCTGCCGCAACCTTCTGTACCCGTGAGATCCCATCTTGGGGCCTTTTCCGGCGGTCCGCCGGAGGGGGAATCGATCACGGAGGGCTTCTACATCAACACCATAGCCTCTCCGATGATGTGTCAGTAGTTTACCACAGACCTTCGGGTCCATAGTTATTAGCTAGATGGCTTCTTCTCTCTCTTTGGATCTCAATACAAAGTTCTCCTCGATCTTCTTGGAGAACTATTCAATGTAATTCCTTTTGCAGTGTGTTTGTCGAGATCCGATGAATTGTGGGTTTATGATCAAGATTATCCATGAACAATATTTGATTCTTCTCTAAATTCTTATATGCATGGTTTAATATCTTTGCAAGTCTCTTCGAATTATCAGTTTGGTTTGGCCTACTAGATTGATCTTTCTTGCCATGGGAGAAGTGCTTAGCTTTGGGTTCAATCTTGCGGTGTCCTTTCCTAGTGACAGCAGGGGCAGCAAGGCACGTATTGTATTGTTGCCATCGAGGATAGAAAGATGGGGTTTATATCATATTGCTTGAGTTTATCCCTCTACATCATGTCATCTTGCCTAATGCGTTACTCTATTCTTATGAACTTAATACTCTAGATGCATGCTGGATAGCGGTTGATGTGTGGAGTAATAGTAGTAGATGCAGGCAGGAGTCGGTCTACTTGTCACGGACGTGATGCCTATATACATGATCATGCCTAGATATTCTCATAACTATGTGATGACCCACAAGTATAGGGGATCTATCATAGTCCTTCCGATAAGTAAGAGTGTCGAACCCAACGAGGAGCAGAAGGAAATGGTAAGCGGTTTTCAGCAAGGTATTCTCTGCAAGCACTGAAATTATCGGTAACAGGTAGTTTTGTGATAAGGTAATTTGTAACGGGTAACAAGTAATGAAAGTAAACAAGGTGCAGCAAGGTGGCCCAATCCTTTTTGTAGCAAAGGACCAGCCTGGACAAACTCTTATATAGAGAAAAGCGCTCCCGAGGACACATGGGAATTATCGTCAAGCTAGTTTTCATCAAGATAAGCATATTTAAGAGTATTTAAGAGTATCAGGTAATCGTTTAAGCTCAAACACGGGATCACCCTTGGGTGGAGGAGGATCCCCTAGGATTTCAACACGCAAGTTGTGTTTCAAAATAGGTCCCTGTTTAAACAATACTTCATCTATTTCCCTTCTTTCATTCATATACATATCATTTTCATGGTCTAGCAAATATTGTTCTAAAGGATCATTAGGAGGCACGGCAATAGAAGCAAGACCAATAATTTCATCTTTACTAGGCAATTCCTCATCACGGGGTTGTCTATGAAATTTAGCAAAATTAAACTCATGAGACATATCCCCCAAACCAATAGTAACAACATCCTTTTCGCAGTCTATCCTAGCATTAACAGTATTCAAGAAGGTCTACCAAATATGATGGGACAAAAGCTATCTTGTGGGGAACCAAGAACAAGAAAATCAGCAGGATATTTAACTTTCCCACACAGGACTTCAACATCTCTAACAATCCCGATTGGTGAAATAGTATCTCTATTGGCAAGCTTAATTGTAACATCAATTTCTTCTATCTCAGCAGGTGCAATATCATGCATAATTTCTTTATATAAGGAATGAGGTATTGAACTTGCACTAGCACCCATATCACATAAGCCATGATAACAATGATCTCCTATTTTAGCAGAAATAACAGGCATGCCTACAACAGGTCTGTGCTTATTTTTAGTATCAGGTCTAGCAATTCTAGCAGTTTCCTCACAGAAGTAAACAACATGCTCATCAATATTATCAGCCAAGAGATCTTTAACCATAGCAATACTAGGTTCAACTTTAATTTGCTCAGGGGGTTTGGGTGTCTTAATGTTACTTTTATTGACCACAGTTGAAGCTTTAACATGATCCTTTATTCTAACAGGGAAAGGTGGTTTCTCAATATAAGCAGTAGGGACGACAGGCTCATTATAAGTGATAGTCTTTTCTTCAACTTTAATAGGTGCAACTACTTTTACTTCAATGGGAGGATTATATTTAAACCACTTCTACTTAGGGAGATCAACATGAGTAGCGAAGGATTCACAAAAATAAGCTACTATCTCGGAGTCAAGTCCATATTTAGTGCTAAATTCACGGAAAACATCGGTATCCATAAAAGATTTAACACAATCAAACTTAGGTGTTATACCTGACTCCTTACCTTCGTCGAGGTCCCAATCTTCAGAGTTGCATTTAATTCTTTCCAATAAATCCCATTTGAATTCAATAGTCTTCATCATAAAATATCCAGTACAAGAAGTATCGAGCATGGAGCGATTATTGACAGAAAGCCGAGCATAAAAGTTTTGAATAATCATTTCTCTTGAGAGCTCATGATTGGGGCGTGAATATAACATTGAATTAAGCCTCCCCCAAGCTTGAGCGATGCTTTCTCCTTCGCGAGGCCAAAAATTATATATATAATTACGATCACGATGAACAAGATGCATAGGATAAAACTTCTGATGAAATTCCAATTTCAATCGGTTGTAGTTCCATGATCCCATATCATCACATAGCCTATACCATGTCAATGCATCTCCCTTCAAAGATAAAGGGAAGACCTTCTTCTTGATAACATCCTCAGGCATACCTGCAAGCTTAAATAATCCACAAACTTCATCCACATAGATTAAGTGCAAATCGGGATGTAATGTTCCATCTCCTGTAAAAGGATTAGCTAGCAGTTTCTCTATCATACCCGAAGGAATTTCAAAGTAAACATTTTCAGTAGGCTCAGTAGGTTGAGGAGCAACTCTTTGCTCTACTGGTCGGGGTGAAGATACCCCGAACAAGCCCCTCAGAGGATTACTTTCCACAGTAACAAGTGACAGTAAATTTCAGCACACTATATAAATTTTTCCTTACCAAATTCCACCTACCAAAGGCGCGTCACTCCCCAGCAACGGTGCCAGAAAAGAGTCTTGATGACCCACAAGTATAGGGGATCTATCGTAGTCCTTTCGATAAGTAAGAGTGTCGAACCCAATGAGGAGCAGAAGGAAATGATAAGCGGTTTTCAGCAAGGTATTCTCTCCAAGCACTGAAATTATCGATAACAGGTAGTTTTGTGATAAGTTAATTTGTAATGGGTAACAAGTAATGAAAGTAAACAAGGTGCATCAAGGTGGCCCAATCCTTTTTGTAGCAAAGGACAAGCCTGGACAAACTCTTATATAGAGAAAAACGCTCCCGAGGACACATGGGAATTATCGTCAAGCTAGTTTACATCACGCTCATATGATTCGCGTTCGTTACTTTGATAATTTGGTATGTGGGTGGACCGGTGCTTGGGTGCTGTCCTTTCTTGGACAAGCATCCCACTTATGATTAACCCCTATTGCAAGCATCCGCAACTACAAAAGAAGTATTAAGGTAACCCTAACCATAGCATGAAACATATGGATCCAAATCAGCCCCTTACGAAGCAACTCATAAACTAGGGTTTAAGCTTCTGTCACTCTAGCAACCAATCATCTACTTATTACTTCCCAATGCCTTCCTCTAGGCCCAAACAATGGTGAAGTGTCATGTAGTCGACGTTCACATAACACCACTAGAGGAAAGACAACATACATCTCATCAAAATATCGAACGAATACCAAACTCACATGACTACTTACAGCAAGACTTCTCCCATGTCCTCAGGAACAAACGTAACTACTCACAAATCATATTCATGTTGAGAATCAGAGGGGTATTAATATGCATAAAGGATCTGAACATATGATCTTCCACCAAATAAACCAACTAGCATCAACTACAAGGAGTAATCAACAATACTAGCAACCCACAGGTACCAATCTGAGGCTTTGGGACAAAGATTGGATACAAGAGATGAACTAGGGTTTGAGAGGAGATGGTGCCGGTGAAGATGTTGATGGAGATTGACTCCCTCCCGATGAGAGGATCATTGGTGGTGACGGTGGCGATGATTTCCCCCTCCCGGAGGGATGTTTCCCCGTCAGAACAGCTCCGCCGGAGCCCTAGATTGGTTCCGCCAAGGTTCTGCCTCATGGCGGCGGAGTTTCTTCCCGAAAGCTTGCTTATGATTTTTCCTCGGACGAAAGACTTCATATAGCAGAAAATGGGCACCAGAGGCTTGCCAGGGGGCCCACAAGGCGGGGGGCGCGCCCAGGGGGGTAGGGCGCGCCCCCACCCTCGTGGCCAGGGTGTGGACCCCCTCTGGTAGATTCTTTCGCTAGTATTTTTTATTAATTCCAAAAGGAACTTCCGTGAAGTTTCAGGACTTTTGGAGCTGTGCAGAATAGGTCTCTAATATTTCCTCCTTTTCCAGCCCAGAATTCCAGCTGCCGGCATTCTCCCTCTTCATCTAAACCTTGTAAAATAAGAGAGAATATGCATAAGTATTGTGACATAATGTGTAATAAGAGCCCATAATGCAATAAATATCGATATAAAAGCATGATGCAAAATGGACGTATCACTATGCGCTTTTCTATCAATTGCTCGACAGTAATTTGTTCACCCACCGTAGAATATGCTATCTTGAGAGAAGCCACTAGTGAAACCTATAGCCCCCGGGTCTATCTTCCATCATATTAATCTCCCGTCAACTAGCTATTCCTGTCGCCGTTTATTTTGCAATATTTACTTTCCAATCTATACAACAAAAATACCAAAAATATTTATTTTATTATCTTTATCAGATCTCACTTTTGCAAGTGGCCGTGAAGGGATTGACAACCCCTTTATCGCGTTGGTTGCAAGGTTCTTGATTGTTTGTGCAGGTCCGAGGGACTTGCATGTAGTATCCTACTGGATTGATAACTTGGTTCTAAAAAACTGAGAGAAATACTTACGCTACTTTGCTGCATCACCCTTTCCTCTTCAAGGGAAAACCAACGCATGCTCAAGAGGTAGCAGTGGGCCTCAGGGCGGTGCCGCCAGCCCAGGGAGAGGGCGGGCGCCGAGGAGGGGGTGGCTGTGCCCAGGTGCCCGGAGGCGGGGCCGAACAGGGAGGCCATGGGGGGCGGCGGGAGATCCCAGCGGGAGAAAGAGACTAGATGTGCGGGGACCGGAAGATCCATGGAGGGGAGAAGGGTGGAGGCAGAAGGGGCGGACAAGCATCAGGGGTGGATGGCGGTGCGTCGGAGGAAGAGCTGCACTTCCAGCTGGCTCCGGGCGCAGGCGGTGCGGGGGGGGGGGATCCGGAGGCTCGAGGGCTCCGGGCTCAAATCTGCGATGGTCCGGGGAAAGAGGTGCTTCCGAGGAGGGGGGTTGGTCGTGTGGGTCAGAGGCCGCCAGGGTGGTGCAAAGGATCGACGGGGCGGGGGGGTCCAAGGCCGGTGGGGGCACTACAAAAAAAAGACACATCCGTGACATTTTGGGTCGAACGAATTTTTTTCTGTCATACATATGACACTTCTATGACGATAATTGTGACAAAACCCGGTATCATCATAGATGTGGTGGGCTCCTACTTCTATGACAAAAAATCATGACAGAAAATGGGCTTTTCGTCCTCGGCGGGCTGGAGACGCAGCTGCATGACATTCTTTGGGCCGTCCATGACGGAAAAAACCGTGGTAGAAGCGAGGGCGAGGAAAATTTCGGGGAGTTCCCAGTTATGGTGGGAGGTCGGGGGCTGAGCGGTGCGCGTTTCTCTCGTACACGTACGCGCGTGCGTGCGAGGCGTTGGCTCTAACTGAACCCGAGCGAGGCGTTGGGCACTAACTGAACCCGAGCGATTGCACTGCAGGCTACGCGTTACTGAACCCGAGCGATCGATCGATGGCTGTTAACTGAACCCGATCGAGCGATTCCTTCGCTACTGCTGCTAACTGAAGCGGATCGATGCTGCCTCTGGATGAACAGTGAGTGGTGCTGGGGGGGTTTGGATGAACAGTTCCCGATGGGGGTGGATGAACAGGACCCCGTGGTGTTGCCTCTGGATGAACAGGACCCCGATCGATCGAGCCGGTTGGGGCTGGATGAACAGGACCACCCCGTGGAGGACAGAATGAATAGTAGACGGTGGAGGGCTGGATGAACAGTAGCCGTGGAGGGGTGGTTGAACAGGAGCCCGTGGAGAGGGCTGGTTGAACAGTAGCCGGTGGAGTAGCGCGTGGTGGAGGCTGGATGAACAGGAGCCCGTGGATGAACAGTCGCAGGTGGAGGCTGGAGGAGGTCGACGGTGGATGAATAGTAGCCCGTGAAGGCGGGAGGGGGTCGACGGTGGAGATGAACAGTGTCCCGTGGAGTCCCGTTTTGCGGTACGCCACACCCCTCCCGATGAATAGGACCCCCGTTTCGACCGTAGCGCTCCAACACAAGTCCGTTTCCTCCGTTTTGCGGTACGCCACACCCCTCCCGATCAACAGGACCCCCGTTTTGACCATAGGAGGTCCGTTTCCTCCGTTTTGCGGTATGCCAGACCTCTCCCGATGAACAGGATCCCGTTTCAAACGTGGTCGGTCGAACACAAGGCCGTTTCCTCCGTTCTGCGGTACGCCAGGCCTCGTTTCCATCGGCTATTCCGTCCAAGCCCTCCCGATGAACACGACGACGCATTCCGTTCCGACCCAGCCGGTTGGCTCCCCATGAACACGACGACGACGCTGTTTCTCCGTTCCGACCCAGCCATGTACACGAGCCCTGGCCGTACGTATGCATGACTAGGCGTTCGAGACCCTGCCCGTATGTACGTACGTGGCCGTATTTTCTTTCTTCCACACTGGCCGCTGTAAGTACGTGTACATGCTACGTGCGCGCCTCTACTACGACACGTGCGCACCTCTACATCCACCAGTATATATGTACGTACACGTTCGTGACCAGAATGACAACGCTACGTACGCTTTGACCAGGTGGGTCCCGACTGTCAGGCACTTCCTTGCCTGTGAAGATGTAGCTGGTGGGTCCCAGCAGTCAGGGGGCAAATCGTTTTTTTTGCCCGGACGCACTTCCTTGCGTGCGAAGATGTAGCTGGTGGGTCCCAGCAGTCAGGGGGAAACATTTTTTTCGCGAAATACAGTGGCCCGTCCGGTGGGTCCCAGCTGTCAGGTGGAGGAATCATTATTTTCCGCGTAATAAGGAGGCACTTCCTTGCTGCGGCTGTGGACCCAGCTGTCAGCCTCTACACGTACAGTCCATGCCCAATGGAAGTCGTTCTTTAACCACGTTGACCACGCCGCGCCGAGAGCACCAGGGCGGTGGACGACGGCGAGGCCTAGGAAGGGGACGACGGGGAGCCGGGGAAGACACGGCAGTGGAAGCCCGCGCGAAGAGGAGTACGAGGGTTCACTGGTTCGGCTGCGGTGTGAGGCTGCCGTCGCCGCAGGGCCTGTCCAGCGGTGGGAATAGTAGGGGGCGGTGAGGCCTCCGCGGCAGCACAGCCGGCCACGGGAGGCAGGAGCATGCGGCACGACCGGCGCTGCTTTGGGCGGCTGGAGCAAGAAGACCAGAGGTTGAAGAAGCACTACGGCCGTTGGATGGACATCGTACGGTCACTGGAGCTAGAATCGTTCATATTGACTAAAGTTGACAAAGGCCCCCGTCCCAGTCAACTTAGTAGGCCCACAAGTCAGCCTCCCACCATGGTGGGTCCCAGCTAGCAGGGGGAGTATTCATTTTTTTGTGCGTAATAAGGAGGCACTTCCTTGCGTGCGAAGATATAGCTGGTGGGTCCGAGCTGTCAGCGGCGGTAACGTTTTTTCGCGAAATACAGAGGCCCTTTCGGTGGGTCCCTGATGTCAGGTGGAGGAATCATTATTTTGCGCGTAATAAGGAGGCATTCCTTGCGTGCGGCCGTGGACCCAGCTGTCGGCCTCTCCACGTACAGTCCACTTCAGATGCATGTCGGTCGTTGACCACGTTGACCAGGCCCCGCCGAAAGCACCAGGGCGGTGGACGACGGCGAGGCCTAGGAAGGGAACGACACGGAGGCAGGGAAGACTCGGCAGTTGTTTCCCACGCGGAGGGGAGTACGACTGTACGAGGGTTTACTGGTTCGTCTGCCGTCGCCGGAGAATAACAGCAGGTGTGGGTGAGTAGAGGGATGGCTAGGCCAGCGATGGGAGTACGGTGGGGCGGTGAGGCCTGCGCGGCAGCAGAGCCGGCCGCGGGGAGGAGGGAGCAGGCAGTCCCGCCGGCGCTTGTTTGAGCGGCTGGAGCAGGAAGAGCAGAGATTGAAGAAGCACGACGGCCGTTGGATGGCCATCCAACAGTCACTGCTTGTGCGTCAACCTTTTTTTAGGAAAGCCTCAAATCTGTGGAAAACAGCATACAGCCCATCTGCCATTATTTCTAATAATTTACAGCCCATTTGCTAATTATTAAGGTTTTTTTGGAGCCCATATTCTTTTTGTTAGCATTACAGCCCATATTGTGGCCACGGTTAAAAAATTATACGAAATTTTGCATATTTCGGTGCGGTCCGAACTGTTTTTAATCCCGAAATTTCGACTCACATTCAAACTGATTTTAAAAATAAATGTATATCAATATAAAATCCAACAAATTCTCCACGCATAAAAATTAATGTAATTTAAAATCTCGAAATGAAAAAAAAGATATTTGAAACTAATTGCCGGTTTGATGTGTTTTAAAAATGTACAGCCCATTTCTCATTACTGATGGGCCATTTTCTCGGCCAGCCGAATGAAAGCTCTCCTCGTCTTGAAAGATTTGCAGCCCAACAGGCCTGACAAAGCGACTTACTTGGCAAATCACAAAAAAACTGGGCTGTGGCCGTGGACCCAGCTGTCAGCCTCTCCACGTACAGTACTCTTCCGATGGAAGTCGTTCCTTGACCACGTTGACCACGCCGCACGGAGAGCACCACGGCGGTGGACGACGGCGAGGCCTAGGAAGGGGACGACGCGGAGCCGGGGAAGACGCGGCAGTGGAAGCCCGCGCGGAGAGGAGTACGAGGGTTCACTGGTTCGGCTGCGGTGTGAGGCTGCCGTCGCCGCAGGGCCTGGCCAGCGGTGGGAATAGTAGGGGGCGGTGAGGCCTCTGCGGCAGCACAGCCGGCCACGGGAGGCAGGAGCATGCGGCACGACCGGCGCTGCTTTGGGCGGCTGGAGCAAGAAGACCAGAGGTTGAAGAAGCACTACGGCCGTTGGATGGACATCGTACGGTCACTGGAGCTAGAATCGTTCATATTGACTAAGTTGACAAAGCCCTTCGTCCCCGTCAACTTAGTAGGCCCACAAGTCAGCCTCCCACCAAGGTGGGTCCCAGCTAGCAGGGGGAGTATTCATTTTTTTGTGCGTAATAAGGAGGCACTTTCAGTTGGTCTGAGCTGACAGCGGGGGGAACGTTTTTCGCGAAATACGCTGGCCCGTCCGGTGGGTCCCAGCAGTCAGGGGCGAAACGTTTTTTTGCAAAATAAGGTGGCCCGTCCGATGGGTCCCTGCTCTCAGGTGGAGGAATAATTATTTTGCGCGTAATAAGGAGGCACTTCCTTGCGGCCGCCTGGACCCAGCTATCAGCCTCTCCACGTACAGTACTCTTCCGATGGAAGTCGGTCATTGACCACGTTGACCACGCCGCGCCGAGAGCACTAGGGCGGTGGTCTGGACGACGGCGAGGCCTAGGAAGGGGACGACGCGGAGCCGGGGAAGACGCAGCAGTGGAAGCCCGCGCGGAGAGGAGTACGAGGGTTCACTGGTTTGGCTGCGGTGTGAGGCTGTCTTTGCCGCAGAATAACAGGGGGTGTGGGTGAGTGGAGGGATGGCCTGGCCAGCGGTGGGAGTAGTATGGGGGCGGTGAGGCCTCCGCGGCAGCACAGCCGGCCACGGGAGGCAGGAGCAGGCGGCACAACCGGCGCTGCTTTGGGCGTCTGGACCAAGAAGACCAGAGGTTGAAGAAGCACTACGGCCGTTGGATGGACATCGTACGGTCACTGAAGCTAGAATCGTTTATATTGACTAAGTTGACAAAGCCCTTGGTACGCTCCAACTTAGTAGGCCCACAGGTCAGCCTCCGAAACGGTGCGCCCCAGATGTCAGGGGGAGGAATCATTTTTTGGGCGGCCGAAGCTAAGAATATCCGAGATTGAAGAAGAAGCACGACATCCGTTGGATAGACATCCAACGGCCACTGCTGCTAGAACCGTGTGTTGACTATAATAAGTTGACAAAGCCTTGCATACGCGTCAACTTATTTTTTTAGGGGACGCGTCACTTAGTAGGCCCACAAGTGTGTGGCAGAGAACTTATAGCCCATTTGCGTTTTGTAAGAATGTACAGCCCATTTTTGAATTCTAATGGAATTTACAACAGCCCATTTACAGTTTGTTAAAAGTACAACCCATTTTCTAGCTAGGACAACGATTAATAATTTCAACCAACCGTTGAAGACAGAATTCAATAAAATTTCCCACATTTTGATGGGATCCGAAATATTTTTATCCCGAAATTTCTAGTCAGATTAAATATAAATTTGTATTACGTAAAAATCCAACGAAACATTGCGCGCGCAACAATGAAAATTTAAGATTTTCAAAATCCATAAATAATATTTTATAAACTAATTTCGTGTTTGGTGCATTTTTTATAGTTACTGCCCAGTTTTTATAATTACATCCCATTTATTATTTTTTAAAGCCCATTTTCCTGTTAAGCCTAATGCATCCCTCCTAGGAAAGATTTGCAGCCCAGCGGGGCGGAGAATAACAAGTTGACCTTGCCTGGGTATTCCTCAAAAAGACGTATAGCTGGGCTAGCCATTTTCATCTTGAAAAAATTAGTATCTGGGCTGGATATCTGGCCTGGGCTAGACGGGCCACAGCCCGCCCAGTTAATACCCTGCTCTCCTCTGAACAACAACGAAATCATCGCCAAGAAAAACTCTGCAGTGCTCACGCCTCAAAAACACAAATACTGCTCGAGCTGCTTGGTCCCAGCTGTCGGCCGCACCTTGTGCAATTCTCTCGTTTATATTGACTACATAGGTTGACAATGGTGTGGGACCGTGATGTCAGGAAACCAGGAGAAAGCAAAAAAAATATAGTTGTACATAATAAGGAGGCACTTGCGTACGTACGGCTATGGCCCTAGTGGGTCCCTAGTGTCATCCAGTCAAAATAAAGTCATCTCCTGAATCCTCATGTTCGTTGACGATGTTAACAATGCTCGGCGCCACGGCGAGCGCAACAACTCGAAGGACAACGGAGAGGGCCTCGCGGGCCCTACGGATGGTCTGATACAGCGCCCGCTGCTCATTCAGGAAGCCAGGATCATCGGACACCTATGAGCACCTTCGAGAAACTGAGACGGCATGAAACGGTAAGGCCGCGCTTGGGAGCTCTGGTTTATTTCAAACCTGTATTAACATACAAGTGTAATTTACTCGTCATCGGAAACAACGCGTAAAATACAGGCGTAATGAAACCGAGGGCCCGAGGTCTGTAAGTAAAACCGGCGGGTTACGCGTGTAATTTGAGAGACCAGTGTATATTTTACGAGCACTGCTATATGGACGACATTACCAGACGATACATGCACGACGTGCGTATCATGCCATCCATGGGCAAGGCTGAAACAGCAGCTAACGGCTGGATTAGCAATCGTCCGAGTGTCGTTCAGCGTTTTTATCGTGTGTGAAGTACTTCCGATATTTTACTAGTCGAAATCGACCAACCAAGCGCCTTCGCCCGAGACCATCTGCTTTAATTTACAAGCGTCAGTTTTACAAGCGGTTTTGGTTGGAAAACGACGATCCAATCACGGCCTAATATCATGAGTTGGTCGGAAGATCATATGGTTTCACGTCTAACCTACCCGACTTGTCGTATAGGCTATGAATGAAACATCAGACGATGAACTTCTTAAGCACGGAAACAACAGAAGAGGATGATCTTCTTAACAAGCAAATCACTGGCATTAGATCGACATGCAAAACAATACGAAGCATTATTCTCAGGAGGCACGGTGAACAGCTCGTGATGCCGCATGCCACAACATTCCAAGCTCAACTTTGCAATCAAACACAAGGCCTGGCATTACATAGACAATATTCAGAACAAACTCTTAACACAGGAATATCTCAGCAGAGTAACTATTTACTTCTAAACTGAACACAGGAATAGGAAAAAACACTCGACGCTGCTCACAGCAAGGGCGTCCCACTCAAAAATATCAAATGCATGTCTTCTGGCTAACATCAATGAGCAAATTTTGACAAGGTTTTCCAATTCCAATATATTAAACTAACGTCTTCTTGCTAACATCAATGATTAAACTTTGACAAGCTTTTCCCATTCAAAATATGTAATGCCTATGATCGTGGAGTCCTGTCGTAGCTTCTTGTACTTGTTTGGGCACTTTTTGCCCAGGGCACTCCACGTGTTGTTAAATTGCCAATGGTCTCTGCAGACTAGTCATGTCACCGGTGTCTAATAATACTCTGTAAAGCTTCTCGGTCATTCCTTCTGTAATGTAGCGCAAACAGTGACTGCTTCTTTCTGCAAAGTGGAACGACCAACTGGACCCAGTAATGCAGCAGTTTGCCTTGGACACATTGGCTCCTTTTGTGCAGTTCAACTAAAATCGAAGTCGGAATAAAACCGAGCTTTAATTTTGATATCCCTGTAAGCAACAATAGGTATAAGGGAAACAATTACTGAGAAATAACGGTTGATGACTTGTACTCGCAGAAGAAAAGCATCTACTGATCTACTTTATCTTAATGGGAAACAAAGCAGGAGAGTAGCAATTCTCCATCAGTGTGATTCATTCATATTGACTGAGACATTATCTTAACAATGCCTTGTTTCAACATGTATAAAGAACGACAAAGCAGAAAAGTACCATTCCTAAAACAATGCAACTGATTCATTTTAACAGAGACATTATCTTAACAATACCTTGGTTAAACATGTAGAAAGAACTACAAAGCAGGATAGTACCATTCCTAACAAGTGTTGCAGTTTTGAACTAAGATTCAGTAGTTAATTAATTCTGAGAGTGGCATTGCTTAATTTTACCAGCGGCATTAGATTAACGAAAAGCATAAACAGTTCCAGGGGAGAGTGGGCGCAACAACAGTATGTGCTTCCATCTACTTATAAAGGGGGTGATGCAGAGTTTGTTGTAACAAAGCAACAAGCATCATGTCTGGGTTGGTCCCATTTTTGTTCACTACTTAATGGGAAAAGACAGCAATACAATAGCTTCAATTCAACATTTATTTAAAACAGTACCAATACAAGTAGCACAACATCTCAAAGCACACTGCACAATCATGTGGATGAAGGCCTGTACTGACCTTTCATGAGACGACAAAGATAAAATACGATCTCGATCTCCTTTTGTGCAGTTCCACCAAAATTAAGCAAAGTCACCGGTGTGACATTCAAGTTGAACTGCACAAAACACTCTTAAAACATAAGTGTTTCGAGTAGCGAAGCAAAATGTCGCAATAGCAACAAGTTGAATCGATAGCCCTGTTTTAACAGAGGCAAAAAAGGAAACAATTACTTGCCGATAAAGGAGGATGAAACAAACGGTGACAGAAAGAAGCATCTAACTTATCTTGGATGGAAAACAAAGTAGGACAGTAGCATTTCTAAAACGGTTGCATTGATTCATATTAACAGAGACATTCTCTTGAAACAACATTCGTTAAAAAATGTAATTTACTTTTAACAGTGGCATTGCTTCAATTTTCCGGCGGCATTCTTAGATTAACAACAGCAAAATAGCTGTATGGGACATGCCAGCACCATGTGCGTCCACACGTATAAATGGGTGATGCAGAGTATGTAGCCAAGCAGCATATATGCGCTGGTCCCATATTTGTTCTCTTTGAACCTTCTTCCTATGTGAGGGCAGCAAATCTAGTGCTGCACAAACTACCCGACCCCCCAGTTTCTTTCCCTTTTCAACAAAGAGATCGGTTCCTTACAGATGTGTGTACTGGGTTACCCCCTTTTTCCCTTTTCGACCTACAAAGCGGCTGGATAGCCAGTCTATACTACTTTCCGCCCCTCCTTTCCTCATTGAACCACGTCCTAGATTCTTGCTCCAGCCCACCGCACCCTTCTTTCCTCTTTGAACCAAGACCTAGATTCGACTACAGATCGAAAAAGATCCACATGCAGCTAGAGCAACGACGGTTTCAAAGAAACTTATACCTTAGGGTCGTCGGGATGTGGCAAGGCGTGCGGCGGGAGGCCGGATCTGCCCACACTACGTACGGCAGCGAGGAAGAAGGGGTCGGTGGCCCTCCCGCACAGGCGCTGGGTGAAAGAGAACAGCGCAGCCGGCAGTGGATTGCCTCCCTCGCCGAAGGCGATAGAGTGAACGCTGCACCTCCTCCCCTTCCCGGTGCGACGGGATACGGACGCCTCCTTCACCAGCTGTGAGGGGGGAGAGAGAGACAAGAGGCCAACGCAGTCTTGTTTAGATCTGGTGAAGAGAGGGTGAGAGACTGTGAATATAGCAAACCCTAGCAAATGAACGCTGAGCCTCCAGCGTGTAACATATATGTAGTGCGGCGAGCGTGTGGAGAGTGCAAACCCTAGCGAACAAGCGCTGAGGCTCCCGCTTATATATATACTACTGTAGTACGGACTGAGCTCCGGTGCCTTCACTGCACCTGCTTTTGGCTGTATGACAGGTGAGCCAGCCACATTTTGGGCCCACCTGTCATAAATCCAAAGGCAGGTGCACTAAGTCAATGAAGCTGCGTCCATATAGTACTCTCGTGTATACGACTAATATATAGTGGAGTGGTTTTCTTATTCTCTCCATAACAATCGTTTTAAATTGTGTAAGTACGAAACGAAACTCTTTATTTAATGTACAGTGAAGAAAACTAGTACTACTTCCGATGAACTAACGATCCACGCCCACGCGTCCTGGTCGCACTTCCTGTCCTTCACGTGTGGTACACTACCCTCCCTTAAGTGAACAACCACACATGCGCCAAATTATCGGAAACGTGTGAGAGTGTGTACAAATAAAGAATTTTAATTTCAATTATCGGAAAGGTTTGAGAGTATTACAAAGTTTGACTTCAGTCAAATCTAATATGCGGAGTAAATAAAAATGGAGGGCTACTACGTCCATCCGGGTTTTTAGTCCACACCATTTTTTAAATCAAAGTTAATAGCTGGACAAATAAAATTACAGGGGAGCTGGAGACAAAGTTGTGAGAAGGCTTAGAAATCAATACAAAACTTATGCTCTTAGTACCAACGTCGATCCTTCTTCGAGGAAACATTTGGTTCATAGCCAATTGTGTGATAAAATTGCACCAACGTGAAAGACGACTGCGTCTCCAACGCAACCAAGGTGAACTGACGAAGGATATCATCTTTGTGCGTAACAAGCAAAGAGCACTGATGGAAGACAGGTTGTTTTTCATTGAAAATCGATCAGCTTCACCAGCCGACGCAACCATGAGGCGCAACCATGAGCATCGATAGGTCATCGTGGTGATGCATCATCCATTTGGCATCAAGTTTGGGTGAGGCACCTATGAAGTTCGACAAATCCTCACTGTGGTCTGTTTCTTCTCAGTAATCAAGCTCGAGGAAGGAAGAACCACGTGGCAGAGGACAGTGAGGCGGAACAACAATGGCCATCCAATTTTGTGCAGTTCCACTAAAATTGAGGAAGACATGCCCGGGTATGGAGACACGCATCGCTGTTTCCAAAAATATAAAAAAGGGTTAGCAACGACATCTCAATTGTCAATAAGAATTAATGAAAAGTACACCAACAAACAGAAGCATCATAATTATCTTGATGGGAACTAAACCAGGATACCCGAGAAAAAAAGCATTTCTTCATTTAACCAGTGATAGTACTACCACCATATGGACAATGACCGCACAACCACCATGTACTTTTTGTCGAAACAACATGTATACCTCCACCGAGGCATAAATCAGGACAACTTTTCGAGTGGCATTTCCTCTATAATAGTACTAGTAGGTGATGTTGGACCAGCCGACGAACCCTAGCTACTATGCATGGGGAGCTGGGGAGTAGTCGCATAGAAGAAAACCCGCACGCAGCGACCTGGGGAGCTGGACCAGTACAAGAAGTTATACCTCAGGTGGGCGAGATGTCGTTTAGGCGGGCGGGCGGGATCTGCCCACACGACGGCAGCGAACAAGGGCGCGGAGGATCTTCGTCCGCGCCAGCGCCGGCTCCGAGAGGACGGTGCGCATCGGCTTCCTCCGTCGCCGACGGCGACAACGTCAACGCTGCACCTCCTCACCTCCCGCAGCGGACGGGATTCGGCCGGATCTGTGACCACCGGTGAGGAGAGAGATAGAGTGGACACTGTCATCTTGTTTTGATATGGAGAGGGTGAGAGAGCGAGACGCGAGAAACTCTATCAAACAAGAGGCTATAATGGAGTAAAAAAATCTCTCCATAGCAGTGGTTTTAAATAGAATACGCGCGTTCCCGGAAAAAAGAAACGAAAACTGGCGGACAATTTTTCTAACGTACCAAGAAAGAAAACTCGATCAAAAACACGCCCCCGCTTCCAGGTCGCGAGAGTCGTCGCGCACACACACATAGACATAGACATGCATATCCGTGTTTACGTAAAATTCCATTTCCATCTCCATCTCCAATCATATTTGTCCAACTGGCACATTATTTACGTTGTTAATTATATACGCAGCAATATTAACGTACAACATCTCTTGTTTGCGCACGTCCGGACCGCTGCCACGGCCGGTCCTGACCAACCCGAACCCTCTTCATCACCCGCGCGTGCTTCCCGCCCGAAACGGTCAGTGCCGCATTCATGCCCGGCCAGAGCGGACGCGACCTCTCACTGGCGCCGGCATTGAAGCGGCGCGCCGGCCGAGAGAGCGTCGCCCGCGCCGCTTCCGGGTGCACGCGGCTGCTCCGCGTTCAAAGGTCGCAATAGCCGGCTACAACATGCATGTAAAAAGTTCTTGGGAGTCCGTGCTACAGCTAGCTGTCCTCCCCCAACTCGTCAATCTCTTCCAGTAGTGCTAGTACTCCATGGCGCGATCCATCGACAAGCAGGCGGGAAAGTTATCGTATACTCGGTTTGCGGTGAGTGGCATGCCGAGCGACCGTGTGGGGTCGAGCCGTGGAGGAGGGTGAGACACGAACACGACAGACGTGATTTAAACGTTGGTTTTGCTCGATGGCGCGATCCAACGAAACGAAACGTTGGTTTCTCTCCGTTTCCATTTTTTCTCCGGAAAAACGGAAACTTTCCACTCCATTTTCATTCCTATTCCAAGGTTGCCCCGTTACAACATTCCATCAAATACAAAGGAAAACTAACACGCATGCTGATGCATCTCAATGATTCACAGATCATAGCCAATATTTACTTCACAACTAAAGAAAAAAGTTGTGAGAGCGTGTACGAAAGAAAAACTACTGATGGGGTCACTACGACTTAAACCCTAAACCCTAAACATGATTTAATTTCCTGGCCAGGTAGAACCTGTCGAAGGAAAGACGGCTGGCACCCTCGGATCATACGATGCTTTTGTGCAGTTCCACTAAAATCGACCTGAGCATCCCTGATGGCAAAGATATTGAAGAAGTGTGATTAGAATAATAGTACTGGCACTAGTTCATGAGACATAAACTCATCACAAGTAGAAGCCGGTAGAAGTAGAGAAAGATCGACATGGAGATGGAGCTACGGCAGTGGAGCAAGCCGGCTCCAAAAGGAAGATGGACTACCTGGGACGTCGGGCTGTAGCTAGAAGGGCGGTTGGGACGCGGCATCGGCCCATACCGCGGTGACCCCCGATTGGGACGCACCGACTGTGGGTTTTCTCCCTCGCCGATGTCGACCGCGTCTACGCAGAACATTGTTCCCTTCCCCCAGCTGCGGGATCAGGCCCGTCGTTCTATGCTTGTGAAGAGAGCAACCTAAGCAAGCAGGCTTGTAGCTTAGGCTCCTGCTAGTGTATATATAGTGGTTTTCTTTTTCTCTCCATATCAACCATTTTATATTGCGTACGTGTCATTCAAGAGTGAAATGATGGTTGCTTCTTCCGACTAACTTACTGTGTGATTTGACTGCTCCTTAGTGGCCCCTACACGTACTCCCCCTACGTGTATGCAACAGTCACACGTACACATGGACGCAAAAACGCGCGCGACGCCCTAATGCATGCATGTCCGAGCACACGACGGAACACACA
The DNA here is from genome assembly GCF_018294505.1 of Triticum aestivum. Classification (NCBI taxonomy): domain Eukaryota; kingdom Viridiplantae; phylum Streptophyta; class Magnoliopsida; order Poales; family Poaceae; genus Triticum; species Triticum aestivum. Next base: position 114,674,586 of record NC_057802.1, read on the forward strand.
CGGTCACGCTCAAGTGCTCAACCTACACGTGCATGCACACACATACTCAGTCAGGGTGAGCTAGTGACCGTATAAACACCGGAAAATATATATATTGAGCGCAATGAGCGTATTATGAAGTCCACTGACCGTATTTTTACAAATATACAGTGACAGACAGTGTATTTATCTCGTTTGAAATTAAGCCATATTAACCGGAGAGGAGGCAGTATGGACTAGCATTACTTTGCTGTGTCCCGTCAACTTGCCGAACGAGGAGAAGGTTGCAGGACGGGAGAAGCTTGCGCGCGGTGGCTCGCAGGACAAGGAGAAACTTTTGACTAATGCAAGCTCTCCCTCGCTCAGGCGGTGGACGTGCAACAGTTAATTCGGTGTCAGATTGCCAGAAGCATACACTATACTACTAGTGCTATTATTGTTCGACTTCCCGAATAGGCGAACAGCCAAGCGCAAAGTTTACTAGTACTACTACTATAGTCTATAAAGGTACGTACTATACTAGTACTAGGAACCGGATGGAGGAGCGTCTGCACTCTTATTATAATTTTAAAATGTGATAAAGCAATCTTCAACACATTTGGTTCTCTTAGAGGGTTCTCGCATGTGATAATGGAAGTTGATTGCATGGAACACTCGCCACAATTCTCGCTTAATTCTGGCTCATATCCTGTTACAAATAGTAGCGCTCGGTAATATTTCCTCTTTTTTGTTATTCAGCATGTAAACAGGTCAGCAAACCTTGCGGCGCATCTTCGTGCGAACCGTGCTTGCTGCACTTTGAATGTGGCCGAGAGCTGGCTTGATGAAACACCTCGCTTCCTACTTCTTTTTTTGCGGGGTACCTCGCTTCCTAGTGACCAGTGTCTTGGCTGATCGTCCTAAGAATGCTTATATATGAATAAAGCTCTCTCATTTACCCGCAAAAAAGATTAAGCCATATTAACCGGAAAGGAGGGAGTATGGACTAGCACTACTTTTTGGTGTGTCCCGTCAACTCGCAGAACGAGGAGAAGCTTGCAGGACAAGGTGAAGCTCGCTTACGCCTTTTGACTAATGCAACCTACCCTCGGTGGACATGCATCAGTCCATTCGGTGTCAGATTGTCAGAGGCATACACTGTAGTACCCAACATGCGGAGTACCATCATTGTTCGACTTCACGAAGAGGCGAAGAGCCAAGCGCAGTAGTACGAGTAGTACTACTACTAGAACCGCATGGTGGAGCGTCTGTACTCTTATTTTTTATCTCTGATAAAGTACACGTTTATTCCGGAGAAGGGCGGAAAACGGCAGCCCAACATGTAATGAATGATATCGATCAACCAACCATGCTCGAATATATCTTGGCCTCCGTGCGAGCCCGTCTGTGTGTTCTCGCTCCTCGTCTCTCTCAAGGAACGGCGGGTTGGCTCTTTGCCGTCAATTGAGATCGGTTTGCTCACACTCCTGTCCCACATGTCAGTGATATGCCAAGAGGAGGTGCGTTGACCGACTGGCCATACGCGTACTTGGTTTTGCACCTTCATACTACTCCTCCCTCCGTCACAGTTTACAGGGCGCGCTTCATTATGATGCATTTCTCTCAATGCATTTCCACCACCAGAGAGACTTTAGACGCGTTTGGTTTAATGCTCAATTAATTAGGGCGTGGTAACCGCAATCAAGTCCACAATTTTCTCTCCATGTACTGTACTACTACGGAGTGGAGTAAGTGCATGCATGTGTGTACCCGGGGTGGAAGCACTGCATGCATGTGTGTACGCATTATTCCCTCTAGTAATAGACGCCGTGCTATAACTACCAATGCTATTTTTCAGGCCGATCGCTAGTCGCCTTGGTCCCACAGATTTTTTTCTTTTTTCTGAAGCGCGCTGTATAAACAGTGACGGATGGAGTAGTATGAGCGGATTCAAAGAAGAGCGTATTGATGGTTGCTTCTTCAGAGCAACTTACAGTGGGAAAGGTGGGGCTTATGATTTGACTGCTCATTACTCACTATTAATGCGGCGCAACGACCGGGCTGAGTCTCCCATGCGGTTGTGCACTACCCCCTCGGTTCTTAAATATACTCCGGAGTATTTGTCTTTCTAGAGATTTCAACGAGTGACTACTCAAATATTTGTCTTTTTAGAGATTTCAAATGGACTGGCACATACGGATGTATATAGACATATTTTAGAGTGTAGATTCACTCATTTTGCTCCGTATGTAGTCACTTGTTGAAATCTCTAGAAAGACGAATAGAATATTTAGGAACGGAGGGAGTACACATACGAAGCAAAATGAGTGAATCTACACTCTAAAATATGCCCGTTTGAAATTTGTAAAAAGACAAATATTTAGGAACGAAGGAGTATATTTTGTGCATGGCACATGGACCCGGATGATGAAGAGGCTTCTGGCAATGCTATCAAGCTTCCATCATTTGTTTACATAATTGACGTACTATACAAATAATTTTCCAGCGACATGAAATTGTACAATGGTGTGAGCTTTCAGCTTTTGTTTCGCGTGTCTTGCCATCGATGCTCTTTCGGAAACAATAAAAAACTAACTTCCTTGCTAATGCATGTCAATTATTAGCAGATCAGAGCTAATAATTACATCACAACTGAAGACAGAGTTGTGAGAAGGTGTTAAATTAAAATTGATCCATGCTTTCATTGGCAGCAACGTCCCCCCAGCTCTGTCTAAATCAACAAGGCATGTTGGGAAAAAAGTAGCTGTCTGGAGCATGCAACATTCCGATCATTTTGTGCAGTTCCACTAAAATAGAGCTGAGCGTCCCTGTTCCAAAGATATTAAGTGTGATTACGATAATAGAGGACTGCTGATGAAACAATAAACACACAAATAGAAGCCGGTCACCTTTGCAGTCTCTCTTAAGACTAACTAGTTGGAGAAGATTAGGCTCGGAGTTGGATGAGGAGGATAGAGCAAAACCAATCTCCCTTTGTGCAGTCGCACTGAAATGTAGAGACGTTGCCCGTGTGACATTTTAGTACAACTGCACAAAACACTCTTAAGAAAAAAGTGATTTGTGCAGTTCACCAAAAGGTCGCAATAGCAACGAGTAGAAAGGAAACAATTACTGGCCAATAACAGTTGATGACACATGCGACGACAAAAAAGAAGCATATTCCTTGTCCTAAGGGAAGATAACAACACGGTTGTGTTTGTCTAAAACGGTGTGAGGACGAGAATGCAATATGGAAAGTACGCCGGACGAGCTACGTTTTGGGCAAAGAACTATGGAAGATCCACATGCAGCGACGTGGGAAGACGGGCAGTGGAGCAAGGCCGGAGGGGATACCTGGAGGTCGTCGGGATGTAACTAGGTGAGCGGCGGCGGGCGGAATCTGCGAGCAGGTGGCGTAGGCCCTGCCGCGCCGGAGCTTGGTCAGAGAGAACGGCGTGTACCGCAGATCGGGACGTGCTGCCTCGGCGCCGTCAAACGGAGAAACGATGCACTTCCTCCCTTTCCCCCGGCGGACGGGATGCGGCCGGATCAGTGACCAACGGTGAGAGAGAGAGAGGCCACCGCACTCCCTTTCCCCCGGCGGACGGGATGCGGCCGGATCAGTGACCAACGGTGAGAGAGAGAGAGGCCACCGCACTCCCTTTCCCCCGGCGGACGGGATGCGGCCGGATCAGTGACCAACGGTGAGAGAGAGAGAGAGGCCACCGCAGCCTTGTGTGAGATACTCTGAAGAGCGACAAACCAGGCAGGCAGGCTCCATTGTATATAGTGAGCGGACTACCTTTTTCTCCATAAAAATCGTTTTATATTCTGTGTACGTGCCATTGAGCGCTATAACTTTATTTAAAAATAACGCGGCAACGCGTCAAGTCGAACTTTGTTTCGTGCACGCGTGGTACACGACCTCCCTAGGTAAACAACCGCTACAGGCGTTCAAATTAGCACGTGGGCTGCCATTTCGTAAAGAAATGAGCTCCACCGTGTACCCGCGCGGGTGTGGCTGGGCACGAAGCGTGAGTACGTGCACGGTGCACCTATTCTCTTCTTGTATACGTACACCACCTACGTGGGGTTGTGTGAGAGAGATACAAACCTAGAGAGATATAGTGTGTGGGTTCTTGAGAGTTTTTGGGGGGGGGGTCAATCAAAAAATGTAACATATGCAATGTGTGTGAAATAGAGTCCTGGATATAACATATATATAGAGGGGGCGATCCACGAGAAGAGAGTGGAGGTATCATCGGCTTGAGGTGTCCATAGAATCGAAGAGAGGGATGATGTGTGTGTGTGCGCGCGCGATCGATAAAGAGTGCCATCGAATTTGTGTGTGCCCACGTCAAAGATATAGAGTGGCTGGCCTACTGGAACGTGAGATGGGACATGTGCAGTTTGTCTCTGTGGCATGGATACCTACCTGCAGCGCTCGACTATCGGTGTGTGGTGGGGGAAGAGGGAGGCCCAATTAACTATAGAGGTACAATGGCTGGTATATGTGTGGAGGAGGAGAGAGGCCTACCTCATGTATTAAGGAGATCGATCTGCCTCATGTATTAAGGGAGATCGATCGGCATCCATGCATATGTGCAGGAGAGGAATAAGGTTGGGAGAGAGACAGAGCTAGAGTGTTGGAGGGGGTGGTAGTGGAGTTGCTTCTAACAAATGGTGGGATAGGCTTGCTAGACAAACGGAGGGCACGCCCGCAATATCAATAAGAGAGGAGATGGCTGCTTGTTGTCTGTGCACGTGCGTGTGAGAGACGGGTCAGGAGGCATGCACGAATGATGAGGGGGGACGATGTGGCTGTGGTAAGCAGACGTAACTACATAGGAAGATCAATCGCCCTTTGTTAGAGAAAGGAGAGACATAACTTGTGAGGTACGTCGATCGATGGGGGGGTAGTTAAAGTCGATCTAGGTATATGTTGGGAGATCGATCGGTATACATGCATGTGTGTGTTAGAAGCAAATGAGGCACGAGGAGAAGGATAGAGAGAGAGGGATGCATGTAGGAGGTGGTACGAGAGGCATACTATATCGAGGGGGGAGGAGTGTGCGAGTACGAGAACGATGAAAAGAGTGGTGGGAGTGAGGCATGGACGGTGACAAGAGAAGAGGGGAAGCTTGTGTTTGTGCTAGGCACACCTGGCTAGAGAGGCATATCGATCGATGTGTGCCGTAAAGAAGGAGCTGGGGGGCCTACACACACCGTGGGTGAACGACCTAAAGTGAAAAGACGAATTTGCGCGATGGAGCTAGAGAATGCTGAGGGAGGGTGAGAGGGATGCGGGCGTGTGCATGCACAAGAGAAAGTTAGCGCTAGCTACAAAGATAAGAGGGTTGTGTGGGTGTAAAAGACGAATAGAGATCATATATACTTCATTATAAAAAGCGAATTCGGATATTTGAAGAATTTATCATAGTGTTTCAAACCGACGCATGTGTGAATATATATAACGGTGATACACATGGTGTGGTTATGAACATGTTATACTACATTTAATATATTTTATCTCTACTCTTATAAAAAACGGAGTTGTTGATGATGGTGTGCCTGCCATCCTGCATTATAGGCCGTCCGATTTATATCTGGCGGATAGCAAGGAAACTATGATGGTTGAAGTTGGCAACAATCATGATTGTAGATTCTTATTGAAATAGAGAAACGAATTCAAATTTAGTTCGAATTGCAGCGGTAGTATAGACATTTGGAATGCACTAAAATGTTGGTATGAGTAGGTTACATGCATTATACAGCAAGCGAAAAAATTTAATCGGACATAACATGGATTCATACTCCCTCCTTCCATCTATATAGGGCGTAATGAGATTTTTAAGACCGCCTTTGACTATTGACAAGATTAATAGTACATGACATGCACAATGTGAAAATTATATCATTGAAAGAACCTTTCACAGACGAATTTAACGGTGTGCTTTGTGTAAGTTGCATGTCATATATCATTGCTCTAATATTTGGTCAAAGTTAGCATCGAAAAACGCATTAGGCCCTATATAGATGGAAGGAGGGAGTAGCTTTGAATAGCATTTGTATAGTAAAACGGGGCAAGACTCTCTCTTTGTGTGGTGTGAATAGTTTTATTTTTTTCGTTTTCTTTTTGGTTGAGGGAAGTGCGAATTGATTTGGTACGTACAAGTACAATATTACTACACGTTAGGCTTGTCCCTAAAATTCAACCCGCGTCTTGTTATATCCCGAAAATTCAGATATCGTGCTCCCAAAACTGGCGCCTTCACAACCCGCGCCTTGCTATCCCGAAATTACAACGCGCGCGAAAACTCCCTCCAGCTGCCAAATCCCGACACGCGAAATCCCCCTTCTAACCCTGAGCCGAAAGGGCCGCTAGTTCAAATCGGTGGGGGGTACTTTTGTAACACACCCTACATTTTGGACAAGCGCGTCCCTAAGTCATGCTTCACCCCCTCCCATCGCCCCCTTTTCGCCATTCGAAATCCCAGGCCGCCATAACCTCTCCGCTCCAGCCGCGAAACCCCACCCTCCTCCGTCCGCCACGTCACCGCTGCCCAGCCGGAGCCTCTTCCCCGACGACGTCGTCCACCGCAACAGCTCGACGTCCCTCGTCCACCTCCCCGGATGAGGATCCGTCGTCCATCTCGCCGTCCCGCCGGTTCAGCCGCCCCGTCCTCCACCTCCAAGGAGCTGCTCCGACGATCGCCTCGTCTATCGCGGCTGCTCCATCCCCACAGCGCCGCCTTAACCTGCTCCACCGGAACCGCAGCATCCTCACCGACTCCTCGGACGAAGCCGAGGCCTACTCGGCGCCACCAAAGAGGTTGTACACTCATCGCATCGCACCTTCTCCTTAACTCGACCTCCCGGCGCCGACGGTGCTCCATCCCGCACCCCCATGGAGCGGCTACCTTGAAGCCGGCGCCGCGGGCGACATCTCCACGGCGGCTCTCCCCCAGTGCGAGGCCCCTTCGGCGGCGGCGTCCATACCAGCCGGATCTGCTGCTGCTGCTCCGGCTCTCGCTCGCTCGCTGCTGCTGCTCCGGCTCTCGCTCGATCGCTCGCTCGCCCAGCTGCTGCTGCTGCTCTCCCCCTCGCTCGTGCTGCTGCTCTGCTCCGATTAAGCCACACTTCAGTCGACTGAATCGACTTTTGGGTCAGTCGATTTTCAGGGGTTGGGGGGCTCGCCGGAGTTAAGGAAGAACCACCCGCAGCGGGGACGGGGGCTCGCCGGAGAGGTACCCCACTATCTATCTTAGGGTTCAGGGTGGGGGCGGGGGGCCTAGAGGGCTGGCCGGGGCGGCGGTGGCGAGTTGTTTCGGGGCGGCGAGGCGGCGCTGGGGCCGGCGGTTCGGCCGGTGGTGGCTGGCGGCTCAGGGGGTGCAGGTTGAAGATGAACTGCAGGCCCTCCCTAAACTACATGTCAAGTGCCTCTCTGCTACCATTGCGTTCAGTTTCGACAGTAGCATTCAGATTCCACAGTAAATTTCAGTTTCGACAGTTAAGTTCAGAGTCAACAGTTTTTACCTCATCTGTTGTAGTCAGGTGGTTTTTGGTGATGTTAATTTTACATCCATTTTACATCATCTATTGGAGATGCTATTAGAATCCCACTTGAGATTGACGATGTCTGTCTTGTGCTGCTTCAGCCTTGACGTCTTACGGCTCACCGGAGCTGCTCCAACGACAGAACGATCCATCACAACAGAGCAGTGCCCTGGACGCCGTCTACAGATTCCTCAGATCTTCCTCCACACCTCCGACAGCCACCTCTGCCTCAACTGCTTCAGCGACCAACCCAATGATGCTGAGGTCGACACGGCTACGGCAAAGAGGTTGTACACTTGTTGCATCACTTATTACTATACATTCACGTCGATCCATTAGGGCTATTTTGGTTCAACGGAAAAACGTCGATCCACTGGTTGTTACCATCACTCTAAATTTCTGCATGCTCTCCTTACATAATCTCACCATATTTTTTTCGTATGCATGTCAGATATTGTACACAGTCATGCTGAACATGTAGAGAAAAAGAGAAGAGTTTTGCGCGGCAATACAATGTCATGCAGACATCGCTCCATGGTGGGTTCAATGGCAAACCCTCCCCACCCCTCTCCAGATTGTAATCCAGAGGAAGATATCTGTTCTGAGGCGGATTCAGACGCCGCTGACCACTCCTATTTACCCCCAAGGTGTTTGCTCTACCTTGGCATGATGATGTTAGTCATATCATGCATATGTTGCCTTGCAGTGCCTACTTTTGACATCATATATGTCATCTGCTTAGTTTAGACATGTTCTGTAATGCCACCTGTTTAGTTTCTATATCATATATGGGAATTATGCAGTCTCATGTCTTTTAGCCAGCCATAATATATGTGAAATGTGCAATGCCATCCTGTTTAACCAGGCATCATATATTTGAATGATATCTTGCCCATCCTTTTCTTCATTACATTTCCATTTGTCGACAATGTTTGTACATTAAACTACTCTTCCTGTGAATCAGCCATTTGGGTGGGAGATGGAAAAATCTGGAGTGAAAACAAGGCCTTCAGAGCAGACAGTGCTACCTGTCGAAGCAGATCTCTTGTTGGGTCCCGATAGCTCCTCAGAGATGGATTCAGAGACAGATGACCAGTCCTATTCCCCCACTGAGGTGTATGCTCTAACTTGGCACGGTTATACTGCTCATATCATGCATACGGTGTCTTGCATTGCATAGTTTAGACATCATATACACAATATTCAACACCATGTTCTTAGTTCAGACATCATATCGAATGCCCTCTGTTTAGCATATAAATCACATATGTGAATTAAATGATGCGATCCTGATTACTTAGATAACATGTAGGTGAATTATGTCATGCGATCCTGTTTAGTTATTCATCATATCTTTGAATTATGTTATGCTATGCTATCCAGTTTAGATAGACATCATATATGTGAAATTATGTCATGCTATCCGTTTTAGTTAAACAATATACATGTCAACTATTTCATGCCCTCTTTTTTCCACACTATCTATTGCATCTGTCTCTCATACAATGTCTGTACATTCAACTATGTTTCCTGTTTATCAGCCATTTGAATTGGAGCGGGTGATGCCAGTATCTAGCGGACTAAAAACACGGTCTTCAAATAAAACAGTGCTACCTCTTGGTGGAGATAGCACCCCGGTTGTACATGCACAAGAACCAGCCCTACCACACATAACCCAAACTCTCGCAGATTGTACCCCTACTGCGATGGACAGAGAACCAGCTTCACCCAATCTAACCCCAACCCCAGCCGATAGTAACCCAGTTCCTGTTGACACAGCACCATCTCCACCACAGAGCTCCCAAACAAGAGCAGTTAGTAAGGCAGCTCCAGTGCCCAAAGGGCCAGTACTATCACGGCGAACCCCAACTCCACCAGTTAGTACGCCTATTCCTGTGGAGGAAGCACAACCAGCTAGTCGTAGTTTAGCATCTATCGCATTTGATGTTGTTAAATCGTATGTGCGTATCTTCCCATCTTGGAAATATTATACTGAAGATGAAGGAAAATGCCAGTTGCAGGTGTTTGTCCAGGAGTTATGTGTAAGTAATGTTATTCATGGCAATTACTTTGCTTCGTCCCATACATCCTACCTCCATGATGGTTATAATACAGCAAATTTTCCCATTTTTCTCTATAGAGAAGGACCGATTTGGAAACTCAGGATGAGGTAACCTGTGCTAATACCTCTGCTATCTTCAAGAATGCTTGGTGGCAGTATCGGAATTACCTGAAGAAAACGTACTTCACCGGCAAAGAAACTCATCAAATTCCCTTACGTTCTCCTGAGACACATTTACTGGACGATGACTGGGAACGCCTTGTTCTGTACTGGTCCCGAACCAAGAATGTGGTAAGGTCTATGAGCTCATTTTCTATTTTTAAGTATTATATTCTTGCGTCTTACTGTACTCTGTTCATGTAGAACAAGTGCCTAAACCTGAAGAACAACTGTTCTAATTTAAGATTCCATTGCTATCATAGTTCAAAAAAGCGCTAGGCGTTAATTGTGCGTTTTGCCACCGCCTTGCGCTTTACTGACCAAAGCGCATGCTTATGCGCAGTTATGCACAGATTATGCGTAGTTATGCGCAATGCGTTTTGCCAACGCCTAGAGCCTAGGCGCGCTTAAGCGCTCGCTTAGGCGCGCCTTTTTTAACTATGATTGCTTTGCTCTTGTATCACTGTATTTACTCATACAAACTTATTTTTAAATTGAAGGATCCAATCGAAACTCCAATGGCACAGCAGGTATGTTCACGCATGTTTCTTTAACAGGTTTGCTCTTATCAATAGCTCTGTTGATTTCAATTTCAATTGTGTATACAGTTGACTTTCATATCATGCACATTACTAGCATCACAACAGAGCCAATAGTGTTGTTGTACATGTAGACCCGTGGTACCCATCTGAAATCTTGTTGTGCCGTGTAGTTTCCCACGCTTTGTATTCTTTCACTGCTGCTTTGTCTTGAACTGATATGATTTGAACCGTGTCTCTATTTTGATTTGGCAAGACAATGCAGTGACCATAGGACATAGATATATGTTTGTTTGATGCTTTTATTATGTACTAGTACTTGGCAATAGAAGACTTGGTAGTTTAATCCTGTCCACCTTACTAATGAACTGGTTCACCGAAATGAGTTTCATATACTAGTACATGCTAAACTTGTTATGTGTCTGCTTGTTTCTTCTTTTAGAATGCTGACAGAATATTGGGGAAGAGTGCCTTATTAAGCAATGGTAAAGGAAGTAATGCAGATAAGGTTCAGGATAGTGACACATCCTTGTTGGTCTCCAACAAAGCTGATAAAACAGCTAAGGAAGACTATCTTGAAGACAGCGAGACAACCCCAAAGTCCTGTCTTGGTTTAGTGTTCGAGTTACTGGCCACTACCGCTTGCACAAGCTATTCAAACTCACTGTCTGAATCAGTTCGGTTTCTTGAGTCTCAACTACAAGCTGAAAGACATCGATCAGCTGTGCTGCGACAAGAAGCGGAAGGACTGCGGAAGTCCCTGGAGCATTCAGATGCATACTTTCTGGTGCAACAGCAAGCGTTGGAGGATTTTAGCGCCAAACAGGACAAAGCTAATCAGCTTGCTAAGCTTATTGCCAGCATGGTGGATACCCAGGATAACGTTTCTTGAGCTCTTCTGAAGTTGTTTCAGTTATGCTCTTGTTTTGCTGCCGCGTTTATTTGCACTGGTGGCCAATTTTGACGGCCAGTGTATGTAATGTGCTGCTTTGTTCCCTATATTTGCACTGGTGGCGAACTTTGATGCCCAGTGGATGTAATATGTGTAATAGCGGTAATAGGCTAGCGTTAATTGCTTGCTTATTTATTTCCTTATTGTCTTGTTTAGTTGTTTGCTTGTAGTCACTGCAGTTCTTTTTCTGTTTTTTTCTAGTGGCCACAATAGCCTATTTTTGGTAACTAGGCCAAAATAATCGTGGCAACACACGGACTGTTGTAACCATGGGCCTCCTGCAGGCCGTATGATCCATGGGCCTTCGTCCGGCCGTAGGATCCATCGGCCTTCTATACGGGCCTTAGGGTCCATGGGCCTTCTACGGGCCGTAGGGTCCATGGGCCTTCTACGGGCCGTACGATCCATGGGCCTTCTACGGGCCGTACTATCCATGGGCCTCATACGGGCCGTAGGATCCATGGGCCTTCTACGGGGCGTATCATCATTTCGCCAATCATGGGCCGTACTATTCGTGGACCATAATGGGCCGTTAATAGGCCGTATTTGATAACTCTATGAAAACAGCCCAACGGGTTTTTTTGACATGAAAACGGCCCAACGTATTAACGGTCCGCAAACGGGCCGACTGTAACGACGGGCTGAATTTGGCCCACAAGCAGAAAATGACAGTAACGGGCCGTATGTAACCGAATGCTGCAAATGAGCCCAAGAATCAATGGGCCCTGAGAAGGCCGAAAGATAACTTGGGCTGGAAACGGCCCAATGGAATAACGGGCCGTTAATGGGTATAAAGTGATACACTGTTCATTACGGGCCAGTTTCACCACGGGCCGTTAATGGGCCAAGAGTTACAAAGGTCCTCATATGGGCCGAAAGAAGTCATGGGCCACACATGGGCCGGAAGTTAAAACGGGCTGAATCATATTGGACGGCCCAGATGACGCTACTGGGCCTAATTCGGATAGGGCGTAACGGGCCCTGGGTTAGCGGGCTGTAAATAAGCTATATGCGAGCAGGCCGTAAACAGGCTTTCCGTGGGCCGGCCCGCCACCTTTTGACCAAGTCAAACGGGCCGGCCTTTTCACAGGAATGGGCCTCCGTTGGGCCGTGCCACGTGTCGCCGTATCATAGGCGCCTTCGGTCCAATGAGCGGATGACATCTGTCCCAACGGTGAGCCGACACGTGTTTCCTCCAGCCAATGATGATTTTACACGTGGAAAATCCCCATTAGTCGGGGCTGTTAACGGGTTATCGGATCCAAAACCCGACCCGATAGCTTAACAACGTTCCGTTACGGTGGATGCCACGTTTAGGTCACCCTTGACGAAAGCACTTCTGTGACGCGCGATTTATCGTCATGGAAGTGGATACTTCCGTGATGATAATTTTGGTAATGTCACGGAACACTTCTACGACAGCACAGGTATGACTATCTTGATTCTGTCATAAATTTGTCATGGATGTACATGCATGACAAAAAACGCGACCTACTGTGACAAACACGTATCATCATGGAAGTGTATTTTTTTGTAGTGGGGATGCGCGGCGCCGGCGCCAGCGCGGGTGCGGGAGCCGCCAGTGCTCTCCAGTGCGGAGTTTCCGCCGTCGGGCCGCTTGGATGGGCTTGCGTCGGAGGGTGATATGGGCCGTGCAGGGATGGGCCATGGGAGTGGGCTAGCGGGGAGGCATGGTCCCACTTTCAGCTTCAGCTTTGCGGAGTTGGTGGCCCGGGCCCCTGCATCCCCAGCTCCTGGGCTTGTTGGCTGCATTGGCCCAACACCGGAGCCCAGGCGGGGTGCGCTGCGTATAAAACGCTGGTGGTGGCTGCCTAGGGCGGATCCAGCTTCCACATTAGGGTTTCCTGACGCACCTAGAGACATAAGGAGGTGGGGGCGCTCGGCGAGGTTCATTCCGGCGGCGGCGATGCCTCGTCTGGTTGAGAAGGCGGTGGCGATGGAGAAAGAAAGGAGGCTGCAAAGCCACGGCCGGAACAAGCGGCCGCGCGAGGAGCTCCAGGTCTCGGAGGAGATAGGAAGGGAGAAAGATCTCCGGACCCAGCTGTTGACTCGCACGGAGATGCAGTCGGCGGCTGGTCGGGGTTCGGGCGAGGCTCGTGTCTCGCGGTCGCGCTCTCATCGTCGCTCGGCGTCCCGGGGAAGAAAGTCATCCAAGGAGGTTTCTCCTCCTCTCCCACCACCTCCGCCGGGCCTCCCCCATCAAAGGCCAGCAAAGGATGCAGAATCGATAGGGAGCGGGGGCGTCGCGCCATTGGGGTGGTGAGGGAGACTGTTGCGGTTGGGAGGGGGAGATTGGATCAGAGAGACCGGCCAGGCGGGCGCCGTCTGGGGGCCGCGGGGGATCGGGTGGTGGCTTGTCGGAGGTGCTTTGCTTCAAATGCGAGAGGAAGGGACATTACCAAATCGGGTGTCAATTTGACCCGCTGTGTTTTGTGTGTAAGCAAGAGGGGCATACATCAGGGCAATGTCCTTCTCGGCAGGCGAAGCCGGAGCTGGTTATATGTGGGTTCGGCGTCAAAGGCCAGGGCTTTTATGCGCTGGAGGGAGGAGTTGAGGAGGAGGTGCAGATCCCTGCCAATGCTGCATCTTTGGTCATTACCGACGGGGAGGCAACAGAGGAGTCCTTGAGAGCGGATTTGAACGACATGTGGGACTCAGAATGGGATTGGCAGGTCACGGAGGTGCGCAAGAATTGTATTTTGGTCGTGTATCCCTCCAAGGATGTGCTGCGCATGGCCAAGAAAAGCGGCATGTTCAACTTTCCTATCAGCGAGCACAAGGCCGAGGTTGGGGAGCCATTCAGCGAACCTCATGTCGTTTCCCAGCTGCAAGAGGGATGGGTGCGGGTGTACGGGATCCCCGATAAGCTGCGCCAAGCTCTGCTAATCCGGGAATTCCTTCGGGTGGTCGGCAAGGTGGTGACGATCGATGAGATGAAAATTGTGAGGCCTGACATGGGAGGCATCCGCGGAGCACCGGTCTGGGCCAAGTTTTGGTGTAGGGACCCGGCAGGGAGCAAGGGCACTTACAAGGTTTTCAGGGCTCGCAACGGATTTCTGATGCATGTGGAACTCGAGACTGGGGGCCCCCTTGCTCCTCCAGCTCCTCCTCAATCTCCTCCGGCGATCCCTCCGTCGGATGAGGACCAAGACGGTGGGGAGGAATCGGCGCCAAGTCTGTCTACCGCAGACTGTGATGCGGCCGGCGCCAAGGCCAAATCTTTGGCAACGGCTACTGCCGCCAGCAAGCCGACCGCCAGGTTGCCTTGTCTGTTGCTGATCAGGTCGTGGGTGGGAGATCCCCATGGCAGGTGCGGACGGGGGATGTTCAGTTGCCGCCGGTGGACATGCCACGTATGCTTAGAAGGGATACGGGCTCGGTGCCGCTTGACGTGGATCAGTACGGGTCCAATCTGTCTGGCGCGGGCCAGCTTCGGGAGGCCGTGGAGGATGACTCTACTAAGGTGGCGGGTGAGGCCGGGGCATTTCTAGCAGGCAAAGGAGGGCGGCTGGCGGTCGGCTCGGGCATTACCATGGTTGCATCACCCATTCCAAGCGCGACGTCGACTCCTAGCTCCAAGACCCCATGCTCCTCCCCCGCGCTGCGCTCCGCAACATCTATCGCGACCAACATCGGGGAAGGGGCCCAACCCAAGACGGCGGACATTGCCCCGACACAACTCCTGGATCACTTTGAGGGAGAAGATTTCTTGGACAACATGATGTCGATTGAGGACAATGTGGATGCCTTTGAGGCGGTCAGAAACAATGAGGAGCAGCACGAGGAGGCGGCTCCAAGGCGGAAGAAGGGCGTCTCTACATCTCCGGTCTGTGCTGCACGTTCTAGTGCCAGGTCCGCAAGCATCAAGGCATCCAAGATGATGGACAAGGCGATGAAGCTCAAGGCAGGCAGATCGTTCCCAGGTATGATATCAAAGCCCACTACTCGATCTATGTCTTCCTTTAAGGTTCTTGCGTTGACCTCTAATGCACACCTGTTGAGAGTGGCCAAGGATAGCAATGTGGTTTTGGGATCCGAGGAGCGATCCCCTCTAGAGGTATTGGATTCATTCCGGGCTCAGGAGGCCGCCCAGGCAAGCATCGCCGAGGCCATTGCATGGAGGGATATGGCACGGGTGGTGGCGGCTGAAGCGGAGGCCGAGGCCCGGGGAGCCATGGTGGGGGGTAATGCCAGGGAGGAGGCATTACCACCAACCAGGGCGTCTTCTGGCCGGGGCCATGGTCACGGGCGGGCTGCTGGCCGAGGACGTGGCCGGGGCCGTGGCCGAGGCAGGAGTGCCCAGGGGGTATCCCAGATGACCTTGAAGGGGCGGGGGCCCGTTCCCCCATAGTGGCTCAATGAAGGGCATAATATGGAACCTGTGGGGGTTCGGGCAGAGGGATCGCCGGTGGCAACTTATTCAATATATTAGAGAGCAACGGCTAGACTTTGTGGGGTTACAGGAAACAATGCGACACTCCTTCACGACATGGGAGGTCGATTCGCTGGGGGGTGCACGGCGTTCCAATGGGAGTGGGTGCCGGCAACTGGTCGATCGGGGGGAATTTTGTTGGGTATAAACAAAGACACCTTCGACCAGATTTCATTCTCGAGGGGCGAATTCTTTTTGGGGGCCGAGATGGTGCAGAAAAATAACAATTTTAAATGGGAGTTGCTTGTCGTATACGGTCCAGCAGATCATACTAGATCACTAGAGTTTTTGAGGGAATTGTATAGCAAAATTACGTCTTCACCAAATCCGATGTTTATTGGAGGGGATTTCAATCTTATTAGATCAGCCGAAGACAAGAGTAATCAGAGGATTAACGACCCAGGCTTAGTAAAAAATTTCAACGATTGGGTGGCGGACCTCCAACTTCTCGAGCTCCAACGTGGGGAGCTTGTTTCACTTGGACGAACAACCAGGAAAATCCTGTGCGGTGTGTCTTAGATCGGGTTTTCGTATCCACGGAGTGGGAAGCCAAGTTCCCCGCGTGCTCTCTCATGGCCGAGACGCGTCTTGGATCGGACCGCTGCCCCATCATCTTGCAATCTGGGGAAGATATTCGTCGACCGCCAAGGAGATTCTTCTTTGAGCGTTAGTGGTTATTGCAACCGGGGTTCGTTGAGAGGATGGTGTCAATTTGGGAGGCGGCAAGGGCAAATCGCCCACATAGATATGGCCCTCTATGTGATGCGTTGGACGAATGGCAGCATTGCATCTGGAGATCGCGTCATCACTTGAGAGGATGGGGGAATGTGGGCGGTCAGACACGGGCGAGGAAGGAGGCGTTAATCGCCGAAATAAAAAACCTAGATACCAAAGCTGATACAGTAGGCTTATCCCAGGAGGAGTGGGCACGTAGATATGCAACAGAGGGTGAGATGGTCTTCGTTCTTACTTGCGAAGACATCTATTGGCAGCAAAGACAACAACAACGATGGATCCTCAAGGGTGACACGAGTACAGAATTCTTCCACACCATAGCAAACGGCCGCAGAAGGAGATGCACAATAAGTATTTTAAGAGAGAGGGAAAACACCTTCCCGGGTTTAAGCGAGTTGTGAGGGCATATTGATGGTTTCTATAGAGAGTTGCTGGGATCGACGGGTGGTGGTGCGGCATCCCTAGGCCCACAGTTCTGGGAGGGTAACCGTACTGTGTCAGAAGCGGATAACTTGGCACTAATCCAGCCTTTCACCCTTGAGGAGATCACGAATAACCTTAAAGCGATGAGAGGGAACACGACTCCTGGCCCTGATGGTTTTCCGGTATCGTTCTATAAGAAATTCTGGAATCTGGTGGGGCCACAATTTGCCAACTTGGTCCAGGAGTTCACGCTTGGGAAGATTGACGTGAAAAGGTTAAACTATGGAGTTTTGGCTCTTCTCCCAAAGGTCCCGGGCGCCGACAACATGAGGCAATTTTGCCCCATCACCCTCATTAATGTGAGCTTCAGGCTCTTCGCGAAGGGGTTTGCAATGCGCCTGGCGCCAGTTGCGAATAAAGTGGTGGACCCATGCCAAACGGCGTTCATTCGAGGCCGTAGTATACTAGATGGGGTTGCAGTTTTACATGAAGTATTGCATGAGGTCCATCGCACAAAGGAGGAGGTGTTCATACTTCAAATAGATTTCAAGAAAGCTTACGATAGGGTAAGGTGGGATTTCCTTGATGAGGTGTTGAAGGCTAAAGGCTTTGATCCATTGTGGATAAGCTGGATGCGACAATTGGTGAGAGGGGGACAAACGACCGTTAATATAAACGGCCACATCGGTCCATATTTTAGAAACAAGCAAGGGGTTAGACAAGGAGATCCTATATCGCCACTCATATTCAACATTATTGTCGATGCTCTGGCCGGTATGTTGGACCATGCCAAGGTGGCTGGTCACATATCCGGGGTTGCGGCATCAATCATTCCAGGGGGATTACTCACCTCCAATACGCCGACGACACCTTGATATTTATCAAAAACTCTGAGCAATTATCAACCTCAAATTCCTGCTTATGTGCTTCGAGGAGATGTCAGGGCTTAAAATTAACTTTGACAAAAGTGAGGCCTTTGTTACGGGTGGTGACCTGGAAACGCAACTGCGGGCTACCCACATGATGAACTGCGAAGTAGGTTCTATCCCAATGAAATACCTGGGAATGCCGATATCTGATTGGGCACTGTCCATGGTGGAGTTTCAGGCAATGGTGGACAAGGCTGCAAATAGAGTGGAATCGTGGCAAGGAAAATTGCTGGCATCAGGAGGGCGGCTGGTGCTAGTCAATGATTGCCTCACAAACATTCCGATGTTTATAATGGGATTCTATTTGCTAAGGGATGGAATCCATGAGAAGTTGAATAAGATTCGATCGCGATTCTTCTGGGCAAAGGAGAACGGTAAACAACAATATCATATGGTCAGTTGGGACAATATTTATCGGCCCAAGGAAGTGGGTGGATTGGGGGTTATTAACACCAAGATTATGAATTGGTGCCTAATGGCCAAATGGGCTTGGAAGATATTATCTGGGCAGAGAGGGTTATGGTTGGCAATTTTTCGCGCCAAGTACTTGCAACCAGGGAGAGTCGACTTTCGACCTAATATCAAACTATCTCAGTTCGCGAGGGATATAAAAAAGGTCCAGCCGCTACTTCGTCTTGGAACCAAATTCGAAGTCCATAATGGCGAACTGGCATGTTTCTGGAAAGACCTGTGATGGGGGAATCTAACCTTCGAGATGGGTTTTCCTCTCCTTTTTGCTATCACGGACAAGCCAGAGGCAAAGGTGGCCGAAGTGTGGCGACAAGGGAGATGGGAGCCACGGTTTCGTCGGGCACTGGGACCTCTTGAGGTGGAGGAGTGGGATCGATTATGCAATACCCTTCACGAGGCCCAGATCTCACCGGGCCAAGACAGGGTGACATGGCATTTGGAACCCTCAGGAAGCTTCTCTACAGGATCCTTATATAAGGAAATATTCAAGAATGCGCCACCTTGTAATTTATCCGGGATATGGAAAACAAGGCTCCCGGCAAAAATAAATTTTTTCCTAAGGCAAGCGGCGCATAACCGGATCACTAGTGGGGATCAGGTCCAAAAACGAAGGGGACCGGGTGATGGGAGATGTGTTTGGTGTGGAGAGGGCGAAGACCGTGACCACATTCTCTTCAGATGTGTGATGGCTAGATTCGTGTGGAGCGCCGTCCGGGAAGCCACGGGTTGCTCATGGAATCCGGGTGGATTCGCGGACTTCTTCGGCCTAGCAAGCTCTACCATGGGGAAGGACAATAGAATGGCCTGGACGGGATTTGGGGCCATTGCTTGGGCTCTGTGGACGACTAGGAACAAAGCTTTAATAGAGGGTCAATTCATTCGCCATCCGGCGGATCTCCTTTACAAAATGGTGTATTTCTTGCAGCTGTGGAAACTACTGGCAAGAAGCTCGGACAGAGGACGGGTGGAGGAACTCGCAAGTAAGGTGGGAGCAAAATGCACTGAACTACGACGGGCTGCGTAATCATCGCTGCGGTGGGGGGCCGCCTGGCTACCTCGACAGCTCCTGTATCCGATGTGTGTCCTTCAGTTTAGTACCGCGCTGCGTCGCGTTTAGGGCCTATGGCCGTGTATCCTCGGTACTTTGAACCTTTGAACCTCTATGTTTCGAACTTGTAAGGGCCTCCTCATTCAGGCCGGGCAGATGCCTCCGCATAAAAAAAATCTGACTGGGTAGGAGACTGCGCGCGTGGACAGGCGTGAAAACCAAATTCGACCGCGAAAACCAAATTCGACCGAGAAACACCAGTTGAAATCAGTTTGATCTTTCTTCCAACTCGATTCATCAATCAAAAATACTAATCAAAACAGGTGTGAATCAACCATAGGACAGAAATTCGACTGAGACTGAATTCGACTGGCATTTAGACACTCCCTGAAGCTTTTCCTATCGAAAAAGAAGCGCAAGCAGTGAGGGAAGGAAACGCGTTCCGTATACAGCTCTGATAGAATGTCGGAATCCGAGTCTGGTATGACCGCAGGAGTGTCCAATTTGTATCTGAATTTTGTGTATACAGTGAGCGAGCCCCCGTGCCGGCCTCGTCAATTTTCTTCCTGCCTCCTCCTCCCTCTACATCTAGATCCTGCGCGTTTCGCCGCTCCCCTGCCTCTGGAAGCTCCGTCGAGCCCGCGGGTCTACCAGATGGCAACCACCAAGCGATCTGCCGCCGCCGTCGATGGCCACGCCAATCGGCCGGGAGCAACCTGCGTCAAAAGAGGCGCATTGGAACCACAGGGGACTACGATCACGAGTCCTCCCTGGGCGAGGGAATGTTCGGCGTCGTCGCCAAAAGGCGGCACCGTGCCACCGGTCAAGTCGTCGCCATCAAGTCCTTCCGCAACCCGGGCAAGAAGGACGAGCCCGTCGACGCCCAGGAGGTGCTGCGGGAGGCCCGCTTCCTGGAGGCGTGCGGCGGCCACCCGCACATCGTCGGCTTCCGCGGCGTCGTGCGGGACTACGTCACCAACGAGCTCTGCCTCGTCATGGAGTACGTCCAAGGGAAGAGCCTCCACTGCCTCCTGAGCAAGAGGCGCGGCGGGCTCCGGGAGGCCACGGTGCGGGAGTTCATGTGGCAGCTCCTCACGGCGGCCACCGAGATGCACCGGCGCCACGTCGTCCACCGCGACATCAAGCCGGCAAACATAATCGTCGGTGAAGGAGAAGGAACGCTCAAGCTCTGCGACTTCGGGGTCGCCTTGTCCATGTCGGAGGCGCCGCCGTACAGGCCGGCCGGCACGGGCATCTACCGAGCCCCCGAGATGCTCCTAGGAAAGCGGGACTACGACGCCCTGGTGGACACGTGGTCGCTTGGGTGCGTCATGGCGGAGACCATCACCGGCGAGAGGCTGTTCGATGAGGACAATTCGACTTGTCTTCTCCGAAGGATCTTTGAAGTGGTCGGGATGCAGGACGACACAAGCTGCCCGGGGTTCACATCACTGCCGTTCGCGGACGCGGTGCCGCCACAGGTGCCGACGGTGCAGCGGAGCACGCTGCGAGAGCTGTTCCCGGAGGAGACGCTGTCCAAGGAGGGGTTTGAGGTCCTGAGCGGCCTTCTCGCCTGCAATCCCGACAAGCGGCTGACGGCGGCCGCCGCGCTCAGGTTGCCCTGGTTCGCCACCATGGCTGCAAACGCCCGTCCTCCTGCGGCCGCTACGACGACGGTGTCCATCAAGGCGGAGGAAGTAGAGATCGCTCCGACAGCGCTACGCAGAAAGAAAGTAACTGCAAAGAAATATCTGTCATTGTTTGTAACAAGATAGATTGTCTATGTAGTAGTATTTGCGTTTGATAAATCTCAAGTACCTGGAATTTTTTCTATTATTCAGAGCGTGTATCAACACCTGATTTCCGTAATTCATTGCACGTGCGATTGGAAGCTTGAAAGCTAGCTTGATTCTGGTTGGTTATTCTTATCATTTGGTATTTCAGGACCCCGATATTCACCACACATGTGTCCTAATGGGCATCCGACCATACCACTCGTCCGGTCGTACGCAAGAGTCAGCCCATATGACCCTGTGCAGGCGAACATTAAAACTGCGTACATGTGTAACAGGAGGAGCAGCGTACCGAACGATTCATCCCACTCCATAGGTGCGGTCTTATTCCATCGATCGAACAAACGGTCGAAGCATACATTTGCCATACGTGTGGTCTTATTCCATCGATCGAACAAACGCTCTAAGCACACATTCAGCCCCAACGTCCGTATGATCTGACCCGCAAAAAAAAACGCCCGATGATCTAAAAAAGGCCTAGCAGCCCATTTTGATGGGCCTCTACCCAGACATCAATAAAAAATAAAATAAAAAACAAAAAATAAATCCAAAAACACATAAAAATAGTAACAATGAAGAAGAAAAAGGAACTCCTTGACCTGAAAGAAAAATGCTATCCACGCAAAAAATGAAAGAAAAATGCTATGGATTTGCCATGAGATCTTAATTGAATTTGCCATATGACCATAAATTAATTTGCCATGTTATGAATAAAGTAACCTATAGAAAAAAGAAAATGTTAACAATGTGCCATGCGACAATAATAAACTGAAATAAAAATGCTATGGATTTGGCATGAGACCTTAAATGAATTTGCCATATGACCATAAATTAATTTGCCATGTTATGAACAACTAATATACAAAATAAGAAAAAAAATGTGAATTTGTCTTGTGAACAAAAAAAATATGAATTTGTCGTGTGACAGTCGGAATTACCATATGATCAAGAAAGGTGAATATGATATGTTATGAAGACACAGAAGAATAAATTGCCATTATGCATGGCAAAACTTGTATGAAATCCCATGGAAATCATGGCAAAAATGTCATGGGCGAAAGA
The DNA here is from genome assembly GCF_018294505.1 of Triticum aestivum. Taxonomy (NCBI): domain Eukaryota; kingdom Viridiplantae; phylum Streptophyta; class Magnoliopsida; order Poales; family Poaceae; genus Triticum; species Triticum aestivum. The sequence goes on from NC_057802.1 coordinate 114,696,727, forward strand.
AACTAAAAGTGGGACACGAATTTGCCGTTACTAAAATCATCATTAGTTGATGTTGCAAATTTTGCAGAATTGCCATGGCAACAAAATTTTGTTCAGAAAATGTCATGGCGAAGAAATGCAAATAACATAATGAACATTGTATAAACAAAAATTAGGACCACAACAAAATTTCTTCCCTAGAAAAATGGCAAAATTTCCATGGGAAAATTCGAGGCAACACAATTTACACCTAAAAACTAATGTGCGATAGGTCCATTCATTTTGCTTTACAAAAATTGCCAAGCCGGCCAAGAAAAGATGGGCAAAAACATACGAAGAACCACATTGAACATATGAATTTTAGTTGCCATGTTCGTATGTAGAGTGAATGGTTGAAGCACAAAAGTATGAACAAGAAAAAAAAATGCCATGGCAGATTCATATAAAAAATTCCATGGTAATTAATTAAAAAATGCCATGTTTTCTATGAGAAAAAATATCATGTACGAGAAAGTAAAACTCAACATATGAACAAAATTGCCATGGTAAATTCATATCAAAACTTGCCATGCTATTTTAATTAAATTTGCCATGTTTTGTATGAGAAAAATGCCATCTTTGTAAAGCAAACACAAATTATGAACAAAAAATTGCCATGCTATTTTATAAAAAAAATCATGGTCTATATGAGAAAACCTGCCATGTATGTAAAGTAAAACTCAACTTATGAACAAAATTGCCATGGCAAATTCATATCAAAAATTGCCATGGTATTTTAATAAGATTTCCCATGTGATGTATGAGAAAAATGTCATGTGTGTAAAGTGCAACACAAAAAAATGCCATGGAAAATTTTATATCAACAATTTCCATTGTATTTTAATAAAATTTGCCATGTTCCGTATGAGAAAAATGTCATGGTATGTAAGTGCAAACACATGTTATGAACAAAAAAATGCCATGGTAAATTCATATCAAAAATTGCCATGGCAAATTCATATTGAAAATTGCCATGATATTTTAGTTAAATTTATCATGTTATGTACGAGAAAAATGCCATGTATGTAAAGTAAAACACAAATTATGAAAAGAAATTGCCATGATTGTTGAATGTTATAAATTGCCATGGTCTTTTAATTATGAATGTCATCTTGTTTTAAGGAAAATGACATGCCTCGTGAAGTTGCCATGTCTATTATGAAGATCGTGAAAATGCAGCAGATCATGAAAATGTCATATGTAAAGATGCTACATAAAATAACTACACTTATAATGTGAGCTTCCCAGCAGCAAAAAACACAAATAGAAAGTTGACATCTAAAACTAGTTCCCATGGCAAAAGTATGCTTCTAGTTGCCATGGCAAAAGTTTCTAGTGGTGATGCAACACCCATGTGTTACTTAAGAATAATTAAATTAATTGTTTGCCATTTTAACTAATTTTGCTTAATTATCACTTTTCTAAGAGCTCTGACATGTTAGTATTTGTTAACAGTTTTGGATTGATTAATATCTTACATACCCATGCATGCTAATTATTAGTAGATTTTTTTTACATAAGCTAGCTTAGAAGATGGTGGAGTACTACATTTGCTTGAGTAGTCCATGTACATTATGCATGCATCCATGCATGGCATGCACAGCATCCATCGTGTCTACTCGATGCACTTCATGCATGTAGCATCCATCTTGTCACCCAGTTGTGTTAATGCATGTACAATGCATGCCGAGTAGCTCATACTAGGACTAGTGAGCTCATTTTGCCATCCTAGGCTAGCTAGCTCTTGTTCTGCATCCTACTACCATATAGGGCAGTAGATATTTTCGCATGCGATGACGATATGGCTTGCTGCATGGCTACGTTCCTTACTTCTTGGGCGATAGAATGTATGTGTCATTTGCTCTGATACCATTAAACTGTCACGCCTCAAAACATGACTCGGAGATAATTTAGGCCCCACTAGTGAGCTCAGAAATATTTTCAAAATTTTAAATCCCTTTTGAGAACACAAAAAACAATTAAAAGTCATGAAAAAAACGCAATAGGATTTTTTGAAATTTTAAATAATATTTGAAAACACAAAGATTTTTGAAAATATTGATTTTTTTCTAAAACATGAACACTATTTAAAAATTTTGAACTCTTTTGAGAACACAAAGATTTTTTTTGAAATTCTAAACAAATTTCTAATTTTTTAAATGAAACTTTCGGGAAAAAGAATAAAAAGGTAAAAGCAACAGGAAAAAGAAAACACAAAAAACAGACTTAATCCATTCAGAACCTTCTAGAACATTCCCACAATCGGTACATGACCTTCTAGAAGGTTCCCAAAACATAGATGTGTAGAATGTACAAATAGCTCAAATAGTCCGAGCCATCTTCACCTTGCCTCGCTCGCTCCTGTGCTAACTAGCAAAATTTGGACACAGCGAGGGTCCAATAGAATTTGCCGCATAGCGGCTCCCGCTATACATAAAGCATTTCTTTGCAGGAATACATAAAGCATACTTGAATCCAGTCCATCCGCATTTCTTTTGCACAGCCCAAATAGACAAAAAATTCTCAAACTTTCAGCCCTTGACATGTGTATTCACAGTTACAATGTTAATACACATGATGTTTCTTTAATCAGGGTCACGGGGTACCCTTTTGAAACTTTATTAAAAATCAAACATTTGAAATTTAAAAATTATGACAAAATTTGATACATATACAGAACTGTGAATGCATGTCTTTCTAGGTTTTGTTAGAAAAGATGGTAATTCACAAAGCAGTTTAAAAGGCCGAAAACCAGGAGTGGATCTCCTCCAATCCAAAAAGGAGTGGTTCTCGGTGCACTAACCAAGAGGGTGGTTCTTTGATACGCTATGATTGGACTGAATCTACTTGTATAGATGACCGAGATCTTGAACTATACTCCCTCCAAATCCACGGAGATCGAGTCAGATGGAAGTACTTCCTCCGTTCCATTTTTAAGTACTTCATCTGTTCCAAAACCACGACAAGTATTTTACAATAGAGGGGGTATATCATAACAAGTGTGTTCAGTAATGTTGGAAATGAGAGTTTGGCAATGCTTCACGATATATTGATCAATGCATAGCGCACGTATATATGGAATACAAAGTGGGCCACAGCCTCAACTATACAATGACTAGGAGGTGGGCCGGGCTATACAATATACATGCACAAACCATATGTTAAACACCCCCCCATAGTCGAAGCGTCGCCGGAGACGCAAAGACTGGACCTGAACTCCTCGAAAACAGAAGTAGGCAGTCCTTTTGTCATGACATCGGCGAACTACTGCGCCGTCGGGACGTGGAGGACCCGGAAGCGCCCAAGAGCCACCTGCTCACGAACAAAGTGTATGTCGAGCTCAATATGCTTCGTTCGACGATGGTGGACCGGGTTGGCAGAGAGGTACACGGCGGAGACATTGTCGCAGTAGACGAGCGTGGCCTTGTGAACATCACAAAGCAACTCCTGGAGCAGCTGACGAAGCCAAGAGCATTCAGCAGCGGTGTTAGCCACTGCCCGATACTCTGCCTCGGCACTCGAGCGGGAGATGATGGGCTGTCGCTTGGAGGACCAAGAGATCAGAGACAGCCCAAGGTAGACACAGTACCCCGAGGTGGAGCATCGTGTGTCCGGGCAGCCAACCCAGTCCGCATCAGAGTAGGCGACGAGGTCGGTGGAGGCGGAGGCCGTCAGCGTAAGTCCCATGGACTGGGTGCCGCGTATGTCATGGAGGATACGCTTCACCAGAGTCCAGTGAGAGTCACGCGGAGCATGCATGTGAAGACAGACCTGCTGAACAGCATACTGCAAGTCGGGGCGCGTCAGGGTCAGGTACTGCAAAGCACCCACAATGGAGCAATAGAAGGCCGCATCGGATGCAGGAGAACGCTCCAGAGCGGAAACCTTGGCCTTGGTGTCGACAGGCGTGGGAGCGGGCTTGCAGTTAAGCATGCCGGCTCGATCAAGAAGCTCATGGGTGTAGCGCTGCTGGTGCAGGAAGAACCCATCTGGCCTTCGAACCACCTCAATGCCAAGGAAGTAGTGCAGGGGCCCCAAGTCCTTCAGGGCAAACTCGTCGCGAAGACGAGCAGTAAGCCGCTGGAGGAGCGCAACAGTGGATGCCGTCAGGATGATGTCGTCGATGTAGAGCAGCAAGTAGGCCGTGTCAACTCCGTGATCGTACACGAAGAGGGACGCATCAGAGCGAGTCGATGTAAATCCGAGCGTCTGCAGGAATGCAGCGATGCACTGGTACCAGGCCCAAGGCGCCTGCTTCAGCACGTAAAGGGAACGGGAGAGCAAGCACACATGGTCTGGATGCGCGGCGTCGACGAAGCCGGTGGGCTGCTCACAGAACACCTGCTCAGCGAGGTGGCCGTGCAAGAAGGCGTTGGACACGTCCAACTGATGCACATGCCAAGCTCGGGAGACGGCTAGGTGAAGCAAGGTGCGGATCGTGCCCGGTTTAACAACCGGGGCAAAGGTGTTAGTAAAGTCCACGCCCGCACATTGCCGAAAGCCCCGAAACACCCAACGAGCTTTATAGCGCTCGAGAGTGCCATCCGGACGAGTCTTGTGCCGAAAGACCCACTTGCCCGTGATGATGTTGGCACGAGGCGGCTGCTACCTCTTGAGCACTGCGTTGGTTTTCCCTTGAAGAGGAAAGGGTGATGCAGCAAAGTAGCGTAAGTATTTCCCTCAGTTTTTGAGAACCAAGGTATCAATCCAGTAGGAGGCTACGCGCAAGTCCCTCGCACCTGCACAATACAAATAAATCCTCGCAACCAACGCGATAAGGGGTTGTCAATCCCTTCACGGTCACTTACGAGAGTGAGATCTGATAGATATGATAGGATAATGTTTTTGGTATTTTTATGATAAAGATGCAAAGTAAAATAAAAGCAAAGTAAAAAAGCAAAGGCAATAACAAAGTGTTGGAAGATTAATATGATGAAGATAGACCCGGGGGCCATAGGTTTCACTAGTGGCTTCTCTCAAGAGCATAAGTATTTTACGGTGGGTGAACGAATTACTGTTGAGCAATTGACAGAATTGAGCATAGTTATGAGAATATCTAGGTATGATCATGTATATAGGCATCACGTCCGAGACAAGTAGACCGACTCCTGCCTGCATCTACTACTACTATTACTCCACTCATCGACCGCTATCCAGCATGCATCTAGAGTATTAAGTTCATGAAAACAGAGTAACGCCTTAAGCAAGATGACATGATGTGGAGGGATAAATTCATGCAATATGGTAAAAACCCCATCTTGTTATCCTCAATGGCAACAATACAATACGTGCCTTGCTGCCCCTACTGTCACTGGGAAAGGACACCGCAAGATTGAACCCAAAGCTAAGCACTTCTCCCATTGCAAGAAAGATCAATCTAGTAGGCCAAACCAAACTGATAATTCGAAGAGACTTGCAAAGATAACCAATCATACATAAAAGAATTCAAAGAAGATTCAAATATTGTTCATAGATAATCTGGATCATAAACCCACAATTCATCGGTCTCAACAAACACACCGCAAAAAGAAGATTACATCGAATAGATCTCCACGAGAGAGGGGGGAACATTGTATTGAGATCCAAAAAGAGAGAAGAAGCCATCTAGCTACTAACTATGGACCCGAAGGTCTGAGGTAAACTACTCACACTTTATCGGAGAGGCTATGGTGTTGATGTAGAAGCCCTCCGTGATGGATGCCCCCTCCGGCGAAGCTCCGGAACAGGCCCCAAGATGGGATCTCGTGGGTACAGAAGGTTGCGGCGGTTGAATTAGGTTTTTGGCTCCGTATCTGATCGTTTGGGGGTACGTAGGTATATATAGGAGGAAGAAGTACGTCGGTGGAGCAACGTGGGGACCACGAGGGTGGAGGGCGCGCCCCCTACTTCATGGCCTCCTGGAAGCTTCTCTTACGTAGGGTCCAAGTCTCATGGATCATGTTCATTCCAAAAATCACGCTCCCAAAGGTTCAATTCCGTTTGGACTCCGTTTGATATTCTTTTTCTGCGAAACTCTGAAATAGGCAAAAAAACAGCAATTCTGGGCTGGGCCTCCGGTTAATAGGTTAGTCCCAAAAATAATATAAAAGTGGATAATAAAGCCCAATATTTTCCAAAACAGTAGATAATATAGCATGGAGCAATCAAAAATTATAAATACGTCGGAGACGTATCAAGCATCCCCAAGCTTAATTCCTGCTCGTCCTCGAGTAGGTAAATGATAAAAACAGAATTTTTGATGCGGAGTGCTACTTGGCATAATTTCAATGTAATTCTTCTTAATTGTGGTATGAATATTCAGATCCGAAAGATTCAAGATAAAAGTTCATATTGACATAAAAATAATAATACTTCAAGCATACTAACTAAGCAATTATGTCTTCTCAAAATAACATGGCCAAAGAAAGTTCATCCCTACAAAATCATATAGTTTAGTCATGCTCCATTTTCGTCATACAAGAATGCTCTCATCATGCACAACCCCGATGACAAGCCAAGCAATTGTTTCATACTTTAGTAATCTCAAACTTATAAACTTTCACGCAATATATGAGCGCGAGCCATGGACATAGCACTATGGGTGGAATAGAATATGATGATGGGGGTTATGTGGAGAAGACAAAAAAAGAAGAAAGTCTCACATCAACGAGGCTAATCAATGAGTTATGGAGATGCTCATCGATTGATGTTAATGCAAGGAGTAGGGATTGCCATGCAACGGATGCACTAGAGCTATAAATGTATGAAAGCTCAACAAAAGAAACTAAGTGGGTGTGCATCCAACTTGCTTGCCCACGAAGACCTAGGGCACTTGAGGAGGCCCATTGTTGGAATATACAAGCCAAGTTCTATAATGAAAAATTCCCACTAGTACATGAAAGTGACAAAACAAAAGACTCTCTATCATGAAGATTATGGTGCTACTTTGAAGCACAAGTGTGGAAAAAAGGATAGTAGCATTGCCCCTTTTTTTGGGCCTTCTTTTTTTTATTTGGCCTTTCTATTTTTTGGGGGACAATGCTCTATTAAATGATGATCATCACACTTCTATTTATTTACAACTCGATACTAGAACAAAGTATGACTCTATATGAATGCCTCCGGCGGTGTACCGGGATATGCAATGAATCAAGAGTGACATGTATGAAAGAATTATGAATGGTGGCTTTGCCAAAAATACTATGTCAACTACATGATCATGCTAAGAAATATGACAATGATGAATGTGTCATGATAAACGGAATGGTGGAAAGTTGCATGGCAATATATCTCGGAATGGCTATGGAAATGCCATAATAGGTAGGTATGGTGGCTGTTTTGAGGAAGATATTAGGAGGTTTATGTGTGAAAGAGCGTATCATATCATGGGGTTTGGATGCACCGGCGAAGTTTGCACCAACTCTCAATGTGAGAAAGGGCAATGCACAGTACCGAAGAGGCTAGCAATGATGGAAGGGTGAGAGTGCGTATAATCCATGGACTCAACATTAGTCATAAAAAACTCACATACTTATTGCAAAAATCTACAAGTCATCAAAAACCAAGCACTACGCGCATGCTCCTAGGGGAATAGATTGGTAGGAAAAGACCATCGCTCGTCCCCGACCGCCACTCATAAGGAGGACAATCAAAGAACACCTCATGTTTCAAATTTGTTACATAAGTTTACCATACGTGCATGCTATGGGACTTGCAAACTTCAACACAAGCATTTCTCAAATTCACAACTACTCAACTAGCACAACTTTGATATTATTACCTCCATATCTCAAAACAATCATCAAGCATCAAACTTCTCTTAGTATTCAACACACTCATAAGAAAGTTTTTACTAATCTTGAATACCTAGCATATTAGGATTATTTAAGAAAATTACCATGCTATTTAAGACTCTCAAAATAATCTAAGTGAAGTATGAGAGATCAATAGTTTCTATAAAACAAATCCACCACCGTGCTCTAAAAGATATAAGTGAAGTACTAGAGCAAAACTATATAACTCAAAAGATATAAGTGAAGCACAAAGAGTATTCTAATAATTTCCAAATCATGTATGGCTCTCTCAAAAGGTGTGTACAGCAAGGATGATTGTGGTAAACTAAAAAGCAAAGACTCAAATCATACAAGACGCTCCAAGCAAAACACATATCATGTGGTGAATAAAAATATAGCTCCAAGTAAAGTTACCGATGGAAGTAGACGAAAGTGGGGATGCCCTCCGGGGCATCCCCTAGCTTTGGCTTTTTGGTGTCCTTAGATTATCTTGGGGGTGCCATGGGCATCCCCAAGCTTAGGCTCTTGCCACTCCTTGTTCCATAATCCATCAAAATCTTTCACCCAAAACTTGAAAACTTCACAACACAAAACTCAACAGAAATCTCGTGAGCTCCGTTAGTGAAAGAAAACAAAAGACCACTTCAAGGTACTGTAATGAACTCATTCTTTATTTATATTGGTGTTAAACCTACTGTATTCCAACTTCTCTATGGTTTATAAACTATTTTACTAGCCATAGATTCATCAAAATAAGCAAACAACACACGAAAAATAGAATCTGTCAAAAACAGAACAGTCTGTAGTAATCTGTAACTAACGCAAACTTCTGGAACTCCAAAACTTCAGCCAAAACAGGACGACCTAGGAAATTTGTTTATTGATCAGAAGCAATTGGAATCAGTATTTTATCACGTTCTGGTGATTTTTAACAATTGTTTTCGTGAACAGAAAGTTTCTAGAAATTTCTGCAAGAACAAATAACTATTATCCAAGAAGATCCTATAGGTTTAACTTGGCACAAACACTAATTAAAACATAAAAACACATCTAACCAGAGGCTAGATCAAAGATTTATTCCTAAATAGAAGCAAAAAGCAAAAAAAACTAAAATAAAATTGGGTTGCCTCCCAACAAGCGCTATCGTTTAACGCCCCTAGCTAGGCATAAAAGCAAGGATAGATCTAGGTATTGCCATCTTTGGTAGGCAATCCATAAGTGGCTCTCATGATAGATTCATATGGCAATTTTATTTTCTTCCTAGGGAAGTGTTCCATGCCTTTCTTTAATGGAAATTGGAATCTAATATTCCCTTCCTTCATATCAATAATTGCACCAATCGTTCTAAGGAAAGGTCTACCAAGAATAATAGGACATGAAGGATTGCAATCTATATCAAGAACGATAAAATCTACGGGCACATAATTCCTATTTGCAACAATAAGAACATCATTAATTCTTCCCATAGGTTTCTTCATAGTGGAATCCGCAAGGTGCAAGTTTAGAGAGCAATCATCAAAATCGCGGAAATCTAGCAAATCGCACAAAGTTTTGGGAATAGTGGAAACACTAGCACCCAAATCACATAAAGCATAGAACTCATGATCCTTAATCTTAATTTTAATAGTTGGTTCCCACTCATCATAAAGTTTTCTAGGGATAGAAACTTCTAACTCAAGCTTTTCTTCATAAGATTGCATCAAGGCATCAACGATATGTTTAGTAAACGCTTTATTTTGACTATAAGCATGAGGAGAATTTAGCACGGATTGCAACAAGGAAATACAATCAATCAAAGAGCAATTATCATAATTAAATTCCTTGAAGTCCAAAATAGTGGGTTTATTAGCATCTAGGGTTTTGATTTCTTCAATCCCACTTTTATCAATTTTAGCATCAAGATCTAAAAACTCCGATTTTTTGGAACGCCTTCTAGGTAAAGGTAGATCATATTCAGTCCCATCATTATCAAGATTCATATTGCAAAACAAATATTTAATAGGGGACACATCAATAACTTTTAGATCTTCATCTTTATTTTCATAGAAATTTGAAGAACACGCTTTCATAAAGCAATCTTTCTTAGCACGCATCCTAGCGGTTCTTTCTTTGCACTCATCAATGGAAATTCTCATGGCTTTGAGAGACTCATTGATATCATGCTTAGGAGGAATAGATCTAAGTTTTAAAGAATCAACATCAAGAGAAATTCTATCAACGTTCCTAGCCAATTCATCAACTTTAAGCAATTTTTCTTCAAGCAAAGCATTGAAATTCTTTTGCGAATTCATAAACTCTTAACACTAGTCTCAAATTCAGAGGGCATCTTATTAAAATTTCCATAAGAGTTGTTGTAGGAATTACCATAATTATTAGAGGAATTACTAGGATAAGGCCTAGGATTAAAGTTTCCTCTATACGCGTTGTTACCAAAATTATTCCTACCAACAAAATTCACATCCATAGATTCATTATTATTCTCAATCAAAGTAGACAAAGGCATATCATTAGGATCAGAAGAAACACTCTTACTAGCAAATAATTTCATAAGTTCATCCATCTTTCCACTCAAAACATTAATTTCTTCTATCGCATGCACTTTTTTATTAGTAGATCTTTCAGTGTGCCATTGAGAATAATTAACCATAATATTATCTAGGAGTTTAGTAGCTTCTCCTAAAGTGATTTCCATAAAAGTGCCTCCCGCGGCCGAATCTAAAAGATTTCTAGAAGCAAAATTCAATCCGGCATAAAAATTTTGTATAATCATCCACAAATTCAAACCATGAGTAGGGCAATTACGTATCATTAATTTCATCCTCTCCCAAGCTTGTGCAACATGTTCATGATCAAGTTGCTTAAAATTCATAATATCGTTTCTAAGAGAGATGATCTTAGCGGGAGGAAAATACTTAGAGATAAAAGCATCTTTGCACTTGTTCCAAGAATCAATACTATTTTTAGGCAAAGACGAAAACCAAGCTTTAGCACGATCTCTAAGCGAAAAAGGAAATAGCTTCAATTTAACAATATCATTATCAACATCTTTCTTCTTTTGCATATCACACAAATCAACGAAGCTATTTAGATGAGTAGCGGCATCTTCACTAGGAAGGCCGGCGAATTGATCTTTCATGACAAGATTCAACAAAGCAGCATTGATTTCACAAGATTCAGTATCGGTAAGAGGAGCAATCGGAGTGCTAAGGAAATCATTATTGTTGGTATTGGTAAAGTCACATAATTTGGTATTATCTTGAGCCATCGTGACAAGCAAGCAATCCAACACACGAGCAAACAAAAAGCAAGCGAAAAAGAGGCGAACGGAAAAGAGAGGGCGAATAAAACGGCAAGGGTGAAGTGGGGGAGAGGAAAACGAGAGGCAAATGGCAAATAATGTAATGCGGGAGATAAGGGATTGTGATGGGTACTTGGTATGTTGACTTTTGCGTAGACCTCCCCGGCAACGGCGCCAGAAATCCTTCTTGCTACCTCTTGAGCACTGCGTTGGTTTTCCCTTGAAGAGGAAAGGGTGATGCAGCAAAGTAGCGTAAGTATTTCCCTCAGTTTTTGAGAACCAAGGTATCAATCCAGTAGGAGGCTACGCGCAAGTCCCTCGCACCTGCACAATACAAATAAATCCTCGCAACCAACGCGATAAGGGGTTGTCAATCCCTTCACGGTCACTTACGAGAGTGAGATCTGATAGATATGATAGGATAATATTTTTGGTATTTTTATGATAAAGATGCAAAGTAAAATAAAAGCAAAGTAAAAAGCAAAGGCAATAACAAAGTGTTGGAAGATTAATATGATGAAGATAGACCCGGGGGCCATAGGTTTCACTAGTGGCTTCTCTCAAGAGCATAAGTATTTTACGGTGGGTGAACGAATTACTGTTGAGCAATTGACAGAATTGAGCATAGTTATGAGAATATCTAGGTATGATCATGTATATAGGCATCACGTCCGAGACAAGTAGACCGACTCCTGCCTGCATCTACTACTATTACTCCACTCATCGACCGCTATCCAGCATGCATCTAGAGTATTAAGTTCATGAAAACAGAGTAACGCCTTAAGCAAGATGACATGATGTAGAGGGATAAATTCATGCAATATGATAAAAACCCCATCTTGTTATCCTCAATGGCAACAATACAATACGTGCCTTGCTGCCCCTACTGTCACTGGGAAAGGACACCGCAAGATTGAACCCAAAGCTAAGCACTTCTCCCATTGCAAGAAAGATCAATCTAGTAGGCCAAACCAAACTGATAATTCGAAGAGACTTGCAAAGATAACCAATCATACATAAAAGAATTCAAAGAAGATTCAAATATTGTTCATAGATAATCTGGATCATAAACCCACAATTCATCGGTCTCAACAAACACACCGCAAAAAGAAGATTACATCGAATAGATCTCCACGAGAGAGGGGGAGAACATTGTATTGAGATCCAAAAAGAGAGAAGAAGCCATCTAGCTACTAACTATGGACCCGAAGGTCTGAGGTAAACTACTCACACTTCATCGGAGAGGCTATGTAGTTGATGTAGAGGCCCTCCGTGATGGATGCCCCCTCCGGCGAAGCTCCGGAACAGGCCCCAAGATGGGATCTCGTGGGTACAGAAGGTTGCGGCGGTGGACTAGGTTTTTGCCTCCGTATCTGATCGTTTGGGGGTACGTAGGTATATATAGGAGGAAGAAGTACGTCGGTGGAGAAACATGGGGCCCACGAGGGTGGAGGGCGCGCCCCCTACCTCGTCGCCTCCTGGAAGCTTCTCTTACGTAGGGTTCAAGTCTCCTGGATCATGTTCGTTCCAAAAATCACGCTCCCGAAGGTTTCATTCCGTTTGGACTCCGTTTGATATTCTTTTTCTGCGAAACTCTGAAATAGGCAAAAACAGCAATTCTGGGCTGGGCCTCCGGTTAATAGGTTAGTCCCAAAAATAATATATAAGTGGATAATAAAGCCCAATATTGTCCAAAACAGTAGATAATATAGCATGGAGCAATCAAAAATTATAGATACGTCGGAGACGTATCAGCGGCCGAGGAACAAGCTGCCAGGTACGGTTCCGCTGGAGCGCGTCGAACTCTTCCTGCATCGCAGGGAGCCAATGAGGATCCCGAAGGGCGGCTCGAGCTGACGATGGGAGAGGGGACGGCTCAGAGACGGAAGCAGCGAGAAGGTACTCATCGCTTGTGTACCGCGTGCTCGGGCGAAAAGTGCCAGCCCGAGAGCGAGTCATCGAGCGGGGCAGCGAGTCCGGGGTGGCGGTGGGCGATGACGAAGAAGAGCCCGCCACCTCCGAGGCCGCAGGGGACACCGAGGAGGGCACAGGGGACCCGGGAGGTGGCGCGGCCGCGGGGGAGGCCGACGGCGTGGTCAGGGCCGGGGACGCCAAGGGCATCACGGGCGCCCGGGGGGTGCAGCCCCTAAGGCAGCCAACCGGGGAGAAACTCGACCTGTGGCGCGGGGGGCACCCTCAAAGCCGGGAGGCGGCCCAAGAGAAGCACGCGAGCGGCCGTCACCGGGAGCGGGCAAAGCCGCAACATCCGAAGGTACCTGCTGAAACGGAAAAACCATCTCATCAAAGTAAACGTGTCCGGAAGTGATCACCCGATGCGAGATATGATCATAGCAGCGGTAGCCTTTGGTGTTGGGGGGATAGCCGAGAAAGATGCAGGCCACGGAGCGAGGTGCGAGCTTATGAGGAGTAGTGGAAGCGATGCTAGGGTAGCATAGGCAACCGAAGATGCGGAGCTCAGCATAGGAGGGTGACGTGCCGAAAAAAAGGTGATGAGGTGCAAAATTCCCGCGAGTGCGACCAGGACGAATGTTGATGAGTACTGATGCGGTGGAAAGCGCGTCGGGCCAAAAACGTGGTGGCACGTTGGCGTGAAAGAGGAGGGTGTCGACGCAGTCATTAAGAGTGAGAAGCACGCGCTGAGCGCGGCCATTTTGTTGCGAAGTGTACGGGCAAGTGAGACGAAAAATCGTGCCGTGTGTGGCGAGAAGGTTGCGGATCGCAAGGTGATCAAGCTCCTTTCCGTTGTCTGTTTGCAATGCATGAATGGGACGTCCAAACTGCGTGGAGACATAGGAGTAGAACGCGATGAGAGTGGCAACAGAATCCGACTTTCACCGTAACGGGAAGGTCCACACATAGTGCGAAAAATCATCAAGTATGATAAGATAATAAAGATAGCCCGTGTTACTAGCAACAGGAGAGGTCCAAACATCACTATGAATTAACTCAAACGGGTATGATGCAACATGCGAGGAAGTGCTAAAAGGAAGACGAACATGTTTGCCGAGACGACAAGCATGACAAGTGTGCTCGTCGATCTTATTACACGTGAATGAAAAACTCCGAAGAATATGACGAAGGGTGGCGGTGTTGGGATGACCGAGACGAGCATGCCAAAGGTCCACTCCGGCGGAAAGCGCCATGGGTGCAGCGATGGAGGAGGTGGATGAGTGGACCGGGTAGAGCTCGTCGGGGCTGTCACATCGGTGGAGCACCATCCGGGTACGGGCATCCTTAATAGAAAAGCCAAACATGTCAAATTCAACGGTGACAGGGTTTTCACGTGTAAGAGAACGAACGGAAACAAGGTTTTTAATGATGTCAGGAAAGACAAGTACGTTAGAAAGATATAATGGCATGGAGTTAGAAGGAAAAGCAGCATGACCGACATGAGTAATAGGCATGGAAGAACCGTCGCCCACGGTAATGCGAGCAGCGGTGTGAACGGGGTGAGCGGTAAGAAGGTTACCGGGGTTGGCGGCCATGTGAGTCGTGGCTCCGGTGTCCATATACCAGTTGCCACCGCCAGTGTACTGCTGCGGCGTGGGGGCAGTGTGGAGGGCCGCTAGAAGCGCGGGGTCCCAAGGCGCCGGCGGGAGGGCCGGGGCCGACGGTAGCGGCTGCGGCGGCAGCGCCGCGAACCCACCGGCCGAGGGCAGCCCATAGGCCCTAGAGGGGCCGTAGAGCGGCGCGGGCGGGTACGGCTGAGGAGCCGCGTGAAGCGCCTGATGAGAGGTCGGGCGGGCGCCGAAGAAGTCGGGAACGGGGGCGCGCGGTATGGGCACGGAGTACGCGTGAACGACCCCCGTCCAGGGGTTCTAGCCGGCCTGCCAGGGTGCCGACGGGAGCTGCGGCTGCTGGTGGCGCGGCGCCCCGCCGTGTGCAGCCGGTTGCTGCTGATTGCGGCCACCACGGCCACGGCGGCCACCACGGCGCTGCGGCTGCTCGGCGGGGGGCGGCGGAGGGGCCTGCGGCGGCTGCGGGTATGGAAACCCGGGCGGGGGCGGCGCCTGGAAGGGGCCCGGGGCGGGCCGCGGCGGGGGGCCGGAGCGGTGGGCGGCGCACCGCCGCGGGTACCGGCGGTGAGGGCCGTGTGGGTGGCCCGGGTGCGCGACATCTGCATCCTTCTCTCCTCCAGCTTCAGGTACGCGACGATCTTGGGGAACGTCGGGTTGGTGATAAGAGGGATGTTGGAGGCGGCGTTCCCGAAGTCGTCGTTCAGGCCGGCGATGAGGGTGCTAAGAAGAAGCTCGTCGGAGACCTTCTCACTGAGGTCACGGAGCTCGTCAACAAACTTCTTGAGGCGCATGCAATAATCGTCAACAGACGAGTCGAGCTGCTGGCACCCAAAAAATTCGCCGTACAAGAAAACCTTGCGTTGGAGCGCGTTGTCGGTGAAGAGGTCGTTGAGCTTGGTCCAAACGGCGTGAGCGTCATCGTTGGCGGAGACCGCCGTGTGGAAGAGGTCCTTCGAGATGGTGGTGTAGAACCAACGGATGAGAGTGGCGTCGATGGACGTCCACTCCTCATCGTCCTCCTTGAAGCGGGAATCCACGGAGCCATCGATGTGATCCCGGAGGTTGTGCTCACGGAACACAAGGAAGAAGTACGTCTTTCAAGCATAGTAGGTGGAGGAGAGATGATCGAGAACGATGGGAACCCGAGCGAGGATGTTGAGATCGCGGATGACGACGGGGTCGGGACCTTCGAACGGGTTGGTGCGGCGGCTGCGGGTGGTGCCGGAGGAACCGGGGGAGGCCATGAGTCCGAGAGGGGACGGGGGTGCGGCGGCACGCGGGGAAGAGGCGCGGCAAAGGGGTGGTGGCGCGGCTTGGGGCGGCGCGGCGGGATGTGGGCGGAAGCGTGGGCGGCGGCGTGGGAACGCGGCGACAGCGGCGACGGCGGCAGCGGCAAGGGTTAGGGTAAGGATCGTAGGTCTGATACCACGTTGGGAACGGGAGTTTTGGCAATGCTTCACGATATATTGATCGGTGCATAGCGCACATATATATGGAGTAT
This sequence comes from Triticum aestivum, assembly GCF_018294505.1. Classification (NCBI taxonomy): domain Eukaryota; kingdom Viridiplantae; phylum Streptophyta; class Magnoliopsida; order Poales; family Poaceae; genus Triticum; species Triticum aestivum. Next base: position 114,712,855 of record NC_057802.1, read on the forward strand.
AAAGTGGGCCACAACTTCAACTATACAATGACTAGGAGGTGGGCCGGGCTATACAATATACATGCACAAACCATATGTTCGACAAGTAACACAAAGAGTCATCAAGCCCAAAATCCTCTAAAACCGGTTTTTGATCAAATTTGTTTCAAATACTTTGTTATCCAAACAAAACAACCACTAGACAAAACCGTGTCAATTAGCTACAGGAAATAATGGACAGTGTGGCATTGTCAAGCAAAGGAGCACGCGAGCTCGTTTTGTCCACATTCATCTTCGCGTCACGGTCTTGAAACAGCTCGTCTCCGCATGGAACAAGGCCCGCTGTCTCTCTCTACAGGAGCGTGACGGGTAGCACCGAAGAACAAAAAGCTTTACTTGCCTGATTCCCCAAGCGTACGTAGACTCCGCCCCGTGCCCACCCCACGCGCGCCCGCAACAAGTCGTCGTGTAACCTTCCAATTTCAGTCGTAGCAGCTGTCGGATGAAAGCTCAATCCGTTGGGTTAGGCAAGGAAGAAAACCAATTCGCACTGGATTCACTGACCGATAGTGTTTTTTCTTTTCTTTTTGACAAACTTCGTTAGTACGTACGCCGTTGTCTTTCTCAAATATTCTCATGATCCACGCATGCGGGTCGTACCGGTTAGCCCATTGCACGTTCAGACGGGCAGAGGACGATGAGCCATGACTCTAGCAAGACCCGCTGAATCGTGGGCACTGAACCGAGCCACCGAGCAAGCGATGAAACGTGACCGATGCGCGAGCGGGGCCAGGCGCAAGGGGACGGCGCACGCCGGCGTTTCAACGGGAGTGGCCCGCGAGGCGGACGTGGGGGACGGGCACGGCTTTGGATCCTTGCTCGCCTGCCCGGGTTGCCCGGTCGTTTTGTTTGGATCCACGCACGTCCTTCCAAGGGGATAGATAACGATCCAGGAAGGTGCCGGCACGGGCGAATCTACAGCGAGTTCGATCGGACACTGGCCAATCATGTCCGTGCACAAACCATACATTATTCCATGTTGCTGAGAGCGTAGCGTAGGTACGCTACCGATCGATCGACTGGACGATCCGGCGCTAGGATTTGTTTACGACCTGCAACCTTTGGAGCCTTGCGCCTTGGCGGTCACTAGTTTTTTTTAGCCTGTAATAAAACTATGCTTGTGCTGTGTGTCTGTATCATCTATACAGCCGCACTCGGTCTGTCTGTAACACGTACTTCTTTTATGCTCGGTCCGTCCATGAGTACAAATCTTACATGAACATCAGGTTATATGTTAATGATAAATTATTGTGAAATTCAAATGTTGTTGAAAAATATAGTTATGCCCGTGAGTGAATTTATCCTGTAAATTATTAGTATGAGGGCAGATCTCCAACCAAACAGTCAGACATAACCATTCCATTCCACCGGACGTGCTCAATCAAACACAGGAATGACGACCCATTCCAGTGCAAGGAAATCATGACATGCCATTTCACTTCATTCTGCAATCAAACACACCCTAAATGGTATCATGGGGACTCAGCAGACCTCCGTGGCTCCGGGCTGGTCAGCTGCTGAGTAGTGAGTTATGAATCCTGATACAAATGATTTGCTGATCTTTTCATCAAACATTAATATACTAATACAAGATGATACTATTACATCTTGCCTCTACAACAATACAATATCAGGACTTCGTCTAAACATCAAGGATGGGCACGACTAAAGAAAAAGATTAAAGTAGGAAGAAGGAAAAACAAAGAAAGCTGACACCACCAACGACTCAGAGTGGATCAGCGACAACACCATCCACCATCTTTGGGAGCAAACGAGTTACAAGAAAGATTCCACGAAAACACACCTCCAAGAAGATAACATTGCTCAAGCGCTGCCATTGCGGGACCCAACCACTACAAGTCAAATATTGAGTTTTTACCTGGAGGGCACGTCCAAAGCAATGCCTATAAGGACACAACCGTGAAACGCTATCATTGCTGGGTGCAACCATCGAAGATCAAACCTGGGGTTTTCACTCTCGAGATCGAGATCTGATGCACGAAGAGCACTACCAAGCCGAAGACAATGTATGTTGCCACCACCCTTTGCTGAAGAAGAGGAGGTTGCATGGAAGGCATCCACACACCATGGTCATGCAAAATTGAAATCTGAACCGTTACATGATGTTCATGCCCGAAGGTAATCGCTCGCATGCACATCTCTCGTGCATATCACCACGCGATCAAATATGCATGCAAGCACAAAACTATCACATAACGCAGAGAGTTGAACATCGCCGGGAGCCATCTCATGGGCACATGCTCCAAAAACCTTGTGGCCGATGATGACAACGATAACGACGCAAAGACATGGCGACTGCAAGCCCTAGCAGCACCCCTCACAACCCGCCGATGCACCTCTTCGTGCCGCGTGTGTCGTCGCTGCTTCACTGTTGTCGCTGCTACTTCGTCGTTGCCGGCGTCGACCAGCCCCCGAGCCATCGCCGCCAAACTCGGGCGTCAGAGGCCCATCACCACACGCCTCCAGATGGATTGCCCATGCAACACAACGACCGCCTAGCACACCATGTTCGTTGCCCCGACGTCCAAGCTCCATCGACTACGCCGTGATGTGTTAGGGCCGCTGAGCCGCGTGGTTGGAGAGCTCCTCGCGTGAGAGATTGCCGCATGAGAAGGCATGCCCCCCGCCGCCCGCTGGCGACAATAATGAAAAGGATGAGAGGAGACGACGGGGGTGGCGGCGGGGATTTCGCCCGAACAGCCTTGAAGGGGGGGAGTGTGGGGTTCAGCTGATTTAGATTATACCTGGCCATAACTCGGGCCGGGCCTAAAAAACCCGTAGGAGAAAACCTAGGCCCAAGCCCAGCCTGGCTCAGCCTTTGGGCCTAAATTTCAGACTCAAGCCCGTCCCATCAGTGGAAAAGTCCGTCGGGCCTCGGGCCTGACCTCTTCCCTAAAACGCACATATGTCAAGCCCAAGCCCGGCCTAACCTGGAATTCAGGCTCAAAATTTAGTCTCAGGCCCGGCTCGTGGGCAAGACCGGGCTGGGCCGGGTTTTCCATGGCCAGGTATAATCTAGACATGTTCTCTTATTATCATTATTTTAGCACTGCATCAGCGTGCTTCTACTCTGACAAATTTCTAGCTGTCCAACAATGGTGCGGAGCCTGCTGCCCACCCACTTCTGATTAGTTTTCAAGGGTCAGACTCAACTCCCACGTCTATTTATTTGAAGAAAAAAATGCCTTGTCGAAGCCATCAGAGATCGGTGCACGACACCGATGCGTTAAAACAAAAATGGCACATAAGTTCAGTTCAGAACCATGCTAAGAGCATGGTTCCAAATTTATATATTTAGGCCAAAGGTCCCTTTACACTAGATCAGCTCACCAGCCCATTCTCTGACCAATTTCTCTAGAACCAGGCCATAATATGTTATGTTATGTTCTTGCCAATATTGAAAGCCGCAAACAGATTACAGGGCAAGGTCATGCCAGCTTAATGTAAACTTGCTTCCAATGTGTGCACTGCATCAGCCAGTTCACATCATCACACGTCAAAAGGGAGAGAGCTCGAAAGAGAAGGAGATGCAGAAGCAGGCCACATCAATTGAGATTTCAGACATCCCAACTCTCTATGAACTTCTCTCCACTTCCTTCCTACAAACGGATCCTATTGCTTGCAGTAAGTATTGCAAAATGAAAATGCAATGCGTCCATCCAGAAGCAACAGCGACTCGCCGGTTTGCCTGAAACGCTCGGCGTCACACAGAAGAAGATCCAAATGGCTCATGCGATGACCCAAATGGAGATAGGGACTCGTCGAGCGCAAGACTACAAAGGAAGACGTTTCGCTCGCTCACTGACCAACCCACGCTCGGGCCACATATCTACACGGCTGGAGGCTGCAGCTGCATCTCACCACACTCCCTCCTCCATCTCCGGTCCACACCAGGGTGCGAGCGTGAGCGTGAGCGCGAGGAGTGAAGCTCGAAGCCATGGCGGCCGCGGAGACGCCGCAGGAGCAGTACGCGCCCAAGCCGGCAGCCGAGGGCAGGGGCTACTGGCGGTGGCGCAGGGACGACTTCTTCCCGGAGCCGTCGTTCGCGAGCTGGGGCGCGTACCGCTCCGCGCTGGCCGCGACCCCCGCGAGGCTGCGCGACCGCTTCACCGGCCGCTCCACCGACGCCATCGAGCTCGGCGCGCTGCGGCGCCGCAGCGAGAACGAGATGCGCCGCTGCCTCACGTGGTGGGACCTCACGTGGTTCGGCTTCGGCTCCGTCATCGGCGCCGGCATCTTCGTGCTCACCGGCCAGGAGGCGCACGACCACGCCGGCCCCGCCATCGTGCTCTCTTACGTCGTCTCCGGCCTCTCCGCCATGCTGTCCGTGTTCTGCTACACCGAGTTCGCCGTCGAGATCCCCGTCGCCGGCGGCTCCTTCGCGTACCTCCGCGTCGAGCTCGGCGACGTCGCGGCCTTCATCGCCGCCGCGAACCTTATCCTCGAGAGCATCATCGGCACGGCCGCCGTGGCGCGCTCTTGGACGTCCTACTTCGCCTCGCTCATCAACAAGCCGGCGAGCGCGCTGCGCATACAGACGTCGCTCCTCGAGGGGTACAACGAGCTTGACCCCATCGCGGTGGTGGTGATTGCGGTCACCGCCACCATGGCCATCCTGAGCGCCAAGGGCACTTCCCGGATCAACTGGGTGGCGTCCGCGATACACGTGGTCGTGATAGCCTTCGTCATCGTGGCAGGATTCATCCACGCCAAGCCGAGCAACCTGACCCCGTTCATGCCGAACGGCGTGCCGGGCGTGTTCCACGCGGCGGCGATCGTGTACTTCGCCTACGGCGGCTTCGACAACATCGCGACGATGGCGGAGGAGGTCAAGAACCCGTCGAGGGACATACCGCTGGGGCTGCTGGGCTCCATGTCGGTGATCACGGTGATCTACTGCGTGATGGCGCTGGTGCTGAGCATGATGCAGCCGTACACGGCGATCGACCGGAGCGCCGCCTACTCGGTGGCGTTCAGCAGCGTGGGGATGCACTGGGCGCAGTACGTGGTGGCGCTGGGCGCGCTCAAGGGGATGACGACGGTGATGCTGGTGGGCGCGCTGGGGCAGGCGCGGTACACGACGCACATCGCGCGGAGCCACATCATCCCGCCGGTGTTCGCGCTGGTGCACCCCAGGACCGGCACGCCGGTGAACGCCAACATACTCATCGCCGCCGCGGCCTGCTGCATCGGCTTCTTCTCCAGCCTCGACGTGCTCTCCAGCCTGCTCTCCGTCAGCACGCTCTTCATCTTCATGATGATGGCCACCGCACTCCTCGTCCGGCGGTACTACGTGAGGGGCGTGACGACGCGGACGCACGCGCTGCGGCTCCTGGTGTTCCTGCTGGTGATCATCGCCTCGTCGGCGGGCATCGCGGCGTACTGGGGCACGAGGCCCGACCGGTGGGAGGGCTACGTCGTGCTGGTGCCGGCGTGGCTGCTGGGGACGCTCGGTATCCAGGTGATGGTGCCCGCGGCGCGCGCGCCCAAGGTGTGGGGGGTGCCGCTCGTGCCGTGGCTGCCCTCGCTCTCCATCGCCACCAACCTGTTCCTCATGGGCTCGCTCGGCTCGCAGGCCTTCGTCCGCTTCGGCGCCTGTACCGCCATCATGCTCATCTACTACGTTCTCGTCGGGCTGCACGCCACGTACGACGTCGCCCACGATGTGTGCAGCGAAGACGAGCTAAAAGACTACGGCGACACCGCTGATGATGATGCTGGTGAGAAGGCGGCGGCGAAAACGGCCGACGTGGAGAAGGCTAGCGCGGGAGAAGGTGGTCGCTAAAGATGTCCGGAGTCGGCCGGACGGTCCTGATCCATGCGTGGCCGGTAGTTAGTAATCACTCCTTGACTATACGTTGTCTGAAAACTTGTAATTTGTACCAACAAATGAAGAATGGGAGAAGACTTTTTATCTACACAAAGTCTTGATCTTTGTTTTGTACTCACTCCGTTCCTAAATATAAATATTTTTAAAAATTCCAATACAAACTACATACAAATGTATATAAATATATTCTAGAATGCATATTTCACTCATTTTGCTCGTCCGCACTGAAATCCTAAAGGGATTTATATTTAGGAACGGAGGAAGTGATGTACATGTGCTCGCGCTGGTAATGAGCAATCAATACATTGACATCACTATCTGAAAACTTGTTATTTGTGCAATAGACTATATTTTTAAACTATGCAAAAAAAATTGCGTGCAATATATTTGAAGGGAGGCTCTATTTGTGAGCTGAAAAAGAAACAGTTGCATCAGTCACTTTTTATATGAACCGTCGGATCTTGATCCAAAATAAATCGTGTTACTGTTCATCGTCTTCCTTCCTTCTTCCTCATCCTCATCCCGAACGCCCCAGCCTACCCCGCCCTAATCGCCGGCCTCCACCACCTGCAACCGGCACGCACTTCCGTGCACCGTCTCGTCGCCCCACCCTCCCCTCAACACCCCCCCCCCACCCACCGTTGTTGCTAGCCATTGCTCCACCCATCCCTCTAAGCCCGGTGCCACCCATGAAAATCTCCGGTGATCCCTTGCAACATCCACCCCTAAGATAGATAATGGGGCTATTACTTCACCGTAAGATAGATGGTGGAGCTAGTTTCTTCTCCGGCAAGCTTCTCCAGTGAGGTCCATCCAATAGGGAAGGAAGAAGGAAAAAAGTGACTGATGCGGAAAAAAATTCAAGCACATGAGAAATAGCAAATCTTATATTTAAAAGGAGAATGGATTTTTATTACATAAAAAAGTTAAATCAGATCGTTAACCTCAACATAAAAAGAGAATTATCTAAACAGGGATATCAACTATCAACCAAGCCTTCGCGCGCTGCATTTCCTACATATAGCACACAGTTTTATGAGTATGGATGTTAAGATCCGTACCAAACACATACTATATGTTGGAAATATGAGCAATTTACCATTTGATTTTATGAACAGAAATACTAGATAAAACATGACTACTATAACAGAGATAAAGCAAGTCATGCAATCTGACATAGAGAAGGTAAAAAGTATCTGCATATATGAAGTGGCTGAACCAGAACAGAGCATATGTAGGACAAAGGCTAGAACAAGAAAGACTAGAGCAAGAAGCTTAGTAAGATCTTAAACAAAAAGAACACGGAGACGTACGGAGCAGCGACAGAAGCACCGGTCTTGGGGTCGAGGTCCTCGCCGGCCATGTCGTCGAAGAGGTTGTCGACGTCGGGGAAGAAGTCGTCATTGGGGAAGTAGTCGTCGGTGTCCGTACCGTCCGTGATGAACCGGTCAGTAGTCGCGCAGAGCGCTCCCCAAAAACCTTATCACCCTTCTCCCGTACATGACTCAAAGAGGTGGGATTTCAGAGGCCTACGGTCCCGACCTGCGGTGCAGGCCGCAAACCGGCATGGGGAAGATTGTGGCAGTAGTTCGGTGCTTAGGAACTCGGTGGCGAGAGGAAGATGATGTTTTGACGTATCCCTCCGGAGAGGAGCAACCTCTATTTTATAGGCACAAGAGAAGTAGGCGAGAGGGCAGCGACGGGAGGTGAAGCAAAAGAGGGAGACGAAGCGAACAGTTTGCAGCCGAAGAGGTGCGTCGTTCAGACTCCCGCGTGACCATTCGTATACCCGTCGTGCGTGGCAAAAATTTAGACATCGGCTCGGCTAATTCCCGCAACCCATGACGCAGCGCGTCGTGCCGAGGCGTGGCGCGCGGCGAAGGAGGAGCGCGCGTGAATGTCCCTCTTATTCTCATACTTATACATGTGGGGAAACAACCTCCCTTATAAGTGTTGGAAATATGCCCTAGAGGCAATAATAAATGGTTATTATTATATTTCTTTGTTCATGGTAATTGTCTATTGTTCATGCTATAATTGTATTGTCCGGAAATCGTAATACATGTGTGAATACATAGACCACAAAGTGTCCCTAGTAAGCCTCTAGTTGACTAGCTCGTTGATCAACAGATAGTCATGGTTTCCTGACTATGGACATTGGATGTCATTGATAACGGGATCACATCATTAGGAGAATGATGTGATGGACAAGACCCAATCCTAAGCATAGCATAAAAGATCGTGTAGTTTCGTTTGCTAGAAGCTTTTCCAATGTCAAGTATCTTTTCCTTAGACCATGAGATCGTGCAACTCCCGGATACCGTAGGAGTTCTTTGGGTGTGCCAAACGTCACAACGTAACTGGGTGACTATAAAGGTGCACTACGGGTATCTCCGAAAGTGTCTGTTGGGTTGGCACGGATCGAGACTGGGATTTGTCACTCCGTATGACGGAGAGGTATCTTTGGGCCCACTCGGTAATGCATCATCATATTGAGCTCTATGTGACTAAGGCGTTAGTCACGGGATCATGCATTGCGGTACGAGTAAAGAGACTTGCCGGTAACGAGATTGAACAAGGTATTGGGATACCGACGATCGAATCTCGGGCAAGTAACATACCGATTGACAAAGGGAATTGCATACGGATTGATTGAATCCTCGACACCGTGGTTCATCCGATGAGATCATCGTGGAACATGTGGGAGCCAACATGAGTATCCAGATCCCGCTGTTGGTTATTGACCGGAGAGGCGTCTCGGTCATGTCTGCATGTCTCCCGAACCCGTAGGGTCTACACACTTAAGGTTCAGTGACGCTAGGGTTGTAGAGATATATGTATGCGGAAACCCAAAAGTTGTTCGAAGTCCCGGATGAGATCCCGGACATCACGAGAGGTTCTGGAATGGTCCGGAGGTGAAGAATTATATATAGGAAGTCCAGTTTCGGCCACCGGGAAAGTTTCGGGGGTTACCGGTATTGTACCGGGACCACCGGAAGGGTCCCGGGGGTCCACCGGGTGGGGCCACCTATCCCGGAGGGCCCCGTGGGCTGAAAGTGGAAGGGAACCAGCCCTTAGTGGGCTGGGGCGCCCCCCTTGGGCCTCCCCCCATGCGCCTAGGGTTGGGAACCCTAGGGGGGGGGGAGTTCCCCCTTGCCTTGGGGGGCAAGGCAACCCCTTCCCCCCCTTTGGCCGCCGCCCCCCCTGAGATCCCATCTCTTGGGGCCGGCGCCCCCCCCCCCCAGGGGGCCTATATAAAGGGGGGGAGGGAGGCCAAAAAACAACAGCCTTGGGCGCCTCCCTCCTCCCCTGCAACACCTCTCTCTCTCTCTCTCTCTCTCTCTCTCTCTCTCTCTCTCTCTCTCTCTCTCTCTCGCAGAAGCTTAGTGAAGCCCTGCCGAGACCCGATACATCCACCACCACGCCGTCGTGCTGCTGGATCTCCATCAACCTCTCCTTCCCCCTTGCTGGATCAAGAAGGAGGAGACGTCGCTGCACCGTACGTGTGTTGAACGCGGAGGTGCCGTCCGTTCGGCACTCGGTCATCGGTGATTTGGATCACGGCGAGTACGACTCCGTCATCCACGTTCATTGGAACGCTTCCGCTCGCGATCTACAAGGGTACGTAGATGCACTCCTTTCCCCTCGTTGCTAGTAGACTCCATAGATGCATCTTGGTGAGCATAGGAAAATTTTAAAATTATGCTACGATTCCCAACAGTGGCATCATGAGCCAGGCCTATGCGTAGTTACTATGCACGAGTAGAACACAAAGCAGTTGTGGGCGTTGAGTTTGCCAATTCTTCTTGCCGCTACTAGTCGTTTCTTGTTTCGGCGACATTGTAGGATGAAGCGGCCCGGACCGACCTTACACGTACGCTTACGTGAGACAGGTTCCACCGACTGACATGCACTAGTTGCATAAGGTGGCTAGCGGGCGTCTGTCTCTCCTACTTTAGTCGGAACGGATTCAATGAAAAGGGTCCTTATGAAGGGTAAATAGAAATTGGCAAATCACGTTGTGGTCATACGTAGGTAAGAAAATGTTCTTTCTAGGAACCTACAAACCACGTAAAAACTTGCAACAACAATTAGAGGACGTCTAACTTGGTTTTGCAGCAAGTGCTATGTGATGTGATATGGCCAGAAGATGTGATGAATGATATATGTGATGTATGAGATTGATCATATTCTTGTAATAGGAATCACGACTTGTATGTCGATGAGTATAACAACCGGCAGGAGCCATAGGAGTTGTCTTTATTATTTTGCATGACCTGCGTGTCATTGAATAACGCCATGTAATTTACTTTACTTTGTTGCTAAACGCGTTAGCCATACAAGTAGAAGTAATCGTTGGCGTGACGACTTCATGAAGACACAATGATGGAGATCATGGTGTCATGCCGGTGACGAAGATGATCATGGTGCCCCGAAGATGGAGATCAAAGGAGCATAATGATATTGGCCATATCATGTCACTATTTGATTGCATGTGATGTTTATCATGTTTTTGCATCTTATTTGCTTAGAACGACGGTAGTAAGTAAGATGATCCCTTATAATAATTTCAAGAAAGTGTTCACCCTAACTGTGCACCGTTGCGAAGGTTCGTTGTTTCGAAGCACCACGTGATGATCGGGTGTGATAGATTCTAACGTTCGAATACAACGGGTGTTGACGAGCCTAGCATGTACAGACATGGCCTCGGAACACACGCAATACACTTAGGTTGACTTGACGAGCCTAGCATGTACAGACATGGCCTCGGAACACGGAGGACCGAAAGGTCGAGCATGAGTCGTATAGAAGATACGATCAACATGGAGATGTTCACCGATCTTGACTAGTCCGTCTCACGTGATGATCGGACACGGCCTAGTTGAATTCGGATCATGTTTCACTTAGATGACTAGAGGGATGTCTATCTGAGTGGGAGTTCATTAAATAATTTGATTATATGAACTTAATTATCATGAACTTAGTCTAAAATCTTTACACTATGTATTGTAGATCAAATGGCCCACGTTGTCCTCAATTTCAACGCGTTCCTAGAGAAAACCAAGCTGAAAGATGATGGTAGCAACTATACGGACTGGGTCCGGAACCTGAGGATCATCCTCATAGCAGCCAAGAAAGATTATGTCTTAGAAGCACCGCTAGGTGAAGCACCAATCCCTGAGAACCAAGACGTTATGAACGCTTGGCAGCAGCATGCTGATGATTACTCCCTCGTTCAGTGTGGCATGCTTTACAGCTTAGAACCGGGTCTCCAAAAGCGTTTTGAGAAACATGGAGCATATGAGATGTTCGAGGAGCTGAAACTGGTTTTTCAAGCTCATGCCCGGGTCGAGAGATATGATGTCTCCGACAAGTTCTCCAGCTGTAAAATGGAGGAGAACAGTTCTGTTAGTGAGCACATACTCAGAATGTCTGGGTTGCACAACCGCTTGTCTCAGCTGGGAGTTAATCTCCCGGATGACGCGGTCATTGACAGAATCCTCCAGTCGCTTCCACCAAGCTACAAGAGCTTTGTGATGAACTACAATATGCAGGGGATGGAAAAGACCGTTCCCGAGGTATATTCAATGCTGAAATCAGCGGAAGGGGAGATCAGAAAAGAACATCAAGTGTTGATGGTGAATAAAACCACTAAGTTCAAGAAGGGCAAGGGTAAGAAGAACTTCAAGAAGGACGGCAAGGGAGTTGCCGCGCCCGGTAAACCAGTTACTGGGAAGAAGTCGAAGAATGGACCCAAGCCTGAAACTGAGTGCTTTTATTGCAAGGGAAGTGGTCACTGGAAGCGGAACTGCCCCAAATACTTAGCGGACAAGAAGAAGGCCGGCAACACCAAAGGTATATGTGATATACAAGTTATTGATGTGTACCTTACCAGTACTCGTAGTAGCTCCTGGGTATTTGATACCGGTGCGGTTGCTCATATTTGTAACTCAAAACAGGAACTACGGAATAAACGGACACTGGCAAAGGACGAGGTGACGATGCGCGTCGGGAATGGTTCCAAGGTCGATGTGATCGCCGTCGGCACGCTACCTCTGCATCTACCCACGGGATTAGTTTTAAACCTCAATAATTGTTATTTAGTGCCAGCTTTGAGCATGAACATTGTATCTGGATCTCGTTTAATTCGAGATGGCTACTCATTTAAATCCGAGAATAATGGTTGTTCTATTTATTTGAGAGATATGTTTTATGGTCATGCCCCGCTGGTCAATGGTTTATTTTTGATGAATCTCGAACGTGATGTTACACATGTTCATAGTGTGAATACCAAAAGATGTAAAGTTGATAACGATAGTCCCACATACTTGTGGCACTGCCGCCTTGGTCACATTGGTGTCAAGCGCATGAAGAAGCTCCATGCAGATGGACTTTTGGAGTCTCTTGATTACGAATCATTTGACACGTGCGAACCATGCCTCATGGGTAAGATGACCAAGACTCCGTTCTCCGGAACAATGTAGCGAGCAACCAACTTATTGGAAATCATACATACTGATGTGTGCGGTCCAATGAGTGTTGAGGCTCGCGGAGGATATCGTTATGTTCTCACTCTCACTGATGATTTAAGTAGATATGGGTATGTCTACCTAATGAAACACAAGTCTGAAACCTTTGAAAAGTTCAAGGAATTTCAGAGTGAAGTCGAGAATCAACGTGACAGAAAAATAAAATTCTTACGATCAGATCGTGGTGGAGAATATTTAAGTCACGAATTTGGTACACACTTAAGGAAATGTGGAATAGTTTCACAACTCACGCCGCCTGGAACACCTCAGATAAACGGTGTGTCCGAACGTCGTAATCGCACTCTATTGGATATGGTGCGATCTATGATGTCTCTTACCGATTTACCGCTCTCATTTTGGGGCTATGCTTTAGAGACTGCCGCATTCACTTTAAATAGGGCTCCGTCGAAATCCGTTGAGACGACACCGTATGAATTATGGTTTGGGAAGAAACCTAAGCTGTCGTTTCTAAAAGTTTGGGGATGCGATGCTTATGTCAAGAAACTTCAACCTGAAAAGCTCGAACCCAAATCGGAAAAATGCGTCTTCATAGGATACCCTAAGGAAACTATTGGGTACACCTTCTACCTCAGATCCGAAGGCAAGATCTTCGTTGCCAAGAACAGGTCCTTTCTGGAGAAGGAGTTTCTCTCGAAAGAATTGAGTGGGAGGAAAGTGGAACTTGATGAGGTGATAGTCACCCCTTCCGAACCGGAAAGTAGCGCAGCGCGGGAAAATGTTCCTGTGGTGCCTACACCGACTGGGGAGGAAGTTAATGATGATGATCATGAAGCTTCGGATCAAGTTACTGAACTTCGTAGGTCCACAAGGACACGTTCCGCACCAGAGTGGTACGGCAACCCTGTCCTGGAAATCATGTTGTTAGACAACGGTGAACCTTCGAACTATGAAGAAGCGATGGCGGGCCCGGATTCCGACAAATGGCTAGAAGCCATGAAATCCGAGATAGAATCCATGTATGAAAACAAAGTATGGACTTTGACTGACTTGCCCGATGAGCGGCGAGCCATAGAAAACAAATGGATCTTTAAGAAGAAGACGGACGCAGATGGTAATGTGACCATCTACAAAGCTCGACTTGTCGCTAAGGGTTATCGACAAGTTCAAGGGGTTGACTACGATGAGACTTTCTCACCCGTAGCGAAGCTGAAGTCCGTCCGAATCATGTTAGCAATTGCCGCATACTATGATTATGAGATATGGCAGATGGACGTCAAAACGGCATTCCTTAACGGCTTCCTTAAGGAAGAGTTGTATATGATGCAGCCGGAAGGTTTTGTCGATCCTAAGAATGCTAACAAAGTATGCAAGCTCCAACGCTCAATCTATGGGCTGGTGCAAGCATCTCGGAGTTGGAACATTCGCTTTGATGAGATGATCAAAGCGTTTGGGTTTACACAGACTTATGGAGAAGCCTGTGTTTACAAGAAAGTGAGTGGGAGCTCTGTAGCATTTCTCATATTATATGTGGATGACATACTATTGATGGGAAATGATATAGAATTCTTGGAAAGTATAAAGGCCTATTTGAATAAGTGTTTTTCAATGAAGGACCTTGGAGAAGCTGCTTATATATTAGGCATCAAGATCTATAGAGATAGATCAAGACGCCTCATTGGTCTTTCACAGAGTACATACCTTGACAAGATATTGAAGAAGTTCAATATGGATCAGTCCAAGAAGGGGTTCTTGCCTGTATTGCAAGGTGTGCAGTTGAGCACGGCTCAATGCCCGACCACGGCAGAAGATATAGAAGAGATGAGTGTCATCCCCTATGCCTCGGCCATAGGGTCTATTATGTATGCCATGCTGTGTACCAGACCTGATGTAAACCTTGCCGTAAGTTTGGTAGGAAGGTACCAAAGTAATCCCGGCAAGGAACACTGGACAGCGGTCAAGAATATCCTGAAGTACCTGAAGAGGACTAAGGATATGTTTCTCGTTTATGGAGGTGACGAAGAGCTCGTCGTAAAGGGTTACGTCGACGCTAGCTTCGACACAGATCTGGATGACTCGAAGTCACAAACCGGATACGTGTATATTTTGAATGGAGGAGCAGTAAGCTGGTGCAGTTGCAAGCAAAGCGTCGTGGCGGGATCTACATGTGAAGCGGAGTACATGGCAGCCTCGGAGGCAGCACAGGAAGCAGTCTGGATGAAGGAGTTCATTACCGACCTAGGGGTGATTCCCAATGCGTCGGGCCCAATGACTCTCTTCTGTGACAACACTGGAGCTATTGCCCTTGCGAAGGAGCCCAGGTTTCACAGGAAGACCAGGCATATCAAGCGTCGCTTCAACTCCATTCGTGAAAGTGTTCAAAATGGAGACATAGATATTTGTAAAGTACACACGGACCTGAATGTAGCAGATCCGTTGACTAAACCTCTCCCTAGGGCAAAACATGATCAACACCAGGACGCAATGGGTGTTCGATTCATCACAATGTAACTAGATTATTGACTCTAGTGCAAGTGGGAGACTGTTGGAAATATGCCCTAGAGGCAATAATAAATGGTTATTATTATATTTCTTTGTTCATGGTAATTGTCTATTATTCATGCTATAATTGTATTGTCCGGAAATCGTAATACATGTGTGAATACATAGACCACAAAGTGTCCCTAGTAAGCCTCTAGTTGACTAGCTCGTTGATCAACAGATAGTCATGGTTTCCTGACTATGGACATTGGATGTCATTGATAACGGGATCACATCATTAGGAGAATGATGTGATGGACAAGACCCAATCCTAAGCATAGCATAAAAGATCGTGTAGTTTCGTTTGCTAGAGCTTTTCCAATGTCAAGTATCTTTTCCTTAGACCATGAGATCGTGCAACTCCCGGATACCGTAGGAGTGCTTTGGGTGTGCCAAACGTCACAACGTAACTGGGTGACTATAAAGGTGCACTACGGGTATCTCCGAAAGTGTCTGTTGGGTTGGCACGGATCGAGACTGGGATTTGTCACTCCGTGTGACGGAGAGGTATCTCTGGGCCCACTCGGTAATGCATCATCATAATGAGCTCAATGTGACTAAGGCGTTAGTCACGGGATCATGCATTGCGGTACGAGTAAAGAGACTTGCCGGTAACGAGATTGAACAAGGTATTGGGATACCGACGATCGAATCTCGGGCAAGTAACATACCGATTGACAAAGGGAATTGCATACGGATTGATTGAATCCTCGACACCGTGGTTCATCCGATGAGATCATCGTGGAACATGTGGGAGCCAACATGGGTATCCAGATCCCGCTGTTGGTTATTGACCGGAGAGGCGTCTCGGTCATGTCTGCATGTCTCCCGAACCCGTAGGGTCTACACACTTAAGGTTCGGTGACGCTAGGGTTGTAGAGATATATGTATGCGGAAACCCGAAAGTTGTTCGGAGTCCCGGATGAGATCCCGGACGTCACGAGAGGTTCCGGAATGGTCCGGAGGTGAAGAATTATATATAGGAAGTCCAGTTTCGGCCACCGGGAAAGTTTCGGGGGTTACCGGTATTGTACCGGGACCACCGGAAGGGTCCCTGGGGTCCACCGGGTGGGGCCACCTATCTCGGAGGGCCCCGTGGGCTGAAAGTGGAAGGGAACCAGCCCTTAGTGGGCTGGGGTGCCCCCCTTGGGCCTCCCCCCATGCGCCTAGGGTTGGGAACCCTAGGGGGGAGTTCCCCCTTGCCTTGGGGGGCAAGGCAACCCCTTCCCCCCCTTTGGCCGCCGCCCCCCCCCTTGAGATCCCATCTCTTGGGGCCGGCGCCCCCCCAGGGGGCCTATATAAAGGGGGGGAGGGAGGGCAAAAAACAACAGCCTTGGGCGCCTCCCTCCTCCCCTGCAACACCTCTCTCTCTCTCACGCAGAAGCTTAGTGAAGCCCTGCCGAGACCCGATACATCCACCACCACGCCGTCGTGCTGCTGGATCTCCATCAACCTCTCCTTCCCCCTTGCTGGATCAAGAAGGAGGAGACGTCGCTGCACCGTACGTGTGTTGAACGCGGAGGTGCCGTCCGTTCGGCACTCGGTCATCGGTGATTTGGATCACGGCGAGTACGACTCCGTCATCCACGTTCATTGGAACGCTTCTGCTCGCGATCTACAAGGGTACGTAGATGCACTCCTTTCCCCTCGTTGCTAGTAGACTCCATAGATGCATCTTGGTGAGCGTAGGAAAATTTTAAAATTGTGCTACGATTCCCAACAATAAGGAGGTCCAACTCCTACCAAACTAGCAATATGGGACTAAACTTTGGTTCCACCTACTGCGGCCGAGCTCGTCCCCGCTGCAGGCCGCCCCGCCTCCGCCCGACACCATCGGCCGACGCACCTGACCTCCTCCACCCCCTTGCTACCTCTTCTCGACGCGCGTCATCCCCCTCATCTCGTAGCCGCTCTCAGCTAGCCATTTGGTCGCGGGAGCTGCGGGTCCGGCGAACCCCCATTGCCTCTGTTCGCCACCGCTGGCGTGCGCTCGGTTAAACCTGTGGGCTGGCTCACTGCCAATGGGCCCAACTGGTTTAGATTAGTAACTAATCTAATCTAATCTAATTAACTAAATCTAATTAGACACTTACATGTGGGTCCCAGTACACTGTAGCTCCATTTAACTCAAATTGTTTCCCGTTACTCTAACATGCGGGCCTCCTTTGACTTTGTTGACCAGTCAACAGTCAATTTTGTTTGACTGCTGACTGGGTTGTTGACTAAGTCAACTAGGCCCCTGGCCCCACTTGTCATCCACTATGGCTAGCCCACAATAGGTGTAAAAGGTATCTGCACTGTATATATTCAAATTTAAAATAATTCCAGGAATTTATGAAAATTGCTAAAACTTTGAAAATTCATATAAAATAAACCGTGACTCCGATGAAATAATTTATATATGAAAATTGATCAGAAAAATATAACGAATCCGATTACGCCATCCACGTACCTGTCGCATGCCCCCATCACAGCAAACATGGAACCTTTCCCTCCGGTTCGTTTGTCCGATAATTACCTGGAGCCGGGAAAATATTGCCGGATATTTTCCTGCTCCGTCTCTAATGCATAGCACTGCGTTAGGTCACCCCTAGCACAGCGTTTTGCCATGTCATGCTTTGTGATGCTATTGTTTGCTCTTCTATTTATTTGTTTCCCCTTCGTTGCTTCTTTTTTGGTAGACCTCGATACTGCGATAGACCCCGAGACCATTGATGATCTGGTGATCGTCTTCTTTGTTGAAGATCCGTTTTCGTCTGCAGAGCTTCCAGGCAAGCAAACCCCCTTGATCATTCCGATATCGCCCATTCCAGTCTCTCTCATGCTTGCATTAGATTTTGCTACTGTATTTGATTGCTCCTATTCTGATGCATAGCCTGCTTTTGTAACCTACTTTGTACCTTACCTGCTTATCCTATATGCTTAGTATAGGTTGGTTAGTGATCCATCACTGACCCTCATCTTGTCCATGTTGCCCCCGCTGGATTACCAGATGATTCGATCGACGTGATCGACGTCCAGGGCCCAACACTTCACCTCACCCCCTTTAGTTGTACGACTCTGCAGAGCTACTATCGAATGCCGAGGGTGATACCTCGTAACGCACTCTTGATAACTCTGTAGTGTAGCTAATCAGTCATGGTCTTCGAGGGTGATTCCTCCTTCACCACTCCCAATACGACTCTATCGTGCAACACATCAAGTGTGAACCTCAAGGGTGATTCCTCCTAGTTCACCTTGATGATTACATCTAGTGGAATCCATCGAGGGTGATTCCTTGGATTCCCGATATGTCTCCAACGTATCTAAAATTTATGAAGTATTCATGCCATGTTTACAAGAATTTTATATGGTTTTGGTATGATTTGATTATAACTAACCCGAACTGACACTGTTTTCAGTAGAACTACCTCGTTTTTGTGCAGAAATAAAAGTTCTCGGAATGGACTGAAAATTTACGGTGATTTTTTTGGACCAAAAGAGACCCCCGAAGCACAGGAGCTGGGCCAGGAAGTGACCGAGGAGGCCACAAGCCTAGGGGCGCGCCCACCCCTAGGGTGCGCCCCCGGCTTGTGGGCCCCTCGGGCACCCCTTGACGTGAGACCGACGCCAATTTTTTTGATAAATACCAAAACCCCCCGAAAAGAACCCTAGATGAGAAGTTCTGCCGCCGCAAGCCTCTGTATCCATGATGACAATAAATTTCAGCACACTATATAAATGTTTCCTTACGGAATTCCACTTACCAAAGGCGCTTCACTCCCCGACAACGGCACCAGAAAATAGCCTTGATGACCCACAAGTATAGGTGATCAATTGTAGATTTTTACGATAAGTAAGAGTGTCGAACCCAACGAGAAGCAGAAGAAAATGACAAGTAGTTTTCAGTAAGATAATGTCTGCAAGTGCTGAAACTGTAAGTAGCGAGTAGTTTGATAGCAAGATAATTTGTAACGAGCAAGTAACAATAATAGTAACAAGTATGCAGCAAGGTAGCCCAATCCTTTTGAGGCAAAGGACATGCCAAAACGGTCTCTTATGATAAGCAAAGCGTTCTTGAGAGTACACGGGAATTTCATCTAGTCACTTTCATCATGTTAGTTTGATTTGTGTTCGCTACTTTGATAATTTGATATGTGGGTGGACCAGTGCTTAGGTGTTGTTCTTACTTGAACAAACCTCCTACTTATGATTAACCCTCCCGCAAGCATCCGCAACTACGAGAAAAGTATTAAGAATAAATTCTAGCCATAGCATTAAACTCTAGGATCCAATCAGTCCCTTATGGAATAGTGCATAAACTGGGGTGTAAGTTTCTGTCACTCTCGCAACCCACCATCTTTTTTTAGAATCTCGCAAAGCTTTATTACTGAATAAGAATGTTCATTGGTACAAAGACAAGATCGCCGGGCTGGCCGAGCCAGGTGTGACGGCCAAACCCTAAAGATAAAGCATACTTTGCGAGATTATGGGCCTCCGTGTTGGAGCTCCTATACTCATGACTAAACGAACATGAAATAAAGGTAGTTGCTCTAGCCTTGATCTCCTGGACAATGGCACCGAAGTTTGCTGAGCTTCCTTCCCCGATCGCATCTATCGCCACCTTACAATCCGAGGCCACCATAATTTGGTTGAGATAGAGATCCTCTGAGAGTGCTAAAGCCTCCCGAATAGCTAGTGTTTCGAGCACCTGAGGGTCGCGGAGGCCCCTCAAAACGAGTGCCGAAGCTCCCATAAATTGCCCCCTACATCTCTGCAAACCACTTCAACTGCGCCAAAAGTGCCCGAGCAAGACACGACTACGTCCACATTGAACTTGAAGTGATCAGAAGGTGGCGGCACCCACGTCCTCGGCCGCGGTATCGCTGTCACCTGTGTTCTCTCCTTGTTCTTCAAGAATTCTATGTCTGACAAGTAAGACTTAATGAAATTGTCCGTGGCAAAAGGGGTCTGGAAGATCTCTTCATGTATGGCCTTCCGTCGTGCACTCCATATGGCCCACAATGTGACGATCATCAACGTAAACTGCTCTATTGGAAGTGACTCGCTCATGGCAAAAAGCCATAGCCTTGCGTCTGGTTCCATTGTTGCCAACATGTGCTCGACCAACTCGCCATCTGACAGTGCCCAAACGCAGCGAGACGCGCTACAATCCAGCAAAGAATGGCGCCAGCTGTCCTGCCCTCCGCATAGTGGGCAAACACTCATAGGTGCCATGTGGCGATGGTTTAGAACGTCACTCGTCGGGAGCGAGTGTTGCGCCAATCGCCATGTGAAAAATCTCAGCTTCGGTGGTACTGCCATCTTTCAAAGGGAGTTCCACCCCCTCATCTTAGATTCGGAGTTTGAAGGATCCTCCTGTTCTTCTAGCCATGCCTCGCGCCCGATCTTGATTTTGAAAATCAACTTGTAGGTTGACCGTACAGAGAAGCGTCCCTTGGGATCATCATTCCATGCCCAAAAATCTTCCACCTACCGAGTGCATAAAGGGATCTGTAAGATAGCCTCAGCGTCAAGAGGTATGAAAACCTGTCTGACCAGGTCCTCCCGCCATTCAGCCGTGGTATGATCAATCAACTCTGAAACCAGCTGTGGTGGTTCATCCATTAAAGACGTAATTGGCCTCATCAGTCCATTCCGAGGAATCCAAGTTTGGTTCCATATGTGCGTGGACGCTCCATCTCCAATTCTTGTGATCGCCCCTTGGGTGATAACATCCCTCCCATCAAGTATAGATCGCCAAATCTATGAAGGATGTGGGCCTAATTGAACTTCTAGAACAGAGCATTGTCGGAAATAAACTGGTTTAAGAATTTGTGCACTCAGAGAAGAAGGGTCATTCAATAATCTCCACACTTGTCTGGACAGAAGTGCCAGGTTGGAGATCTCAATGTCCCGGAATCCCAATCCTCCCAAACTTTTTAATCGAGTCATCAAATCCCACGCTACCCAACATGGTTTCCTCTTGCCTCTCTTGCTTCCCCACCAAAACTGACGGATAAGAGAAGTGATGCTATCACAAAGGCCTCTAGGTAGCCTGAAGCATGACATCGAAAAACTAGTATAGCTTGGGCCACAGATTTTATTAGAACCTCCTTTCCGGCAACAGATAAAAGTTGCTCCAGCCATCCTTTTATCCTTTCCCAAACTCTGTCTCGTAAATATTTGAAAGTTCCATACTTTGACTGTCCCACATCTGTTGGCATACCCAAATACTTCTCACTGAGAGATTCATTCTGCACATTGAGTATATTCTTTATTTCCACTCTAAGGGTCCCCGGGCACCCTTTACTGAAGAAGATCAACGATTTATCATAGCTTACTCTTTGACCTGAAGCTAAGCAATAAGCATCAAGTAGGTTTGATACCTCATTTGCCCCTTGGACACTAGACTTGAAAAGCAGCAGGCTGTCATCTGCAAACAAAAGGTGATTCACTGCCGGAGCCGTGGGTGCCACCTTTATGCCACTGAGCACTAATGACTGAGAACTGTGTTTTAAGAGGCACGAAAGGCCCTCTGCTGCAATCAAGAATAAGTAAAGGGAAATAGGATCTCCTTGCCTAATACCTCTGGATGGTGAGAAGCTCTCCAATCTCTCTCCATTAAACATAACCGAGAATGAAACAGAAGTAATCATACTCATCACGGTCTGGATCCATTCTGAAGCAAACCCAAGCTTACCCATAATGGCTTTTAGGTAAGGCCATTCCAATCTATCATACACCTTCATCATGTCCAACTTGAGTGCACAAAAACTATTAGACTTGGACCTGTTTCTCTTCATAAAGTGCAAGCATTCATAGGCACATATGATATTATCCGTGATTAACCTTCCTGGGACAAAGGCTGATTGCTCCTTTGAGATAATATCTGGCAGTATCATTTTGAGTCTATTCGCTACCACTTTTGAGGCAATTTTATAAATAACATTGCATAGACTAATTGGCCTAAACTGGGTAAGAAGAGTGGGGTTTTGTACCTTGGGGATCAACACAAGGACTGTGTCATTAATGCTGGCTGCACTCTCCTCTCCTCGGATAATCCGAAGCACCACATTAGTAATCTCCTCCCCACAAATATCCCAGTGGCGCTGATAAAAGTGTGCTGGGAATCCATCTGGGCCTAGGGCCTTCGTGGGAAACATCTGAAACAGTGCCTGCTTCACCTCCTCATTTGTGTAGGGGGTGCAAAGTGAAGCATTCATGTCTGGTGTTACTTTCCGAGGCACATGCTGTAGCACGTCATCCATCCCCTGCACTCCCTCTGTGGTGTACAAAGCTCTATAGAAATCTGTCACAAGCTGTTTCATCTCGGCCTTGTCGTCTACACATATGCCCAGCGCATTATGTAGGGCGCAGATCATGTTCTTCTTCCTCCTCATGTTTGCCCTCATGTGAATTTTTTTGTATTTCTATCACCCGCTGCTAGCCACTGTATTCTAGATCTCTGTCTCCACATTATCTCCTCCCTATGATATAGTTCAACCAGTCGCTCATTCAGCTTCAACTCAAGATGACTTGGTGACGTCCTTGATGGAATGCTTCGGAGCCTTTCTAGTTCAGCTTTAGCCTTCTTGATTTCCTTTCTAACACTCCCAAAGGTGTCATCATTCCATGTTGTGAGATTCTTTGACAGTAGCTCGAGCTTTCTGTGAAGTGCTTCCACTCCTTCATCGCCTTGGTGCTCATTCCATCCTGAGCTAATGGTGTCACGCCAGGATTCATGTGACTCCCACATCACCTTGTAGCGAAAACTCGGTTTTGGCCGTGGCAAGGATTCCTCGAACTGCACCAGTATAGGTCCATGATCCGAAGAGGCCGATGTCAAGTGTGTTACATTAGCCATAGGGTATCGCGCCGCCCAGTCCGTCGTAGCCAGCGCCCTGTCTAGCCCCACGCGGGTGTAAGAGCCCCCCGCCACTTTCTTCTCGAACGTCCAGAATCTGCCCTGATAGCCCAAATCCAACAACATGCAAACATCAACCACATCACGAAAGCCTTGAATTTGTGCATTACTCCGGTTAGCAACTCCATCATGTTCACCTGGACGTAACACTTCGTTGAAATCCCCCATGCAAAGCCAAGGGAGGTTATTCAAAGTTGCTAATCCCTTTAAAAGATCCCATGTGTGATGTCTTAGGTGTGTCTGAGCCTCGCCATACACGCATGTCAACCTCCATGGTTCTCGCCCTTCCTCTACAACCTTTGCATCAATATGATAAACAGAATCACCCAAAATCTCAAGACTTATTGTATTATTCCAAAAAATTCCAATTCCTCCACTTCTACCTTGGCTATCTATCGCATAGGCATTATCATAGCCCAAAGTATTAGCTAAAGCTTATACGCGCGCACCCTTTATTTGTGTTTCGACGATACATAGCACGGTAGGGGTAAATTTCTTTGCCAGGTCGCGAAGTTCACGGACTGTCGCGGCCTTACCCGCACCGCGACAGTTCCAACAGAGGGAACTCATTGTGCCCGGCGGCCCTCCTCGAAGGAGCCCGCCGATCTTGCAATTGTGTCGTTGCCGTTGTCCACACCTTCTGCCTCCTTACTCGTCGTACCATCTGTAGCAGCCGGTTCCTCGAACAAAGCCCCTTTATTACCAACATCCTTCTTAGGCCGCTTCACCTCTTTCCTCGGGGAGACACAGACAGGCGGCAAAGGGGGCACCCCAATGGGTTTGTTTGTTACTATAAGCGCCGTAGAACTCACGGGTACCACAACATCATCTCTCCCCTTGGCGGACTGAATTGTCCCCGTGGGTAGATTGTTTTCAAATGACTGCCTTTTGTTACTTCCTACCGGTGCCCTTAGGCCCAAATATGGTGAAGTGTCATGTAGTCGACATTCACATGACACCACTAAGGGAATCACAACATACATACTATCAAAATATCGAACACATATCAAGTTCACATGATTACTTGCAACATGATTTCTCCCGTGACCTCAAGAACAAAAATTACTACTCGTGAACAATAAACATGCTCATGATCATAGGGGTATTAATATGCATAATGGATCTGAACATATAATCTTCCACCAAATAAACCATATAGTAATCAACTACAAGATGTAATCAACACTACTAGTCACCCCCTAGCAACAATCTACAGTTCCGGTAACAAGATTGAATACAAGAGATGAACTAGGGTTTGAGATGAGATGGTGCTGGTGAAGATGTTGATGGAGATTGCCCTCCCCAAGATGGGAGAGTTGTTGGTGATGATGATGACGATGATTTCCCCCTCCGGGAGGGAAGTTCCCCCGGCAGAATCACTCCACCAGAGGGCAAAAGTGCTCCTGCCCAAGTTCCGCCTCGAGACGGCGACACTCCGTCCCGAAAGTCTTCTTCTTATTTTTTTTCTAGGTCAAAATGACTTATATACCAAAAGATGGGCACCGGAGGTGGGCCGAGGAGGCCACAACCCACCAGGGCGCGCCAGGCCCCCCTGGCGCGCCCTGGTGGGTTGTGCCCACCTGGTGGCCCCCTCTGGTAGTTATTGGCTCTAATATTTCTTAAATAGTCCATAAAAATCCTCGTGGAGTTTCAGCTCATTTGGAGTTGTGCAGAATAGGTGGTTTGACGTAGCTTTTTCAGGTCCAGATTTCCAACTGCCAGAATTCTCCCTCCTGGTATGTACCTTGCAAATTATGAGAGAAAAGGCATTAGAATTACTCCAAAAAGCATTATTATGAATAAAAACATTGTAAACAACAATAAGAAAACATGATGCAAAATGGACGTATCAGTACCCAATTCATATCTCTTCTCATTAAATCATTGCCACATAAGCAAATTTAGTGAGTTGGACTCTATGTTACTGATGAAGTTACTCCCACTATGGCTAATCTAGGGATGTTGTGCATACCATGTCAGTCGAACTCGACGTCTCGATGCCGTTGGGAACATAGGGGGTAGGGCCATACCAAATGGTGTCGAGGATGATGTTCGAGACCGAATCCATAGGGTCATAGGAGTAGCCGCCCTTATGAGGCTGCAGTGGAGAAGCTTGCGCAAGCCATCCCGAGGCAGCCGGGCCAGTGCCTCTAGGTACAGACCATGGATCTTGCCGAGGAGCAGGAGCTTCAAAGTCTGCATGTGCCCGAATGCTCCATGCGAACCCGGCTTCCAGTCCGCGGATTATGTGTTCATGGTCACAGGTGCCAGATCGTCCCTCTTTCTCTTCCTCTTCCTCCTCCTATCGTCGACAAGCGGGGTAGCAAGATCGATGGAGGCCCTGAGCAGCTTGGCAAGGCACTTGGCGGCTTCAGGGCATAGGCTGCAGTGCGCCCGAAGGATCTTGGACACCTTTACCGGCGGAGACACTAGCTCCAGCGACACACGCACCAGACTGGTTGGTTCAAGGTGCCTCGTAGACACGACAACACACTCCAGGGCTACTTGCGTGGCAGGGGAGATGATACTGAACGCGGTCTCATCGGGGCTCCTGTTACGGTCTTGCTCGAGGAGCCGCGCGGCGGTGAGGAGGTCGCCTCCGGCCAGACGCAGGTAGTGCTTCTGTTTCTGCAAGTAGCGGTACTGAAAGCAAAGGAAGTTGACAAGACCCTCCAGCAACCGTCGTGCCACGGTCATGGGAGTTGACCGGTACAGCGGTATATCAAAGATTCGTCTATCTTACGTGTTGGTCCTCACCTTAGAGCATCTCCAACAGCTGCGCTATATAAGCGTCGCGCTGAAAAATTAGTGTTTTTTGTGCGCGCTACCGCTCCGGGCGCTCCAGCGGAGACGCAAAAACTGCACGCGCGGCATATCCGGTTCAGCGCGCCGGCCGAAACGTCATCGTGCGCCGCTTATTTGCTGCGCTCGGTCCCGCGCGGTGGACTCTTGAGCGCTCGCTCGTAACTCCACCTACACCATCCAGCCGCTGGCGCCGCCGCCGCCCGCGCCATCCCATTTCTTCTGGCAACCCTTTCGGCGCTTCCCCCGTTTCCCTCTAGTCACCGCCGCCCATCGCGCACGGCAGTCCTCCGACGAATAGCGCACGGCCGCCCACTGCCGCTCGGCGCCCGCAAGGTGTTCGACAAAACGCCCGCAAGGTATGTATTGCTTCAACTTCACATTTTTACATGAATTTGGTGAATGTTGTTTGTAGTTTTTATAGCCTAGATTAAATTAAAAATTGTAGATGAGTTCATCGTATGATTCTTCCGAAGAAGAATTTGATACGGAAGAGAAGGAGGATCTTGCAATGATCCTAGCTATGCACATCAATAAAAAACCGAAGCACGGTGATTCGGTTATGGGTCAGCAGAAAATTTGGAGGGATAGGATCGATGCCCACAACAGATTGATCAGGCATTATTTTGCGGAGAATCCCACATACCCCAAGTCGTACTTTCGTCGCCGGTTTAGGACGAGCACCGAGTTGTTCAGACGCATTGCAGAGAAACTAGCGAGCCATGACCGGTTTTTCAGCAAAGGAGGAATGCCGCTAGAGAGCTCGGGCATAGCACCTTTCAAAAGGTGACAGACGCTTTGCGTATGTTAGCATACGGTATCCCTGCTGATCTAGTTGATGATCACTTGGTCATGGGTGAGAGCCAAGCCATCATGTGTGTCAAGCTCTTCACAGTCGAAATTGTGCAAGTGTTTGGCCAGGAGTATTTGAGATCTCCCAATGCTGAAGACGCTCCAAGGATATTCGAGATGAACAAAGCTTGCGTTTTCCCAGGTATGCTTGGCTCAAATGATTGCAATCATTGGAGTTGGAAGAATTATCCTACCACGGCCAAAAAAAGGGTTCCACTATAATCCTTGAAGCGGTGGCCGATCAAGGGACTTGGATTTGGCATGCTTTTTTTTGAATGCCTGGATCTTTGAATGCCATCAACGTTGTCAACTGGTCATCACTGATGAATAAGATTGCAAATGGTGAACTGCCACCGGTGCAATTTGTAGCAAATGGTCGTACATACAACTATGGCTACTATCTTGTGGATGGCATCTATCCAAAGTGGCAAACATTTGTGAAGCCGTTGAAAAATTGGAAGGTAAGAAATTTTTTGATTTTCACAATGCTCAGGCGGCGGCTAGAAAATATGTGGAGAGAGCTTTTGAGATTTTGCAAGCCCAATTTTCTATTGTGAGAGGACCGGCTAGATTTTGGGATCAAAAGATGCTTTGGTACATCATGCACGCTTGTGTGATCATGCGCAACATGATCATCGAGAATGAGCGTGCCAAGATGTAGACTACTCTCACTATGAGCTCTTGGGACATTCTATGCGAGTGCGGCGGAGGGCTGAAAGGGTGGCCCGTTTTGTTGCCTCCTATCATGCCATTCAACGTCCCGAAGCGTATGATGATCTTCAGAAGGATCTCATTGAGGAGTGGTGGGCTTGGAATGGCCGACGAAGAGCATCATGATTTGTGCATTTGATGTTATATTGTTGAACTATTTGTTGTATTGAAAAATAAACTATTTGTTTGAGTTATAATAACGAAATTGAACTATTTATTGTTGATTTATTTTGTTTGTGTTTGATTTTCTTGCTTGTGTTTGAAACGCATATGTTGTTTGTGCAAGAGCGCGCGTTGCATTTTTGCGCGCTGCTGGAGCTATGCGCGCTACATTTTACCGCGGCTGTTGAAGCCAGTGCTCCTTGCCGCGTCAAACCAGGCGATCGGCGCGCTGCAAACTGATTTTTAGCACGCCACGCGTTGGGCAGCTGGTGAAGATGCTCTTAGAGATGATCCAGCCATTCGCATCATCCTCTTCCTCCTCGGGGCTGATCCTCTTCCTCCTCGATTTCCTCCTCGGGGCTGGGCGTGTAGGAGATTGTGTTGGCGATGATGTTGGACACCGGGTCGAGGAAGCCGAAGCACACGCCGGCCTTGAGGAGGCGCGTGGCCAGCGAGGGTATCCTCTCCGCCGGCAGCCGGTCGAGCGCCTAGAAACCGTGGATGCGATAGAGCAGGATGCATATGTCCTGCCGAACGCTCTCAGGCATGACGCCGTAAGGACAGCCTTCGCCGCAGAGGCTTGCACTGCATGTCGATGGACGCACCTGCTCTTCCTCTCCAACCTACGCCCTCCGACGATGGGGGCGAGGGAAGGAGCGGCGGCAGCGGCGACCGCGATTGGTATTTTTTTTTCTCGTTAACCCTTTTTTGGTAATTGTTCAGTTAACTGGGCTGGAAGGAAATAGCTGACGCCCGGAATCGTCCGTGGCTGTCACCTGGCCCACTAGTGAACTAGTACTACGTGGATTGGGCTGTGGGGATGCCATCACTGGCCTAAAGCCCATCTAAATGGGCCTGGTATAGAACAAATCGCCCTCATGGCAGCGCTTTCTCGATGGGGTGGGCCATTCTTGGGCTTTGGTAACGCTTTCAAGGTGTTGTAGTGGACGTGTTGTAGTGTGTTAAAATTCTTTGTGTTCATCTTTAGACTGACCATAAATTCTTTGTACTTGGAACAATAGTACAAGTAATTTCATGGACAATAGTAAGTAATTGGTACTCTCTCGACTACATAAGGCCTACATAGGAATGAGCGTGTGTATTTAGTGTCTGTGATAAAAAAATACTAATGTGGAAGGGAGTAACAAATTTTGCTTTATATTGTTTCTTGAATCAACTCGACATAGGAAAGAACTCAATAATATGTGTGTCGATCTAGCACCACCCAATCATGAGTCTGAGGACGACGATATGCCCATAGAGAATGCAATTGTTTGTTTCGCTGACTCCGGTTATGAGGACCCAGAGCTTAGACCTAGTAAACCCAAGCGTAAGTGGAAACGGAAAATTTACCCTGATTCTGCAGTTCGTCGGAGTGCTAGGATTCAGACTACTAAAAAATTTCATGATGAGTGATGAAAGGAATCTTTTGGAATAACAGAGGTCTGAAAGACTTGGCTAAAAGAAGGTTTCTTGCTGAGGCATCTCTAGAGCATCGTTTAGATTTTATTGCTCTATCGGAAACTGGTAGAGACAATTTTGCGCCACAGTTTCTTTCCTCTCTCGTGGGTGGTGTTGATTTTGATTGGCATTGCCTCCCTCCGCGTGGAAGATCGGGTGGTATCTTGCTGGGTGTGAGATGCGATTCGCTTGAAGTCCGGAGTGTAGTCATGGGCGACTTTGCGGTTAAGTTTCGAGTCAGGTCTAAGGTTGATGCTTTCAACTGGGCGTTGGTGGCGGTTTATGGTGCCGCACAGCCCGAGCTTAAACCGGAATTTTTGGCGGATCTTGTTCGGATTTGTGGGTCCGAGCAGCTTCCAATCTTAGTTGGGGGTGATTTCAACATCATTAGGAGGAGAGAGGAGAAGAATAATGATAACTTTGACGGCAGGTGGTCGTTCATGTTCAATACTATTATTGAAAGCTTGGATCTGAGGGAGATAGAGCTTTCTAGTAGAAAGTTTACCTGGGCTAACTCATTGCCCAACCCGACTTACGAAAAGCTTGATCGCGTTCTTGCGAGTGTTGAGTGGGAACAGAAGTTCCCGCTTGTGACGGTTCAAGCTCTCTCCCGGGGTTTCTCCGATCACACACCACTGTTCGTTGACTCAGGGGAGCCGAACCATGTGGGAAACAAAAACACCTTTTCTTTTGAGATGGCCTGGTTCGAACGCGAAGGGTTCCTAGACCTGATCGCTAGGGAATGGGCGAAAGGTGTAGGCGGTAGGACCGCGGTCGAGCGTTGGCAAAAGAAGATTAGGAGTTTGAGAAGCTTCTTACGGGGGTGGGCTAAGCATCTTAGTGGGGTTTATAAGATTGAGAAGGAAAGGCTCCTCTCTCTTATTCAAAATTTGGACGTTAAGGCTGAATCAACGATTTTGATGCCTGCTGAGCTCCAGACGAAATGTGAAGCAGAGAAGAGATTGAAAGAACTTCTCCGCGAGGAAGAATTGAAGTGGGCTTTGCGGGCTAAGGTTCGCAAAGTGGTCCAAGGGGACACGAATACTCAATTCTTTCATCTGATTGCTAATGGTAAGCATAGAAAGAAGAGAATATTCCAACTTGAACAAGATGAGGGCACTATTTTAGGACAGGATAACCTAAAAACATATATAATCGAGTATTATAGGCAGTTATTTGGACCTCCGGAGGATAATTGTGTATCCCTCGATGAGTCCAGAAATGAGGACGTGCCTCAACTTTTGGCTGCTGAAAATGATATTCTGGTTGCCCCGTTTTCGGAGAAGGAGGTGTTTGATGCTATAGCACAGTTGAAAAATAATAAGGCTCCCGGACCAGATGGATTTCCGGTGGAGTTCTACAAGAAGTGCTGGCATATTATTAAGGGGGATTTGCTACCTATGTTTCATGAGTTGTTCTCTGGACAGCTTCAATTATTTCACTTGAATTTTGGAACTATCACACTGCTTCCGAAGAAGACGGATGCTGTGAGAATTGAGCAGTTCAGGCCGATCTGCCTTCTCAATGTTAGTTTTAAATTTTTCACCAAGGTCGGGACTAATAGGCTCACACAGATTGCGCATTCTGTGGTGCAGCATTCCCAAACTGCTTTCATGCCGGATAGAAACATCCTTGAAGGGGTGGTTGTCCTTCATGAAAGGCTCCATGAAATCCATTCCAAGAAGTTAGATGGTGTCATTTTTAAGGTGGATTTCGAGAAAGCGTACGATAAGGTTAAATGGCCATTTCTCCATCAGGCATTGCGTATGAAAGGCTTTGATGAAGCCTGGCGACGCCAGGTTGAATCATTTACGCAAAAAGGGAGTGTGGGAATTAAAGTGAATGACGATATTGGTCATTACTTTCAGACACGTAAAGGCCTACGACAAGGAGATCCGATGTCCCCTATCTTGTTTAACATTGTGGTTGACATGTTAGCCATCCTGATAGGGAGGGCTAAGGAGAATGGTCAAGTGGGTGGATTGGTCCCTCATCTGATTGATGGAGGTGTATCCATCCTTCAGTACGCTGATGATACAATCATCTTTATGGAGCATGACCTGGCCAAGGTGAGAAATATGAAGCTGGTGTTATGCCTTTTCGAACAATTGACCGGGTTAAAGATTAACTTTCATAAGAGTGAGCTGTTCTGCTTTGGTAGAGCCAAAGACGAACAGGAGGCTTATCGGCAATTGTTTGGGTGTGACTTGGGGGATTTACCTTTCTCTTACCTACGTATTCCAATCCACCATAGAAAGCTAACCAATAGAGAATGGAAGTGCATCGAAGACCGGTTTGAGAAGAAACTGAGTTGCTGGAAGGGCAAGCTCATGTCATATGGAGGCCGATTAATTCTGATTAATTCGGTGCTTACGAGTATGCCAATGTTTCTCTTATCGTTCTTTCAAGTCCCAGCTGGTGTTAGGATAAGACTGGACTTTTATAGATCGCGTTTCTTTTGGCAGGGTGATGATCTAAAAAGAAAATACAGACTTGCAAAGTGGGATATCATCTGTAGACCGAAAGACCAAGGGGGTCTTGGTATTGAGAATCTTGAAGTTAAGAATAGATGCCTTCTTAGCAAGTGGCTGTGGAAGCTTTCTTTTGAGACTGATGCCATGTGGGCCCAAATCCTTCGCAGCAAGTACCTACAGACAAAGTCCTTGTCCCAGGTCACAGTCAGGCCAACTGACTCGCCTTTCTGGAAAGGCTTGATGAAAGTCAAACAATCTCTGTTTCTTAGGACAAAGGTTGTTATTGGCAACGGCGCTAGTACACGCTTCTGGGAGGATATTTGGCTCGGCGAGACACCCTTGGCCATTCAATATCCGTCTTTATATCGCATTGTTCAACGACGTGAGGTGTTCGTTGCTACGGTGTTTCAATCCATCCCCCTTAATATTCAGTTCAGACGATCGTTAGTGGGCAATCGTTGGGAAGATTGGCTCCGTCTAGTTCGGAGACTAATGGATGTCCATCTTTCTCAACAACCCGATGTATTACGCTGGAAACTGACTAGGTCTGGAGTATTCACGGTTAAATCAATGTATATTGATGTAATTAATTCGAGCTCCATTCCTACCTTCAAGCATGTTTGGGCTGTCAAAGTTTCTTTGAAAATAAAGGTGTTTATGTGGTTTGTTTATAAACAGGTTATTTTAACCAAGGATAACTTGATTAAGCGTAATTGGACAGGACCTACGAGGTGTAGCTTCTGTGATCGGGAAGAGACGATCAAACATCTCTTTTTTGATTGCCCGTTTGCTAGAGTACTTTGAAGGGCGGTTCACATTGCTTTTAATATTACTCCACCGAATTCTGTCACTATGTTATTTGGGATATGGCTCACTGGGATTGAGCCTGAATTAGCGAGACATATTCGTGTTGGAGTTTGCGCTTTGTTGGGGACTATCTGAACTTGCAGAAATGATAAACAGAACATCACGTATTCACTTTTTGCAGGTCGTACATGGTCGCTACTCCGATGGAGTCAGGGAATGGGAGATGGTAGCTCGGGATATCTTCAACCGGTTTGGATGGCGGTCATGTAATAGGATAGGCAATTAGTTTACCTATCTATCTTTAGCCAGCCGGTTGTGGCGTCTTATCTTGGCTAGTCTGTGTGTCCAGACTCTTTAGCTCTGTGTGAGCTGTCGTTTTATTACTTTTTCAGTAGGAGACTCTGAAACCTTGTTGGAACCTTTTTTTTCATTAATAAGAGGGCCGTATACATCACTCTGATGCAGAGGCCGGGGAGAACCCCTTTCAAAAAAAAAGGAAAGAAGTTAGTGCGTAGTTTTCGCAGACACGACCACTATTTATCAACTTATATAAGTATATCCGGGGATCATTGGCTACAGAACGTACATCCATGCCAAAATTTTGCAGCCAGGGTACATCGATTACGATCGAGCTACACATATAGAGGGGCTACGGCGGCTACAATCCGGGGACCAAAATTTTGTAGCCAGACGTACGTACCGCGCGCATGTCCGTGCGAACACGAGGACATGCATCAACGCTACTACGTACTCTACATCCTTCAACCTAGCCTACTACCGCGTACATCCATAGCACTACGTACTAACTACAGTGCAGTACATACACACGTACGATATATAGGAGGACCGGCCTGTGAGGCCTTACATCGTCTACCACGCTCGATCATTCGCGCCCGAGATCCTTCTTGACCTCCTCGAGCTTCTTCTCGTCCGGCTCGATCACCACCCCGCCCTCACCCTCGGCGCGCTCGTTGCCGGAGCCGGTCGCACGGCTCAGCCCGCCCTTCTTACGCCCTGCAGCACGCATGCACAGCAGCACAAGCAGATCAACACAAAGTTAGAGCAACACCAGATACGCCAACGCATGAACGCACGCACGTACCTTCTGCGAGGCGCTCCTGCGCCTCGAGGGTCTTGCCGCCGGCGCCGCTCTTGATGACGGTCTCGCCCTCCTCGCGGGCGCGGCGGTCCAGCTCTGCCCGGATCTCCGGGTCCTGCAGCTCCGGCGCCTTCTTCACCTGCTGTGTCTGGATCTCCGAGTCCTGCACCTCCGGCTCCGGCGCCTTCTTCACCTGCTGTGCCATTGCTCGCGGTCTGCTCGTAACAAGTCTTCGAAGTCTGCCTCCGCTAGCCTGCTGCTATGCTCTGCTTCACCGGAGAGCGGAGTTCCGGCCACTTATATAGGTCGTGAACGGCGGTGCGGTCCGTATACGTGGACGGTGCATGCTGCCGGCCGTGGTGCGCTGTTACCGCTGCCTTTCACCCCGGGCCGGCGTGGCAAACATGCATGGGGCGCGCGCCACGTTTGATGGGAAGTGATTTCTCGGCGAGCACGTAGCGGTGACCGTGGTCAAACGTCGCCGTAAGTTCATGCGCCGGGGACTCACGTGGAGGCCCTTCTGGTAGCCAGCACATTGCACGCTACTGTTTCGTGTGCTGAGGCAGTCGGTAGATCATTTGGTTTTGCATCATCGGCTTCAGCACGTTGGGTACTTTCGTTGGTCGTGAAGCATGACGGGCGCAAGGATGACAGTTTGTTTTTTGCTGGAGCTACTCCATAAACAAACTGTTCACAACTGCATAGAGGTGACGCAGGGAAAAAAACTACTTACCCCTTCGTCTCTCCTCTCAAGTGAACACACGATTAGGGTTCCTGCCTCCTACCACCGGTGGTGCCATCGATTTGCCTCGTCTGGCCTTAGAGCCATGAGGCGTGATGAATTTTGGCCCTTGCCGATGGGAGGACTTCGTTTTCAAATGTTTCTTTAAGATTTGCTAGGGTTTGTGTCATGCTTATGATGACGAGACGGCGACGGCTTCCTAAAGATGGAATAAGGTTCTCCCGTCTAGCCCTTGTCCCGGTGGAGTGTCTACCGTCGTCGGAGGACGTGTGGAGGTGTGCCTCCGAAGGATCTCACAGGATTCGGTCGGTGGTTGCCTTTAGTGAATCTGCTTGGATTCGGTCTTTGTTTGTCTATGTTCGCATGTCTTCATTTGAATTCTTTTGAACTACGCTTCTCTTTGTTAGAGGCATGTTTTAAGAAACTCTTTTGCAAAGTATGGTCTACGTGTTAGTAGCCAACTCACTACACGTGCAAGTCAAAATTGATGTATCATGTATGAGACTTATGGTGCCTATGGTTTGCAAGTCGAAAAACCTCGGTGGCTTGGGCAACAAGAACGTTGCACTCTTCAGCGAGGCACTAAGGCCTATGTGGTTATGGTTTGAATGGACGGCTCAGTCTAAACCTTGCGCTGGAACGAAACATCTGACGACGAGGAATTCTTTCCTGCTTCAACTATGTTCACCGTCGGTGACGGGGACACGACACTCGTGGGCTACGCTCTGGAGTCTGGAGTGCATTGCGCTAACCATCTTCTACCAAACGAAAAAACATCACTGTAAAAGCTATGCTATAGAACCATAAAATGAATAAATAGATATCTCACGTTAGGACCATCGATTCGGCTGCCCAAGTAGAGGAGTTCATCAAGCTTTGGTTGATGATCAGAGAGGAAAGCTCAATCCTATGATAAGGAGCAAGTTTAATGGCGTTGGACAGGAAGCGAAATCTACACGACAAGGTCGGCATACAAGGCGATATGTTCTGGTTTGTATAAAAAAACTATTTCCAGTTCATTTGGAAGGCTCGATCAAAGAACGAGGTCAGATTAGACAGCTAGTTAGTGATGCATGATCGACTGCTCACTTCGGACAGGCTCCTTCGTCGGGTTGGGACGGGAGTGGAATTGGCTCCATGTGTTGTGTTTTACGCTGAAACGGAGGTCCACCTTCTCCTTTCTTGCAGCTTTGCTCGTCAGGTATGGCACGACCTGGCATCATGGTTGGGTGCCATGGTTTGGTTCCAACAATAGAGATTCAAATAACCAAGGTGACTGGCTGGTGAAGGCATACTAGATCATAAATTTCAAAACTTTGAAGACCGAAATTTGACGTGATTATTTTTTTAGAGTGAATTCCGGTTTTTACCCCCTATGTTGTCATTTCTTACACTAATTACCCTATTTAGTGGGATTTCATCCAGTTTACCCCATTTAGCAAAAGTGTTGCCACAATTTATCATGTTTTAATTTTTGTGTGCGTTCTGACCGGTTGGCATGCCACGTCGATAGTTTTTTCCTGCCTATTGTTCTCTCTACGAAGTATTCTGATGGGACGACTATACTTGATCAGCATGGCATATTACCATTGAATAAATTATTGGAGAAATTGTTACTGATATAATTTAAAATCATGTATGTTTTTCTTCAGTTATCATATACGGCCTTAAGTATGTAGGGTTCTATGGATTAGATAAAAGTGGTGTCTATACTACTTTACTAACTCCGATACACCTACATATCTGAATATCTAGGTAGCAAATATGTTGACCAAAAGTCCGGAAGAGTGTTAATACATGTAGAAGTGATAGCATTTGTTGAGACTGAGATCTAGTGACTTGCCTCTAGCAAGTCACGTTGTAACTGGCTCCCTCTCATCAGCCCTCCAAACAACATCTAACAGACAGCAGTGACCTGAAGCAAAAGAGGCCTGGGCATCCATCCACCACAACTAAACAAAGAAAATGCTTCAGCCTTGGCCGTTCAGTCACTAGATAGTACAATCAACAGTTTTCATTCAGCTAATAATACGAATGTAACAGTACTAACAGCTTATATATGTAATGAATAAAAGAATATGGCAGAGACAAGATAACAGTTTTTTGCAGAGATAAGCTACAGTTCCTTTTTTGCAGAGAATGAATCAAAAAATTATTTGCAGAGATAAGCTACAGTTCCTTTTTTGCAGAGAATGAATCAAAAAGTTAGTAGAGATAAGCTACAGTTTTTGTAGAAATAAACTACAGTTTTTTTGCAGAGAATGAATCTACTTAGAAGAGAGAATATGTTAGTACAGAAATAAGCAGAGATAAGCTACAGTTTTTCTTTCACCTAGTGTACTTCTCACTCCCACACAGTACAGAAATTAGCAAAGATAACCTACAGTTTTTCTTTCACCTAGTGTACTTCTCACTCCCACATAGTACAGAAATTAACGAAGCTTAGCAGAGATAAACAATATGTGACTACTGTTCAGAAATTAGCATAGATAAGCTACATTTTTTGCAGAAAATTGAAGAGCAATAGTAAGCAATATTGCCATCCTTCCATACAACACACCTTTCTTCAGATGTCTTAACAGACAACAAGCCACTTGTCATTGAAATTCATAAGGTCTTGTACAATTTCGGAACCAAGTGGTACCACTGAAACAATGATCCAAGGGTAGAAATTGGCCATTTCACTTGTACAATTAGGCCACAAAATACTATGGTTAGCCCCAAAATACTATAGTTAACCATGTCCAAAATACGATCTAACGAACTTGCATGCTAGAACATATCAGCATCACCACAAGGTGTAGCCGACAAGACCTGCTGGGTGAAACTAATGATGCCATTCCATTCTTGAAGCTCCAAATCTGTTCCTTTGTTGTTTTCATACCTCTTCACTTGTACTGGAGGCTGCACACCATCCTTTTTATTTGGAGCTTCCCCTTCCTTTTTCTTTTGTTGGACACCATCCTTTTTCTTTTGTTGCACACCATCCTTTTTCTTTTGTTGCTGCCAATGAAAAGTATAGTAATTAGTTTACAAATGAACAACACAACATAGCATGTACCGTTTGCAACATACCTTTGCTCCTTTTGTTGTTGGTGCGGTAGCTTTACTTGATTTGCGCTTCCTCTTGAGTAACTTATCAAGCCAAGTTTGTTTCTCCTTAAGTTTGATGATTGAACCTCTTTTTTCTTCAGCCGTGCAGAACTAAGTATTTCCTGCACTTTTGGGTCAACATTTTCTTTGTCTTTATATGGTTCACTCATAGCACTAGTGGCTGCATTGAGTAAATCCTCTATGTGTGGAGCAATGCCATCAAGTGTACTTTTCAGTAGCACACAACATTCCGGAGAGTTGGCTGATTTATGTGCCATATTGTGAAACTTATAAGACCTGTCCTTGTATCGAAGTTGAGCTTCCAATTTTGGATTTTCTATCACGTTCCTTCCTTGCCTATCTTGTATACTTCCATTGCGCGCTTCTCTAGTCCATCTCTTTAGAATATAATGCTTTGGCAACGTCTTTATATTCATCAAGTCAAGAATTTTTAGACCATGTCCACACAATATCCCTGTCCTATTGAACATTGCACAATTACAAGAAACCGTTTGAGTCAAAGGATCACCTAGAACTATGCGCTCCTCCTCAAACTCTAAATCACCGTGCAAACTCCCAATGGCAACAACAAATTTGTTATTTCCATCCAATACTCTACAACATGCAGCCATGGATCTTTCATACTCACCTTGGAAAGCTTAAGAATAATTGGGGTGTACACTTTGCTTGCTTGCACTAACATAGGGGTGCACATCTTAATTCTTGGGCAACTTCTTCCTCGCCTCAAATTCCGAATCCAATTCCTTTGTTCTTTTTACTTCCACCGTGCTCTCAAAATGCATCAAGAATCGAACAATATGAAAATATGATTTCAAATGATTCTTGAACGCATTGTTGAAGCTCTCACTTAATTGTGTACTTCTCACTCCCCAACTAAATACATCTCTCATATAACATTCAACCCATTTTTCTTTAACCTTGTAGATACTATCCAACCAAGTTTGCTTATGCACTTTTAGCCTCATATTGTCAAACGCTTCTTGAAACGCTGCCTTGTCCTCATAGCCATACATACAAGCACTAAAATCAGTGAGAATATGAGACTCTTCTTCTTCTTCCACTTCATCTCTCTCTTCAACTTCATCTTCCTCTTCGCCCTTCATTGGAGATAAATGTTTGCAAGCATTTTGCATTATGTGGAAGGTGCACAATCCATGATATGATTCCGTGAAGACTCTCTCTATGGCTTTCCCCATTGCTATATCTTGATCTATATAAATAGTCTTAGGTTGCCTTCCATTGTGCGCGGCTAGAAATGTCTCGAAGAGCCATATAAATGAGTCACGTGTTTCATCAAACATCAATGCAGCACCAAAAATGGTTGTTTCTCTAAACTGGTTGAGCCCAAGAAAAATACCAAATGGCCTATACTCTTTGTTTGTGCCAAATGTGGTGTCAAATGTGAGAACATCACCAAACTGTGCATAGTCAAGTAGCATTTTAGCATCAACCCAGAATATGTTGGCTATATTCTCCTCACAATCCAACTGCAAAGCATATTGGAATGATGGATTCTCGGCTATTTTGTCATGGAAAAACTTCAACATACTACCGGCTTGCCCATAAGCCAACTCTCTCTGCCGCTTGCTTCGCAAATGATTCTTTTGGTCACGGCAAGTGTAACCAAGGTTCAACGGCCCACCAACTTTACGACAAGCAAACTCATGTGAAGCTTTTGGCATAATTCCAGAATCATCAGATGTTTCTATCTCGAAGGCTTGTTGTTCTGAAATCTTCCTTTGTGATGCCAACAAGTGGCGGGTTTGTGGCAATTGAAGGTAGTGGTTGTGCTCCAGTGCTACGTCGGTAACTTCATAATTTTCTGCAGCTCGATCCAATCTAATAACCATCTGAACTCTACAGTCAGTTCTTGTTTCAGCTCTGAAACATTTTGGCTCACGATTAGTTTGCCCTTTCCGTCTAAAGCCCTCATTGGAACAAACAAATCTGCATGAAGTCGCCTTTCCATCAAATTTGCTTTTGTTGGTGCATCTTTTCCTCACATCAAAACCTATGTGACCCCCATATTCTAGCCAAAACACCCAAGCCTCATGTGAATCTCTAAATCTCATACCAACTTGAGGTGTCCTTTTGCTAATTTCTGTCATTGCACAACCCAAATTCTGCCAAAATTCAAGCATACATGTACAATTAGTGGCAGACCAATATGGTTACTAAACAATGCAGAAGACAAGCACACATGCAAAAAGGGAAGCATTGAAACCCCTCTAATTTAAATGCATGCTTCCATCTGTACATATACAGAATTTGGTTGTTATGCACAGTACTTGTCAATTTCCATCAATACATACTTCAGATTTGCTACTTGTCAATGTACAGAAGCATCAAACAATATTTCCATGCTTTCACAGTACAATTTTCTTCAGATTTCTTATTAAGAGACAACAAGATACTTGTCACTAAAATTTTCTTCATATTTCACAGTACTAAATTTCAATGGGAAAAATTCTTAGTACTGTTCAATCTCAGGGAATCAAATATGAGAATCAAATATGGGTCATGCAATTCCACTATCTGTATAAAGAACCACCGGTGGCGCTCCACTAAGAACCATGCCGCTGGCTGGTGCCGAGGATATGGGGGATTGTTGGTGGGAGGAGATGGGATTGGGGTAGGGTCGCC
This sequence comes from Triticum aestivum, assembly GCF_018294505.1. NCBI lineage: Eukaryota > Viridiplantae > Streptophyta > Magnoliopsida > Poales > Poaceae > Triticum > Triticum aestivum. Next base: position 114,752,547 of record NC_057802.1, read on the forward strand.
TCACTCACCTACTGGTTAGCGTGCCGGCGTCGGGGAGAGGCAAGCGGGTTCGAGCGGCGTGAGCAAGGAGGTTGGTCGGTGCGGCGGTCCTCGATCTACGGCGGGGGTCCTCCTCGATATGCGGCGGCGGTCCTCCTGGCCCGCAAGTCACTTGGCAGCAACAGCTTCCCGGCCCGTCGGGGCACTCCTCCCTGGTCCGGACTGGCCGTGCTGCGTTGCCTACCCTCCACGACGACAGCGCTCGGCTGCACTGAGCCACCGCTTCGCTGCAGCGCTCGGCTAAAGCACGCGAGAGCAGGGGAAGCTCGCGCCAAAGCTGTCCTTTTCCCCGCCTGAATTCTGTGCTGGATGAGTGGCTGGACATAAGCGTGAAGCCTTTTTTGCTTTGCTTCATGTAAGTGCATCTAGTGCCACCCCTAGTTGGTTTTGGAGTATTGACGACAAACTTGGTTGAGGGAGTAATGTGTTTGTGAGAATTGCAGGATAACACAGGTAGTAGTCCCATATTGATTCGGTTTACCTACCAGAGATGACCCCTAAAAATGTGTGAAGACATTGAACACAATGGTGGTCTGTGAAGATATTCACAACGAAGATTATGACTTGAGAAGACATTCACATGAAGACTATGGAGTGTGAAGACATAGTTGTTTCGTAGTTTCCTTTTCTTCTTTGTTGAGTCATAGGAACCACCGTACTATTAAGTGGGGTCCAAGTGAACAAAGTCAGAGTGACTGATGTGATGCTCAACCAAATCCTATGTCTTTGAGCGAAGACAATGAGAGCAAATCTTATCCAGAGCTGGATGAGTCAGCTTTGCTTGTAGCCCAAGTCAAGTTGCCGCGTGTGTTTGCAATCTGACTATTGCACACTTGTCAGTTCCTTAGTGACCCATGGTCATTTCGGACAAATTAGGTCGGGTTGCCTCCTGGCTATAAATATCCCACCCCCTACACCATAAATTGGCGGTTGCTCAGAGTTAGTGCACGACTTTTGTCGTTTGAGAGCAACCCACCTCCGAAGCATTTGAGAGAGAGATCCTTGTGAGGACAAAGCCCAAAACACCCAGAGCCAAAGAGTGTTATGCATCACTGAAGTCTTTCTGTCCGCGTGGTCTGAAGACTTGTTACACTTGAGGACTGTGAATCCTCCAGCCGGTTAGGCGTCACATTCTCAGCATCCAAGAGTCATTGTCTTCACTGTGTGAATACTGTTGTTGTCTGGCTTCATACTAGCTTCCATCCTGATCCATTCTACCTAGCTGCTGATAGTCTCGTGCTTTCACTTCATTGCTTACTTGACTATGGCCTGTCTAGTGTAGTCTACCTTCTACTGCATATCAATAGGTTCATTTCTACTGTTTGTCTTCAAAGCCCCCGTGTTTTGAAGACTTTCATAAAAATCGCCTATTCATCCCCCCTCTAGTCGATAACTAGCACTTTCAATTGGTATCAGAGCAAGGTGCTCCCTTGTTCTGTGTGATTCGGTTTAACCACCTGGAGTTTTAGCTATGTCGACTGCAGCGATAATCAAGGTCTCCGCTGCGTGCCCTGTCTTTGATGGCACTGATTACCCCTACTGGAAGAATAAGATGCGCATGCATCCTAAAGCCATTATTGTCGACCTCTGGTATGTCGTCAAGAACGGCGTTCCCAAGGTCGGTGAAGGTGTCACCGCTGCTGATGTCAAGAGGTTCATTCAACTGGACTCGACCGCCAAGAACATCATCTGTGGTCATCTGACCAAAGGACAGTATGGCCGCGTGAGTGCTCTGGAAACTGCGAAGCTAGTATGGGACTGGCTCTCCAAGGTCAACGAAGGCGTCTCAACTCAAAGAGACTCAAGGATTGATGTTCTTCACAACCTGTTCAACCGCTTCAAGAGAAACGACAATGAGAATGTCCAACTCACGTTTGATCGCCTCACTAATATCACAATTGAGCTTCGTGCACTTGGCGCCACTGACATCACCAAGCACAAAATCGTCAAGAAGCTCCTGATATCACTTGACAGCTCATTCGACACCCTGGCCCTGATGATTCAAGAATGTCCTGACTTCAAGACTCTCGATCCGTCTGACATACTTGAGAGGCTCAACACACATGAGTTCCAGTTATCTGAGAAGAGAGATATCTATGGTCCCAACTATGGCGGAACTCGCGCTTTGAAGGCAAAGGTTGTTTCCTCATCTGAAGAAGAATCTGGCTGCAGTTCTGGGGATCCTGAAGACATTGGAAAAGAGCTTGCTATGCTTGTGAAGAAGTTCCAGAAGTTCTCCAAGAAGAAAGGCTTCAGAAAGTCTTCAAGATCCAGCTCAAGAAATGATGAAGCTTCTACTCATGACCACAAGAAGAGGACATGTCACAAATGCAAGAAACCTGGTCACTACATCTCCGAGTTTCCACAGTGGTACAATGAGATCAAGAAGAAGAAGAGCAAGGAATATGATTTTGATGACAAGAAGAAGAAGAAGTCCTCAAAGTCTTCTTACAAGTCTTCTTCGAAATCTTCATCACACAAGAAGAGCTCATCAAGCAAGGCTCATGCGTTTGTTGGCAAGGAGATGGATTCAGAGGAGGAGTCTGCTTCTGAGGAGGCAGAGGTGGAGTCTGAAGAGGAATCCGATTCAGGCGTGGCAAGCCTGGCTCTAGCTTCAGCCTATGTCACCAAGTCCATCTTCAACACTGAAGACAATGGCCCCGTCACCAACGCTGATGCTAATGATGAGGATGACTCTGCTCCCACCTACTGCTTCATGGCACGTGGTGCCAAGGTAAACTCACGCGATGCTTACTTTCAAACATCAAGTGAAGATGACTCTGAATGTGAATCTAAACCTAGCTACAAAACACTTGCTAAAATTGCAACTGAACAACAAACTGCTATGGAACATATTCAAAAGTTGCTAGACAAAAGCGATGACCTGTTGGACGCGGAAATGACCCGATCTCAGTCCTTAATTGAAGACATCAAAAATCTTCATGTTAAGTACGAGGAACTTGAAAGTCGTCATGAAACGCTCTCAACTACTCATGAAAAGCTTTCCTATGATTATCTTCAAAGGAAGCAAGAACTTGAGAACTTGAGAGCGACTCATGAAGATCTTCAAAAAGAGAACGAGTCACTTCGCGCTCAACAGATCAGTTCCACTCAGGAAGGATTTGAACCAACATGTCTAAAATGTCTTGAGCGTGATAATGTTGTGTATGTTGCTGAATGTTCTATTGCTGCTACTGTTGCAATATCTTCACCTGCTGATGTGGTAACTAACCCCTCCACTGAGGATACCACTTCTATTGTTGATGAGAATGCCAGGTTGAAGACATTGCTTGAGACAGGAATGTACAAAAGTCTCAAAGGGCATCAGACACTATGTGATGTCCTCAAAAAGCAGATTCTGAACCGAAACCCTAGGAAAGAGGGTGTTGGGTTCGAGAGGAAAATGAATGTTGATGGTTCTTACTGGAAGCCTGAGCAGTACCCCAAAACCACATGGGTTGCTGCAAAAGGACCTTCAGTGGATCCATCTACCTTATCTAGCTTCACTTTGCTAACCCGATTATCATTGACGAATCCTTTGATGCAAACTATAAACTGTTTAAGAATCAGAATGGTGAAGTGTTTGCCAGGTATATTGGTACTAACTGTAGGAATGGACCACCTTTGAAGAAGATCTGGGTGCCCAAAAGTTGTCTTGAGAAACTTCCTGTGAATGTCATCATGACACCACCTGGGAAGAAGACAAACCCCAGACCAAAGGCTTCATATGGTCCAAAGGCTTCATACTGACAGAGGACTCACCAGAGTCACCCTAACGCCAATGTTTTGCAGGGAACCATACTCAGGCTTATGAATATGAGCGTGTTTCATCAAACCGCTATGTTCATAAGACCAAGGACTTTTCTGCTTATTCTTATGAGTATTATTCACCTCTTGCAAGGCTATTTGCGAGGACTCCAAAGCCGAAGTTCTCAGATGCTGCACTTAGACTCATTGCTTCTAAGCCACCCCTAAAGATGTGGGTGGTTAAGAAAAATTAACTCTCTTTTGCAGGGAAAGGTCTCCAGCCGGAAATCAAAGGTGTCTGATGCTTATGCTGGGGACGTAAAATATCTTGTGGGGCGCAAGATAAAATGCCCAAACGGTCTTACTATGTATTTCGTTCCAGGATTCCTTGACAAACATCCTATTTATCCTAACCAAGATCTGAACTTTCATAATCCACTTGTTCGTCAAATGTTTATGCTTCACAATACCCTTAGTGAAGCCTATCCCCAAACTGCACTGTAGGGTATGACACCAAAGGCTTCAGAATGGATTATGGACAGTGGATGCACTAACCACATGACTGGTGATCGAAGTCTTCTCATGGATTCAACCCTACGTCCATCTGACAAGAGTCACATCACATTTGCTGACACTGGTAAAAGCAAGGTATTGGGTCTAGGTAGAGTTGCAATCTCAAAGGATCAGCACATGGATAAAGTGATGCTTGTTGAATCCCTTGGTTTCAACTTAATGTCTGTCTCAATGCTTTGTGATCTGAACATGATTGTGATATTTGGAAAATATCGTTGCCTTGTTCTTATGGAATCTGACAAATCTCTACTCTTTGAAGGGTATCGAAAAGACGATCTATACATGGTAGATTTCTCAGCAGGACCACAGTTAGCCGTATGTCTTCTAGCAAAAGCTTCAGAGTGCTGGCTCTGGCATCGGAGGCTAGGGCATGCCGGCATGAGGAACTAGTACACTCTCGCGAAGAAGAAGCATGCCGTAGGCATCGAGGGCCTCAAGTTCAAGAAGGATCATTTGTGTGGTGCCTGCGAAGCTGGGAAGATGACTAGGGCCAAGCATCCCTCGAAGACAATCATGACGACGTCTCGTCCCTTCGAGCTGCTTCACATGGACTTATTTGGCCCTACTCACTACTCTACCCTTACTACCACTGCTTGCCTCTATGGCTTCGTTATTGTTGATGTTTACTCAAGATATACATGGGTGCACATAATCCTCTACAAGAATGAAGTGCGGGTTGTCTTCAGACGATTCGCCAGTCGTGCCATGGCGAACTATGGCATCAAGATCAAGCACATCAGGAATGACAACGACACTAAATTCAAGAACATCGGCCTCGACACTTATCTTGATACATTGGGCATCACACATGAGTTCTCAGCTCCATACACACCTTAGCAGAATGGCATCGTGGAGCTCAAGAACAGAACCCTCATTGAGATGGCACGGATGATGCTTGATGAGTACAAGACTCCAAGAAAGTTCTGGTCTGAAGCTATTGATACTGCTTGCCACGTCATCAACCGTGTTTATCTTCACAAGCTTCTAAAGAAGACATCATATGAGCTCCTAACTGGTAAGAAGCCAAACGTCAGTTACTTCAGAGTATTTGGTGCTAGGTGCTGGATCAAGGATCCGCATCACACTTCAAAATTTACACCGAAAGCACATGAAGGTTTTATGCTTAGATACGGAAAGGACTCGCACTCCTACAGAGTCTTCAACCTCTTCCACTATAAAGTGGTTGAAACTGTGGATGTGCGGTTCGATGAGACTAACGGCTCGCAAAGAGAGCACCTGCCAAATGTGCTAGATGAAGCCTCACCAAGTGAATCTATCAAGCTTATGGGTACTGGAGAAATCATACCTTCAGAGGCACAGGCTGAAGAGGAAATCATTATTTCTGCACCTAATCAACCTGAAGACTCTGCTCAGACTGAAGCCAATCCTCAAAATGAAGACAATGATCAGCAAGGGCAAAATCTTCGTCCAGTTCATCCTCGTGTTGCAAATGAAGTGCAGATTGAGAAGATAATTGATAGCATCAATGCACCTGGTCCACTCACTCGTTCAGGAGCAACACAGCTAGCAAATTTCGGTGGGCACTTTGCATGTGTCTCTATATTTGAACCCAAGAAAGTTGATGAAGCCTTCATGGAACCTGAATAGATTCAAGCTATGCAAGAAGAGCTTCAACAGTTCGAGCTGAACAATGTATGGGAATTGGTAAAGCATCCTGATCCTCGCAAGCACAATATCATTGGCACCAAATGGATCTATCGCAACAAACGAGATGAGCATGGTCAAGTCGTCAGAAACAAGGCTCATCTCATTGCTCAAGGTTACACACAAGTTGAAGGGATTGACTTTGATGAAACCTTCGCTCTTGTGGCTAGGCTTGAAGCCATTCGCATACTGCTGGCGTATGCCAACCATCACAACATTCTTCTGTATCAAATGGATGTAAAGAGTGCCTTCCTCAATGGCAAGATTGAAGAAGAAGTGTATGTTGCACAACCACCTGGTTTTGAAGACCCAAAGCATCCTGACATGGTATACAAGCTCAACAAGGCACTGTATGGCCTCAAACAAGCCCCTCGTGCTTGGTATGACACTCTCAAGGACTTCCTGAAGAGCAAAGGCTTCAAACCTGGTTCCCTGGATCCCACTCTCTTCACGAAGACATACGATGGTGAACTGTTTGTGTGCCAGATCTATGTGGATGACATTATCTTCGGCTGCACTGACAATAGATACAGTGATGAGTTTGGGCATATGATGCAAGAGCAATATTAGATGTCCACGATGGGTGAGCTGAAATTCTTTCCCGGTCTTCAAATTTGTCAGCATAGCAACGACATCTTCATATCACAAGAGAAATACCTCAAAGATTGCCTGAAGAAGTTTGGAATGCAAGATTGCAAAGGATACACGACGCTAATGCCAACCAAAGGTCAATTGGGTCCCGACGACAATGGTAAAGAGTTCGATCAAAAGGTATACCGCTCCATGATTGGTTCTTTACTCTATTTATGTGCATCTAGGCCAGATATAATGCTTAGCGTTTGCATGTGTGCCCGATTCCAAGTGGCACCAAAGGAAACGCATCACTTAGCTATGAAGCGAATTCTTTGATATTTGGCTTACACCCCAACACTAGGATTATGGTATCCAAAGGGCTCAGAGTTTGATCTAGTTGGATTCTCATATGCTGATTATGATGGTGACAAGGTTGATCGCAAGTCCACATTAGGCACATGTCACTTTCTTGGACGATCTCTTGTCTGTTGGTCTTCAAAGAAGCAGAACTGTGTATCCCTCTCCACTGCTGAGTCTGAATACATTGCTGTTGGATCTTGCTGCGCTCAGCTTCTATGGATGAAGCAAACTCTCAAGGACTATGGCATCCACCTGAAGCAAGTGCCACTGTACTGCGACAATGAAAGTGCTATCAAGATTGCCAACAACCCAGTCCAGCACTCGAAGTCAAAGCACATTCAGATCCGTCATCACTTTCTCAGAGATCATGTCATGAAGGAAGATATTGATATCACTCACGTCAACACTGAAGAGCAATTGGCAGATATCTTCACAAAGCCCTTGGATGAGAAAAGGTTTTGCAAGTTGCGGTGTGAGCTAAATATCTTAGAATCCTCAAATGTCTTGTAATTGGACACACATCCTAACGCTTATGCATGTTGATGACTTGGATGTGCAACACACAAAGTAACGTACATCTTCAATCAATGAAGACATACACTCTAAGTGTGAATACATTAACGCGGAATTTGACTTCGGAGCGCCACGATAATTGTGCGCCGTGTCTGGGTCTAATACTTCCTATACGGTGGGTAACGCCACCACCAAATTCTTGTTGAAGTGTTACATTTGGCGTCACAATTGCATAGACTTCGCTTTTGGTTTGTCTTCAACACTGATTTGACTTCACGGTTTATCTTCGCAATGTTGAGTTGGTCTTATACTGATATATGAATATATATATATATATATGTGTGTGTGTGTGTGCTTGCTCTGTCCTCTACATCATTCACTTATAGCTATGTCTTCATACTTGAATTTTTCTTGATCTAAGATTTTGTGATCGGACACTAACCCCCTCTGTGCTTCTACCTCAAATTCTATCTATCCAAATCATATGCACTCTGTTGAAACCTGTCAAATGTCTTCTCTGAGTCCTTGTCAGCAGAAGACACAGAGACAAACATTTAAATCTGTTTTCATGCCATATCCTTTTTGCCTGAATACCGGAGAAGCCGGAACGACCACCCGACAATCCAGGCGTGCGTGGGAACATGGAACAACTTCCAATAAGTTGCATGTAGGCCACGTGTCCTTCAGATGTGAACCGCTAGGGCACCTGCGTAATTGCAATGTGCAGTCCCTTTCCTTATAAATACACACACCTTGCGGTCAATATCTCTTCTTCCACCTCGCCACCTCGCACAAACCCTAGCGCCTCCGCTAGTTCACGTCGACGCCGGAGACGAAGCGCTTAGCTGTCGCGACTTCTTCGACGCCGTCCTCACGCCGGCTGCGGACCTCGTCCTCTCCGCCGCTACCGTAGGTGTCTTCCGCCGCCAAGTTAGGGCGCGGAAGATTGAACTGCTTGGCTTCTAACTCTGCCTCGTCTAGCAGTTCATCAGCGGTAATTAAATCTCACTTTTTACTGCCTTTTCGATCTGTCAAATCCATCCACTTCAATCAGAAGTGGTTTCTTCACTTCCAAATATGGATCCGTCCTTATCTGCATCTCATATCATGCTAAGAATATTCACTTATGCTTCATAACTAGTTAGATTCCTCACTTGTACTTATTCATGGATTCGTACAAATCTGGAACCAAATCTCTTCAAATAAGTGAATGTCTTCGCTCTATGAGGTCAATGTCTTCAAACTGATTTATCTTCAAAATCTTCTGAGAATGCATATGACCTCTTCCCCTTCCCTCGCATCTCTAATGTTGTCACAGGTACATGTCCGTGGGAGAATCCCTTGGTTCTCATAGTCTGCATTCATTTGCAGAGTTCTTACAGCATCGTGAAGCCAGCTCTTGTCTGACCAGTAGAAGGAAGCCATTCACCGTTTTGAAGCCATTCAGTATGAATATCATGGCTACAAAAAAATCTATCAGGAAAGGTGGCAGCCAGCGCAGAGGCAATACAGCTCTAGATCTACCTCCGGATCTGTATGAAATGTACAAAACTGATCCAGAGGAGAACTACAATCAGCGCAAGACCCGAATCCAATGGATTTGAAGATATTGGGCAGAAGAGTGGTTCAAGTACAAGTTCGTCACTGCCGAATATGCTGAAAAGAACGCCATCAAGCGCCCGTGGGGCGATATACTGTACAGGAACCTGCAGCCAAAGTCGAAGCCTGAAGCTATTACCCAAGGCTTCTACCCATGCATGGTCCGAGGACCGAAGCCTAAGAATGCCGACCCATCCTCCATGTTATGGTGCCGTGAAGACAATCTCTTCAAGCGCAATTTTCAGTTTGCAAAGGAGTCAGCTGCTAAGAACAAGAAGGCATTCGGACTCAACTTCAACCCTAGTCCGTCTGCTCCAAGGGCTGATGGCACACGTGATGCAAATCCCAATGTCGTTGGCCCCTTCGACAACTTCGATGGCCTCCTCTCTCACATCGCTGCTCAGAGGGCCACGGTGGATCAATCTGCTGATGACGCAGACTCTAAAGATGCACCAGCACCACCGAAGCAGAAGAAGAAGAAATCAAAAGCTTTGAAGCCCTCTGCCGCACCAAAAGCTTTGTCTGTGAAGCCATTGACGTCTGCACCTCCTGAACCTAGTGTGCAGTCTGAAGATCTGTCTCGTGTCTCCAAGAAGGCCGAGAAGCCCAAGAAAACCAAGAAGCCTAAGAAGATTTCTGGGCATGAACTGACTCCTGCTGCCGTTCTGCGCAACGAGGAAGACACCATTGATCTGTCGAGTGATATAGATCTTGGTGATGAAGCACTTGAGATGCTGATCAAGAGCAAGCAAGAGGCGGAGATCTTCAACGATCTGCCCCTCTTTGATGTTGACATTCTGAACAACTTCATCGATGAGTGGTTTGATGACCAAAGCATCAGTATTGATGATCTTCAGCTTCCTGTGGACATAAGCATCACGTTTCACGGAGCCATTGCTAATGAGTTGGCCCTGACTCAGAGAATCGTCGAGCTTAAGAACAAGATTGATTATGAGAAGGCTCATTTCAAGAAGAATATGGCCAAGCTCAGCGTGGCTGATGTGCAGATCTTCAAGGAGATGATGCATGATCTTAAGGAACAATTTCACAAGAAGCGTGAAGAAGCTAAAGGCTCACGAGAGCGCATGAAGTACTTCGCAGAGAAATGTGTTCAAGCCCACAATGAAGCTAAAAAGTGAAAGGCTCTTGGGCGTCCTGGCATCGACCCCAGGATCGCTGCCAAGCAAAAGAAGAAGTCTGCTGCGGCCCAAACTGAAACACCAAGGTAGGAAGAACCTCGCATTGTCTTCCCTGCCAGCATGACTGGCACGAAGCCAAAGGTCACCTCAGTAGCTTCAGAGCTGAAGAAGACAAGGGCAGCTGAAGCCGAAGCCAGAAAACGCAAGCACAAGGATGCTTCTGATGATGCCCCATCAAAGAAGAAGTTGAAAGGGTGTGCTACGGCCTCTGAGCCCCTTATTGTTGAACCCATTTATGTTGCTCTTCCGGCCTCCAACAACCAAGAGCGTCGCCTTGTGATCCATGAGCCTGCTTCCACAGAGGCTCCAGAAGATGAAGAAGTTCCAGCTGTTGACCCCATCACAGCTGAAGACATTGGTCATGAAGACAATGTTGATGATAATGTAGTCCATCCTCAGCTCGAGCCCCAGTCGGTATCATCGCCTGATCCAACGAGCAGTGAACTTATCAGCATTGGTCGTCCTTTGACGCCTTGCTCAAGATGACTCATGGGCCGAGCGGCCACAGCAAGACACCCAGTGCATGACGAGACTCCAAGAACACCACCACCTCAAGTCACCACTCCGGTGCTTGACGAGGACAACTACATGGTGCAGACCACTCCCTCACCAAAGGCGTCGCCTGCATTCCGCAGGCTTCGCAAAGGCCCAAGGCCATAGGTCACCATGTCGAGCATTCCAGAGGGGGAAGTGCAACCAAGCTCAGTCGCACGTCAAGTGTTTCCTGAAGCCACTCCCACTGTGAATGTCTCTGAGTCTGAAGCCAAAGCTGCTGAAGACATTCCGGCTGCATCAGCCGATGAAGATAAAGGAGAAAGAGAAGAAGAAAAAGTTGCCACACCCCCAACTACAGATCAAGTCCTTCTCGAGTAGAATGTGATCGTGCCAGACCCTCCTGTTCTTGAACAAACGGAGGTTGAAAACATGGAGGCGGCCACAAACAACGCCACTGAAGCCAATGACTCTGTCATGGCTGAAGACAATGTGGAGCCTAAAGCTAATGTGAATGCTGAAGCCACTGTTCCACCTCCAAGGCCTCACACCATGGAACAGGCAGTCAATTGAGAAGGTCAATTGGTTACTGTCAGATGTCCTATTATGGTTCCTCCTACTGCTCCCGGACCATAGTATGACTATCATGTGGAGCAGAGGCCACAAGTTCAGAATTCCAAGCCTAGGATACCAAGGCTTCCAAGTGCTGCCACAACACAGGGTTCCTTCAGCGTGCACAACTTCAGAGAGCACAACACTTTCTTTGACAGTGCCAAGAATCCCTACACGAAGCCAAAGATCTCTTCCCATCGATTTTGGAGCCATCAACAGCGAAGCTACTACTCCTGCATTATGTGCAATAAAGAGAGAATCTTTCCACACATGCATCTTGATTGTGAAGCTATTGCTGGGCTGCCCTATCTTGAAGAAGCTCTTGACTGCTTCAGGGATGTAGGTCCTCTGCCATTTGTGACACAAAAAGAGCACTGGAATGAAGAGCTTCTGCTGCAGTTCTATGCCACACTTCATATTCGTGGCTACAACAGGGATCCGAAGACATGAATTCTTGAGTGGATGTCAGGTGATGTGCATCATGAAGCCAAAGCTCAATACATCATTGATAACCCACAAGTATAGGGGATCAGTTGTAGCCTCTTTCGATAAGTAAGAGTGCCAAACCCAACGCGGAGCTAAAGGTAGAACAAATATTCCCTCAAGTTCTATCGACCACCGATACAACTCTACGCACGCTTAACGTTCGCTTTACCTAGAACAAGTATGAAACTAGAAGTACTTTGTAGGTGTTGTTGGATAGGTTTGCAAGATAATAAAGAGCACGTAAATAAAAACTATGGGCTGTTTAGGAAAAGAAACAATAAAGTTAGTATAGCGAGTGTGGAAAAGTGGTGGTAGGAGTTGTGAAATTGTCCCTAAGCAATTGACTAATTTACTAGACCGATAGCAAGTTTTATGTGGGAGAGTGCTACCTCTTGAGCACTGCGTTGGTTTTCCCTTGAAGAGGAAAGGGTGATGCAGTAAAGTAGCGTAAGTATTTCCCTCAGTTTTTGAGAACCAAGGTATCAATCCAGTAGGAGACCACGCTCAAGTCCCACGCACCTACACAAACAAATAAGAACCTTGCAACCAACGCGATAAAGGGGTTGTCAATCCCTTCACGGCCACTTGCAAAAGTGAGATCTGATAGAGATGATAAGATAATATTTTTGGTATTTTTATGACAAAGAGTGAAAGTAAAGAACGCAAAGTAAAATAGATGTAAACTTATATGATGGAGAGTAGACCCGGGGGCCATAGGTTTCACTAGTGGTTTCTCTCAAGATAGCATAAGTATTACGGTGGGTAAACGAATTACTGTCGAGCAATTGATAGAATTGATCATGGTTATGAGAATATCTAGGTATGATCTTGTATATAGGCATCACGTCCGTGACAAGTAGACCGACTCCTGCCTGCATCTACTACTATTACTCCACACATCGACCGCTATCCAGCATGCATCTAGACTATTAAGTTCATAAGAACGGAGTAACGCTTTAAGCAAGATGACATGATGTAGAGGGATGAACTCATGCAATATGATATAAACCCCATCTTTTTATCCTCGATGGCAACAATAAAATACGTGTCGTTTCCCCTACTGTCACTGGGATCGAGCACCGCAAGATTGAACCCAAAGCTAAGCACTTCTCCCATTGCAAGAAAGATCAATCTAGTAGGCCAAACCAAACTGATAATTCGAAGAGACTTGCAAAGATAACCAATCATACATAAAAGAATTCAGAGGAGATTCAAATATTGTTCATAGATAATCTTGATCATAAACCCACAATTCATCGGATCTCGACAAACACACTCCAAAAGAAGAGTTACATCGAATAGACCTCCAAGAGAAACGAGGAGAACTTTGTATTGAGATCCAAAGAGAGAGAAGAAGCCATCTAGCTAATAACTATGGACCCGAAGGTCTGAGGTAAACTACTCACACATCATCGGAGAGGCTATGGTGTTGATGTAGAAGCCCTCCGTGATCAACGCCCCCTCCGGCAGAGCGCCGGAAAAGGCCCCAAGATGGGATCTCACGGGTACAGAAGGTTGCGGCGGTGGAAATAGGATTTTTGCTCCTTATCTGATGTTTCCAGGGTATATGAGTATATATAGACGAAAGAGGTCGGTCAGGAGAGCTACGAGGGGCCCACGAGGATGGGGGCACGCCCAGAGGGCAGGCCCGCCTCCCTGCCTCTTGGCCTCCTCGTTGATTGCTTGACGTCCACTCCAAGTCCTCTGGATCACGTTTGTTCCAAAAATCACGTTCCCGAAGGTTTCATTCCGTTTGGACTCCGTTTGATATCCTTTTCCTTCGAAACACTGAAATAGGCAAAAAAAAACAGCAATTTGGGCTGGGCCTCCGGTTAATAGGTTAGTCCCAAAAATAATATAAAAGTGTATAATAAAGCCCATTAAACATCCAAAACAGAATATATATAATAGCATGGAGCAATCAAAAATTATAGATACGTTGGAGACGTATCAAGCATCCCCAAGCTTAATTCCTACTCGTCCTCGAGTAGGTAAATGATAAAAACAGAATTTTTGATGTGGAATGCTACTTAGCATAATTTTCAATGTAATTCTCTTATTTATGGCATGATTATTCAGATCTGAAAGATTCAAGATAAAAGTTCAATATTGACATAAAAGTAATAATACTTCAAGCATACTAACTAAGCAATTATGTCTTCTCAAAATAACATGGCCAAAGAAAGTTCATCCCTACAAAATCATATAGTTTGGTCATGCTCCATTTTCGTCACACAAGAATGCTCTCATCATGCACAACCCCGATGACAAGCCAAGCAATTGTTTCATACTTTAGTAATCTCAAACTTTTTTCAACTTTCACGCAATATATGAGCGCGAGCCATGGATATAGCACTATGGGTGGAATAGAATATGATGATGGGGGTTATGTGGAGAAGACAAAAAAGGAGAAAGTCTCACATTAACGCGTCTAATCAACGGGCTAGGGAGATGCCCATCAATTGATGTCAATGCAAGGAGTAGGGATTGCCATGCAACGGATGCACTAGAGCTATAAATGTATGAAAGCTCAACAAAATAAACTAAGTGGGTGTGCATCCAACTTGCTTGCTCACGAATACCTAGGGCATTTGAGGTAGCCCATTGTTGGAGTATACAAGACAAGTTCTATAATGAAAAATTCCCACTAGTATATGAAAGTGACAAAACAAGAGACTCTCTATCATAAAGATCATGGTGCTACTTTGAAGCACAAGTGTGGAAAAAAAAGATAGTAGCATTGGATAGTAGCATTGCCCCTTTTTATTTTCTTTTTTTTGGGCCTTTCTTCTTTTTTGGCCTTTCTCTTTTTTTTATTTGGGACAATGCTCTATGAATGATGATCATCACACCTTTATTTATTTACAACTCAATGATTACAACTCGATACTAGAACAAAGTATGACTCTATATGAATGCCTCCGGCGGTGTACCGGGATGAGCAATGAGTCAAGAGTGACATGTATGAAATAATATGCATGGTGGCTTTACCACAAATACGATGTCAACTACATGATCATGCAAGGCAATATGACAATGATGAAGCGTGTCATGATAAACGGAACAGTGGAAAGTTGCATGGCAATATATCTCGGAATGGCTATAGAAATGCCATAATAGGTAGGTATGATGGCTGTTTTGAGGAAGATGTAAGGAGGTTTATGTGTGATAGAGCGTATCGTATCACGGGGTTTGGATGCACCGGCGAAGTTTGCACCAACTCTCAAGGTGAGAAAGGGCAATGCACGGTACCGAAGAGGCTAGCAATGATGGAAGGGTGAGAGTGCGTATAATCCATGGACTCAACATTAGTCATAAAGAACTCACATACTTATTGCAAAAATCTACAAGTTATCAAAAACCAAGCACTACGTGCATGCTCCTAGGGGGATAGATTGGTAGGAAAAGACCATCGCTCGTCCCCGACTGCCACTCATAAGGAGGACAATCAAAGAACACCTCATGTTTCAAATTTGTTACACAACGTTTACCATACGTGCATGCTACGGGACTTGCAAACTTCAACACAAGTATTTCTCAAATTCACAATTACTCAACTAGCACAACTTTAACATCACTACCTCCATATCTCAAAACAGTCATCAAGCATCAAACTTCTCTTAGTATTCAACACACTTATAAGAAAGTTTTTACTAATCTTGGATGCCTAACATATTAGGACTAATTTCACAATTTAAGCAAATTACCATGCTGTTTTGTAGGACTCTCAAAATAATATAAGTGCAGCATGATAGAACAATAATTTCTATAAAACAAAACCACCACCGTGCTCTAAAAGATATAAGTGAAACACTAGAGCAAAAACTATATTGCTCAAAAGATATAAGTGAAGCACATAGAGTATTCTAATAAATTCCGAATCATGTGTGTCTCTCTTAAAAGTGTATTCAGCGAGGATGATTGTGGTAAACTAAAAAGCAAAGACTCAAATCATACAAGACGCTCCAAGCAAAACACATATCATGTGGTGAATAAAAATATAGCATCAAGTAAAGTTACCGATGGACGAAGATGAAAGAGGGGATGCCTTCCGGGGCATCCCCAAGCTTAGGCTTTTGGGTTGTCCTTAGATTTTACCTTGGGGTGCCTTGGGCATCCCCAAGCTTAGGATCTTGCCACTCTTTGTTCCATGATCCATCAAATCTTTACCCAAAACTTGAAAACTTCACAACACAAAACTCAACAAGAAATCTCATGAGCTCCGTTAGCGAAAGAAAACAAAATACCACTTCAAGGTACTGTATTGAACTCATTCTTTATTTATATTGGTGATAAACCCACTGTATTCCAACTTCTCTATGATTTATAAACTCTTTTACTAACCATAGACTCATCAAAATAACCAAACAACACACGAAAAACAGAATCTGTCAAAAAAGAACAGTCTGTAGTAATCAGATTTGTTCGAAAACTACTGGAACTCCGAAAATCCTGAAAAACTAGGAAAACCTGGAAAATTTGCGTACTGATCTACTGCAAAACGAATCGTTAATTTATCACGCTCTGGTGAGTTTAAACAATTATATTTGTGAGCGCAAAGTTTCTGTCTTTTTCAGCAAGATCAAATAATTATCACCCAAGAAGGTCCTATTGGTTCTACTTGGCACAAACACTAATTAAAACATAAAAACAAATCTAACCAGAGGCTAGATCAAAGATTTATTTCTAAACAGGGGCAAAAAGCAAAAAACTAAAATAAAAATTGGGTTGCCTCCCAACAAGCGCTATCGTTTAACGCCCCTAGCTAGGCATAAAAGATAAGGATAGATCTAGGTATTGCCATCTTTGGTAGGCAATCCATAAGTGGCTCTCATAATAGATTCATAAGGTAATTTTATTTTGTTTCTAGGAAAGTGTTCCATGCCTTTCCTTAACGGAAATTGGAATCTAATATTTCCTTCCTTCATATCAATAATTGCACCAATCGTTCTAAGGAAATGTCTACCAAGAATAATAGGACATCAAGGAGTGCAATCTATATCAAGAACGATGAAATCTACGGGCACATAATTACTATTTGCAACAATAAGAACATCATTAATTCTTCCCATAGGTTTCTTAATGGTGGAATCCGCAAGGTGCAAGTTTAAAGAACAATCATCAAATTCACGGAAACCTAGCAAATCACACAAAGTTTTTGGAATCGTGGAAACACTAGCACCCAAATCACACAAAGCATAGCATTCATGATCTTTAATTTTAATTTTAATAGTAGGCTCCCACTCATCATAAAGTTTTCTAGGAATAGAAACTTCCAACTCAAGTTTTTCTTCATAAGATTGCATTAAAGCATCAACGATATGTTTGGTAAAAACTTAATTTTGTACTATAAGCATGAGGAGAATTTAGCACGTATTGTAAAAAGGAAATACAATCTATTAAAGAGCAATTATCATAATTAAATTCCTTGAAATCCAAGATAGTGGGTTCATTGATACCTAAAGTTTTGACCTCTTCAATCCCACTTTTACCAATTTTTGCATCAAGATCTAAAAACTCCGAATTTTTGGGACGCCTTCTAACTAAAGTTGACTCATCTCCAGTCCCATCATTATCAAGATTCATATTGAAAAACAAAGATTTAATAGGAGACACGTCAATAACTTTTAGATCTTCATCTTTATTCTCATAAAAACTAGAAGAACACGCTTTTGCAAAACAATCTTTCTTAGCACGCATCCTAGCGGTTCTTTCTTTGCACTCATCAATGGAAATTCTCATGTCTTTGAGAGACTCATTGATATCATGCTTAGGTGAAATAGATCTAAGCTTCAAAGAATCAACATCAAGAGAAATTCTATCAACGTTCCTAGCCAACTCATCAATCTTAGGCAATTTTTCTTCAAGCAAAGCATTGAAATTCTTTTGTGAATTCATAAACTCTTTAACACTAGTCTCAAAATCAGAGGGCAACTTATTAAAATTTCCATAAGAGTTGTTGTAGGAATTACCATAATTATTAGAGGAATTACTAGGATACGGCCTAGGATTAAAATTTCCTCTATAAGCATTATTACCAAAATTGTTCCTACCAACAAAATTCACATCCATAGATTCATTATTATTCTCAATCAAAGTAGACAAAGGCATATCATTAGGATCAGAAGAAACACTCTTATTAGCAAACAATTTCATAAGTTCATCCATCTTTCCACTCAAAACATTAATTTCTTCAATTGCATGCACCTTTTTACTAGTGGATCTTTCAGTGTGCCATTGAGAATAATTAACCATAATATTATCTAGGAGTTTAGTAGCTTCTCCCAAAGTGATTTCCATAAAAGTGCCTCCCGCGGCCGAATCTAAAAGATTTCTAGACGCAAAATTCAATCCGGCATAGAAATTTTGTATAATCATCCATAAATTCAAACCATGAGTAGGGCAATTACGTATCATTAATTTCATCCTCTCCCAAGCTTGTGCAACATGTTCATGATCAAGTTGCTTAAAATTCATAATATCGTTTCTAAGGGAGATGATTTTAGCGGGAGGAAATACTTAGAGATAAAAGCATCTTTGCACTTGTTCCAAGAATCAATACTATTTTTAGGCAAAGACGAAAACCAAGTTTTAGCATGACCTCTAAGCGAAAAAGGAAATAGCTTCAATTTAACAATATCATTGTCCACATCTTTCTTCTATTGCATAACACACAAATCAACAAAGCTATTTAGATGGGTAGCGGCATCTTCACTAGGAAGGTTGGCGAATTGATCTTTCATGACAAGATTCAGCAAAGCAGCATTAATTTCACAAGATCAGCTTCAGTAAGAGGAGCAATCGGAGTGCTAAGAAAATCATTGTTGTTGGTATTGGTAAAGTCACACAATTTAGTATTGTCTTGAGCCATCATGACAAGCAAGCAATCCACACACAAGCAAACAAGAGGCAAGCGAAAAAGAGGCGAACGGAAAGAGAGGGCGAATAAAACGGCAAGGGTGAAGTGGGGGAGATGAAAACGAGAGGCAAATGGCAAATAATATAATGCGAGGGATAAGAGTTTGTGATGGGTACTTGGTATGTCTTGACTTGTGCGTAGACTCCCCGGCAACGGCGCCAGAAATCCTTCTTGCTACCTCTTGAGCACTATGTTGGTTTTCCCTTGAAGAGGAAAGGGTGATGTAGTAAAGTAGCGTAAGTATTTCCCTCAGTTTTTGAGAACCAAGGTATCAATCCAGTAGGAGACCACGCTCAAGTCCCATGCACCTACACAAACAAATAAGAACCTTGCAACCAACACAATAAAGGGGTTGTCAATCCCTTCACGGCCACTTGCAAAAGTGAGATCTGATAGAGATGATAAGATAATATTTTTGGTATTTTTATGATAAAGAGTGAAAGTAAAGAATGCAAAGTAAAATAGATGTAAACTTATATGATGGAGAATAGACCCGGGTGCCATAGGTTTCACTAGTGGCTTCTCTCAAGATAGCATAAGTATTACGGTGGGTAAACGAATTACTGTCGAGCAATTGATAGAATTGAGCATAGTTATGAGAATATCTAGGTATGATCTTGTATATAGGCATCACGTCCATGACAAGTAGACCGACTCCTGCCTGCATCTACTACTATTACTCCACACATCGACCGCTATCCAGCATGCATCTAGACTATTAAGTTCATAAGAACGGAGTAACGCTTTAAGCAAGATGACATGATGTAGAGGGATGAACTCATGCAATATGATATAAACCCCATCTTTTTATCCTTGATGGCAACAATACAATACGTGTCGTTTCCCCTACTGTCACTGGGATCGAGCACCGCAAGATTGAACCCAAAGCTAAGCACTTCTCCCATTGCAAGAAAGATCAATCTAGTAGGACAAACCAAACTGATAATTCGAAGAGACTTGCAAAGATAACCAGTCATACATAAAATAATTCAGAGGAGATTCAAATATTGTTCATAGATAATCTTGATCATAAACCCACAATTCATCGGATCTCGACAAACACACCGCAAAAGAAGAGTTACATCGAATAGATCTCCAAGAGAAACGAGGAGAACTTTGTATTGAGATCCAAAGAGAGAGAGAGAAGAAGCCATCTAGCTAATAAATATGGACCCGAAGGTCTCAGGTAAACTACTCACACATCATCGGAGAGGCTATGGTGTTGATGTAGAAGCACTCCGTGATCAATGCCCCCTCCGGCGGAGCGCCGGATAAGGCCCCCAAGATGGGATCTCACGGGTACAGAAGGTTGCGGCGGTGGAAATAGGGGTTTTGCTCCTTATCTGATGTTTCCAGGGTATATGAGTATATATAGGCGAAAGAGGTCGGTCAGGAGAGCTATGAGGGGCCCACGAGGGTGGGGGCGCGCCCAGGGGGGCAGGTGATACGTCTCCAACGTATCTATAATTTATGAAGTCTTCATGCTATTATATTATGAACCTTGGATGTTTTATATGCATTTATATGCTATTTTATATGATTTTTGGGACTAACCTATTAACCTAGAGCCCAGTGCCAGTTTTTGTTTTCTCCTTGTTTTAGAGTATCGCAGAAAAGGAAAACCAAACGGAGTCCAATTGACCTGAAACTTGACGGAGCTTATTTTTGGACCAGAAGAAGGCCAAGGAGTCAAAGAGTTGGGCCAGACGAGTCCCGGGCTGCTCACAAGGGTGGGGGCGTGCCCACCCCCCTGGGCGCGCCTCCCTGCCTCGTGGACAGCCCGGAGACTCCCCTGACCTGTTCTCGACGCCAACACCTCTCATATATACCCAAACTTCTAGAAAGAAACCTAGATCAGAAGTTCCGCCGCCGCAAGCCTCTGTAGCCACGATAAATCAATCTAGGCCCTCTCCGGCACCCTGCCGGAGGGGTCCATCATCACCGGAGGCCATGGAGGAGGATCCCGGAGGGGCCATCATCGCCATGAAGGCCAAGGACCAGAGGAAGAACCTCTCCCCATCTAGGGGGGAGGCCATGGAGGAGGAAGCACAAGGGGGAGAACCTCTCCTCTCTCTCAGTGGCGCCGGAGTGCCATCGGGAGGGGAATCATCGCCGTGGTGATCGTCTTCATCAACATCACCATCATCATCACCATCCTCATCAACATCACCATCATCATCACCATCCTCGTCTATTTTACGCGGTCCACTCTCCCGCACCCCACTGTAATCCCTACTTGAACATGGTGCTTTATGCCACATATTATGATCCAATGATGTGTTGCCATCCTATGATGTTTTGAGTAGATATCCCTTGTCTTTGGGTTGATTGATGATCTAGATTGGTACGAGTTGTATGTTTTATTTTGGTGCAGTCCTATGGTGCCCTCCGTGTCGCGCAAGCGTGAGGGATTCCCGCTGTAGGGTGTTGCAATACGTTCATGATTCGCTTATAGTGGGTTGGTGAGTGACTGAAACACAAACCCGAGTAAGGGGGTTATTGCGTATGGGAATAAAGAGGACTTGATGCTTTAATGTAATGGTTGGGTTTTACCTTAATGATCTTTGGTAGTTGTGGATGCTTGCTAGAGTTCCAATCATAAGTGCATATGATCCAAGTAGAGAAAGTATGTTAGCTTATGCCTCTCCCTCATATGAAATTGCAATGACGACTACCGGTCTTGTTAATAATTGCCTAGGACAATTCCGCACACCGATCCACCATTATTCCACACTCGCTATTTATAATATTTAGTAATATATTCTAACTTTATGATAACAGCACCTACTTTTATATTTTAGCTCTCCGATACCATGCAAAGTTATCCTCTTCATACCCAGAACGTAGTTTTATTTCTCGTTTCTAGTTGGAAGCAAACGTCCGGTGCACGTAGAGTCGTATCAGTGGCAGATATGGCTTGAGAGAATATTGATCCTACCTTTAGCTCCTTGTGGGTTCGACACTCCATACTTATCACTTCCACCTTTGGAAATTTCTACAATGATTCCCTGCACTTGGGGATTATCAAGACCTCTTTCTGGCGCCGTTGCCGGGGAGCAATCGTGTGGGGTTGATATTCTCGTGTGTGCTTGTTTGCTTTCTTCACTAAGTAGATTTTGCTTCTCCTTTTTGTTATTGTTTAGTTGTGGGTGAAACACACAAAAAAAATAAAAGAATGAAAATACAAAAAATTATTACTTGCCTCTCATAACTAAAAAGTTTTTCAAAAAGTGAAGTGATTGGAAAGTTATGCATTGAAGAAGTGAGGGTCGACCTTGAGCATTTGTGTTCATGCTCACGGAAACAATGTAGAATTTTTCATGGAAGTTTCTCTGTAAATAATTATCCCCTTGTGTATATCCATTGTATTATAAAAACAATGTGCCAAGCTTTGGTTTTAGGATGATTAGATTGCTTGTTTACTATGTGCAGAACAAAAACAGAAACTTTGGCTGTAGCGCGTGATTTTAATTTTTTTTACTGGAAGGTCAAATGGGTCTGAAACTATTTTTGCATTACTTCTGTACAAATTTTTAAAATTTTCAAATTTATTTCATAATTTTGGGAGTTACAGAAGTTTACTAAACTTCCAGATTACTACAGACTGTCCTGTTTTTGACAGATTCTGTTTTTCGCGTGTTGTTTGCTTATTTTGATGCATCTATGGCTAGTATCGGGGGGTATGAACCATAGAGAAGTTGGAATACAGTAGGTTTAACACCAATATAAATAAATAATGAGTTCATTACAGTACCTTAAAGTGGTAGTTTGCTTTATTACACTAATGGATCTCACAAAGTTTTTGTTAAAGTTTTGTGTGGATGAAGCGTTCGAAGATCGAGGAGCTATCAATATGAGAAGAATAAAGAGAGGCAAGAGTTCAAGCTTGGGGATGCCCAAGGCACCCCAAGTAAATATTTCAAAGGATACTCAAGCATCTAAGCTTGGGGATGCCCCGGTTGGCATCCCATCTTTCTTCTTCAACAAATATCGGTATACCTTGGTTTTTGTTTTGTTCACATGATTTGTGTCCTTTGTGTTTTTGTTTTTCTTTAAGAACCATGCTAGTATGAGATAGCCCTTCATTGATTTATAGAATACTTCATGTGCTTCACTTATATCTTTTAAGTATGATCTTATAGAATTGCTCTTTGTGCTTCACTTAAATCCTTTGAGTATGGTTTTATAGAATGCTTTGTGTGCTTCACTTATACATTTTGAGCTTGGATATTGGTTAGTCTATATTAATCGTAGAATGCTCCATGAACTTCACTTATATCTTTTGGAGTATGAATAATACAATCATCTAAAGTGGGTTTGGAAGAGTGTCAACTTTAGGAATTAGTGATCCCACTATTCCGAATGAGAAGAATTTTGCTTATGTGGAGAGTAGAAAAATTTCTATGCTTGTAGATCATGAAAAGAATGCTTTATGTGATGGTTATATTGTTGAATTCATTCATGATTCTACTGAAAGTTATTATGAGGGAGGAATATATGCTTGTAGGAGTTGCAATAATATCAAGTTTCCTCTCTATGTGCTTAAAGTTTTGAAGTTATACTTTTTTTTGCCTTCCTATGCTAGTTGATTCTTGTTCCTATAAATTATGTGCTCACAAAATCCCTAGTCATAGGAAGTGGGTTAGATTTAAATATGCTAGTCATATTCTTCATGATGCTCTCTTTATGCTTCAGTTCTTTTCTTTTATGCGAGCATCATTGAAATCATCATGCCTAGCTAAAAGGCACTAAAGAAAAGCACTTGTTGGGAGACAACCCAATATTTACCCTTACTGTTTTTGTGTGTTTACATGATTAAGCTACTGTAGTAATCATGTTTTATAGCTTTTGTTTCAATAAAGTGCCAAGTAAGACCTTTGGGAAGACTTGGGTGAAAGTTAATGTGATCTTGCTGTAAAAAACAGAAACTTTGCGCTCACGAGATTAGCTACCATTTTTTACAGAAGAGTGCTTTTGAGTTGATTCTTTTTGCAGAAGATTAATAGACAAATTCACGTCCACCAATTTATTTCATAATTTTTGGAGTAGCAGAAGTATGGTTGCTGTTCAGATCATTACAGACTGTTCTCTTTCTGACAGATTCTGTTTTCATTGCATAGTTTGCTTGTTTTCTAGTTTCTATGGCTTATATTTCTCAATATAAATTGTAGAAATGATATGGTACAGTAGACATTGTGTGGGAACAATTATGAACCTTGTCTTTGACAGTACCAAAGTGAATGGTTTACTCGTTATCATACTAACCTATCTCACGAAGTTTCGTTAAGTTTTGTGTGATTGAAGTTTTCAAGCTTTGGGTGAGATATCGATATGAGGAGAATAAGGAGTGAAAGACCCTAAGCTTGGGGATGCCTAAGGCACCCCAAGGTAATATTCAAGGAAGACTCAAGCGCCTAAGCTTGGGGATGCCCCGGAAGGCATCCCCTCTTTCGTCTTCCAAACTATCGGTATACCTTACTCGGAGCTATATTTTTATTCGTCACATGATATGTGTTTTGCTTGGAGCGTATTTTCAGTTTTACTTGCTGTTTGAATAAAATCATTGGATCTGAAATCTTGAATAAAATAGAATCCTCCCATGGCTAGTTAATTATTTGCCTACTCAGTGTTCTTCACTTATATCTTTTTGGAGTAGTTTGTCATTTACTCACGTGCTTCATGTACATCCTATGAGTAAATGGTTGAATGAATTGAATAATATAAATCTGAATTTATATATGTTTCATATGCTTATAACATGGGGAGTAATGACTTCACACATAATAAGTATAGGTAGTAAACTTATTGAAGGTTAGCAAACTCAGAATTGGTCACTTGAACAATTCATGAAAGAATATTGAAGGAAG
Organism: Triticum aestivum; assembly: GCF_018294505.1. NCBI lineage: Eukaryota > Viridiplantae > Streptophyta > Magnoliopsida > Poales > Poaceae > Triticum > Triticum aestivum. The sequence goes on from NC_057802.1 coordinate 114,777,191, forward strand.
AGAGATTTCACATATAAATATACTATATTGGACATATTTTGTAATTGTGAGCACTCATTAAAATATGACATGCTAAAAGGTTGATGTTGGACAAGGAAGACAACGTAATGGGTTATGTTTTCTTATATCCGAAATAAAGTATATTGTCATGGATCATCCAACATGCTGAGCTTGCCTTTCCCCCTTTATGCTAGCCAAATTCTGTGCACCAAGTAGAGATACTACTTGTGCTTCCAAATATCCCTTAAACTAGTTTTGCCATGAGATTCCACCATACCTACCTATGGATTGAGTAAGATCCTTCAAGTAAGTTGTCATCGGTGCATGCAATAAAAATTGCTCTCTAAATATGTATGATCTATTAGTGCGAAGAAAATAAGCTTTATACAAACTTGTGATAGGGAAGAAATAAAAGCGACGGACTGCATAATAAAGGTCTTTATCACAAGAGGCAATATAAAGTGACGTTCTTTTGCATTAAGATTTTTTGCATCCAACCATAAAAGCGCATGACAACCTCTGCTTCCCTCTGCGAAGGGCCTATCTTTTACTTTTATCTTCTACCTTATGCAAGAGTCATGGTGATCATCACCTTTCTTTTCTTTACACTTTTTCCTTTGGCAAGCACATTGTGTTGGAAAGATCCTGATATATATATCCAATTGGATGTAAGTTATCATGAACTGTTATTGTTGACATTACCCTTGAGGTAAAAGGTTGGGAGGCGAAACTATAAGCCCCTATCTTTCTCTGTGTCCGATTAAAACCTTGAACCCATAAATATCACGTGAGTGTTAGCAATTGTGAAAGATTAAATGATAGTTGAGTATGTGGAGTTTGCTGAATCAAAGCTCTGACATAGACCCTTCCTGAAAATAAGATGAATTGCAATTGTTTGATGACTAAGAGCACTGTTTGTTAGTTTTCAAGAAAGTTTATGATCTATACTTTAACATGTGAATAGCTTGTTACTTGATCATGAAAAGTTTTATGAGATTAGCTACTGTTATGACATGTATTGATGCTAGAAAAAGTGATTGGAACTCTCATTGATCAAACTTGTGCACTTGCTAGCATTCACACTTCATAAATTATTTCTTTTATCATTTACCTACTCGAGGACGAGCAGGAATTTAGCTTGGGGATGCTGATACGTCTCCAACGTATCTATAATTTATGAAGTCTTCATGCTATTATATTATCAACCTTGGATGTTTTATATGCATTTATATGCTATTTATATGATTTTTGGGACTAACCTATTAACCTAGAGCCCAGTGCCAGTTTCGGTTTTCTCCTTGTTTTAGAGTATCGCAGAAAAGGAAAACAAAACAGAGTCCAATTGACCTGAAACTTGACGGAGCTTATTTTTTGACCAGAAGAAGGCCAAGGAATCAAAGAGTTGGGCTAGGAGAGTCTCGGGCTGCCCACGAGGGTGGGGGGCGCGCCCACCCCCCCTGGGCGCACCTCCCTGCCTCGTGGACAGCCCGGAGACCCCCCTGACATGTTCTCGACGTAACTTCCAGAAAGAAACCTAGAACGGAAGTTCCGCCGCCGCAAGCCTCTGTAGCCACGAGAAATCAATCTAGGCCCTCTCCGGCACCCTGCCGGAGGGGGCCATCATCACCGGAGGCCATGGAGGAGGATCCCGAAGGGGCCATCACTACAAAAAAATACACTTCCGTGATGATACGTGTTTGTCACAGTAGGTCGCGTTTTTTGTCATGCATGTACATCCATGACGATTTTATGACAGAATCAAGATAGTCATACCTGTGCTGTCGTAGAAGTGTTCCATGACATTACCAAAATTATCATCACGGAAGTGTGTACTTCCATGACGATAAATCGCGCGTCACAGAAGTGCTTTCGTCAAGGGTGACCGACACGTGGCATCCACCGTAACGGAACGTCGTTAAGCTATCGGGTCGGGTTTTGGATTCGATAACCCGTTAACAGCCCCGACCAATGGGGATTTTCCACGTGTAAAATCATCATTGGCTGGAGGAAACACGTGTCGGCTCATCGTTGGGACAGATGTCATCCACTCATTGGACAGAAGGCGCCTATGATACGTCGACACGTGGCACGGCCCAACAGAGGCCCATTCCTGTGAAAAGGCCGGCCCGTTTGACTTGGTCAAAAGGTGGCGGGCCGGCCCATGGAAAGCCTGTTAACGGCCTATTCGCATATAGCCCATTTACAACCCGCTAACCCAAGGCCCGTTACGCCCTATCCGAATTAGGCCCAGTAGCGTCATCTGGGCCATCCAATATGATTCCAGCCCGTTTTCACTTCTGGCCCATGTATGGCCCATGACGTCTTTCGGCCCATATGAGGCCCTATGTAACTCTTGGCCTATTAACGGCCCGTGTTGAAACTGGACCGTAATAAACAGTGTATCACTTTACACCCATTAACGGCCCATGGTGAAACTGGCCTGTAATGAACAGTGTATCACTTTATACCCATTAATGGCCCGTTATTCTGTTGGGCCGTTTCCAGCCCATGTTATCTTTCGGCCTTCTCAGAGCCCATTTATTCTTGGGCTCATTTCCAGCATTCGTTTACTTACGGCCCGTTACTGTCATTTTCTGCTTGTGGGCCAAATTCAGCCCGTGGTTACAGTCGGCCCGTTTGTGGTCCATTAATACGTTGGGCTGTTTTCATAGCGTCATCAAATACGGCCTATTAACGATGGCCCGTTATGGTCGGCCCATGAACGGACGATTCCAACTCTAGCCCGTTTACGGCCATAATGCGGCCTGTTATTGGCCCATGTTTGGCCAATCGATCATACGGCCCGTATAAGGCCCATTGATGATACGGCCCGTAGAAGTCCCATTGTTTCTACGGCCCGTGGAAGGCCCATTGTTTCTACGGCCTGTAGAAGGCCCACTGTTTCTACGGCCCGTAGGAGGCCCAGTGTCACTACAGTAAATATTAGCCCATGGTTATTGTGGCCTAGTTTTAAAAAATAGGTTATTGCAGCCACTAGCAAACCGCGGAAAAAGAACTGCACTGACTACAAGCAAACAAATAAACAAGACAACAAGGAAATAAATAAGCAAGCAACTTATGCTAGGCTATCACGGCTATTACACATATTACATCCACTGGGCATCAAAGTTCGCCACCAGTGCAAATATAGGGAACAAAGCAGCATATAAACGCCACAGCAAAACAAGTCCAGAACTGAAACCACTTCAGAAGAGTTCAAGAAACAATATCCTGGGTACCCATAATGCTGGCAAGATGCTTAGCAAGCTTATTAACTTTCTCTTGTTTGGCGCTTAAATCCTCCAGCGATTGCTGTTGCACAAGAAAGTACGCATCTGAATTCTGCAGGGACTTCCTCAGTCCTTCGGCTTCTTGCCGCAGCACAGCTGACTAATGCCTTTCAGCTTGTAGCTGAGACTGAAGAAGCCGAAGTGATTCAGGCAGCGAGTTTGAAGAGCTTGTGCCAGCGGTACTGGCCAGTAACTCGAACACTACATCAACGCAGGACTGTGGGGTTTTCTCACTGTCTACAAGATCGTTTTTATCACCTTTCTTGGAGACCAACAGGGTTGTCTCACTATCTTGAACCTTATCTGCATTACTTTCTCTACCATTGCATAGTGGGGTGCTCTTCTCCAATATTCTTCTTGCATACTACAAGAGAAACAAGTAGACACATCACAGGTTTAGCTTGTAGTATACGAAACTCATTTTGGTAAACCGGTTCAGTAGTAAGGTGGACATGATAACAGCATGAAACAAACATATATTTATGTACTATGGTCACTGTATTGTCCATATCATTCTAGTTTATGTTCCCTAATCAAGATAGAGACACGGTTCAACTCATATATTTTTAAGACACAGCAGCATAGACAGAATATAAGTGTGAGAAACTACACAGCATTGGCAGCACTTGTAATGTGCATCACATGAGAACATAACTGTTTATACAACTTAAACTGAAATCAACATAGAGCAAGAAGTTAGAACAGCAATCCAGTTAAAGAAATAGGTTTAAAACATACCTGTTGCGCCATTGGAGTTTCAATTGGATCCTTCAAATTCGAAAGTAGTTGGTATGAGTAAATACAGTGATGCAACAGCAAAGGAGTATGGACCATAGCTACGGAATCTGACCTGAGAACAGTTGCTCTTCTGATTTAAACGTGGAGTTTGGGTTAGCTGTGGTGGTCTTCGTGCTTTGGGCACTGCAGTAGCTTTACAAACTGCTCGTGTGGGGGTACTCTATGGTGGACATGGTGCTTTGTTAACTATAAGTGGGTTACTATCCGCTGGGGTTGCGGTTAGATGGGTTGTAGCTGGTTCTCTGCCCAACGGTGTAAGTGTGCAATCTGGAAGAGTCTCGATTATGTGTGGTGGGGCTAGTTTGTGGGCCAGTACAACCATGGTTCTATCTACATCGATGGGTAGCACTGTCTTTTGTGAAGAACGGGTTTTTGCTCCCTTAGATACTGCCATCACCCCCTCCAATTCAAATGGCTGATAAACAAGAAAAGAAATTGAACGTACAGACATTGTATGATAGACAGATGTGGTAATTCACATATATGTTGTCTAACCAAACAGGACAGCATGACACAATTTCACATATATGATGCCTAACTAAACAGGATAGCATGACACAGTTTCAGATATATGATGGATAACTTAACAGGATATAATGGCATAATTCAACATATGATGAGTACCTAAACAGGATGACATGACAAAACTATATGATGTCTTTCTAAAATAGGTTGGGATGTAATAATTCACATACATGTTGTCTAAGTATACAGGATGGCATGATATAATTGACATAATTGATTCATATACTAAGCAGTTGGCACTCGCATGTATGATCTCTAAACTAAGCAGATAGAATTCAATATTGTGCATATGATGTCTAAACTAAGCAATGCAAGACACCATATGCATCATATGAGAAATATAAACATTGCAACTTAGAGCATACACCTCAGGTGGGATATAGGACTGGTCATCTGTCTGTGAATCCTCCTCTAAGGAGCTCCCTGTAACCATCGAGATATATGCTTCAACAGGTACCATTGCCTGCCCTAAAGACCTTGTTTTCACTCCAGATTTTTCCATAACCGGCTCAAATGGCTGATACACATGAAGAGTAGTTCAATATACACAGATTGTCGACAAATGGAATACGTAATGAAAAAAAAGATGGCATGAGATAATTCACATATATGATGCCTGGCTCCATGGCGGTGCATAATTCACATATATGATAACTGGCTGAAAAACATGGCATTGCATAATTCACATATCTGATATAGAAAGCAAACAGGAGGCATTCACACAAAGCATGTCTAATCTAAGCAGATGGCATGGCAATGCAAGACACCATATGCATGATATGAGCAATATAACCCAGCCAAGTTAGAGCATGCACCTCGGGGGGAGGGGGAATACGACTGGTCATCTCTCTCTGAATCCTCCTCTGAGGAGCTATCTGTAACCAGCAAGAAATCTGCATCGACAGGTAGCACTGACTGCTCAGAAGACCTTGTTTTCACTCCAGATTTTCCCATGACCGACTCAAATGGCTGATGCACAAGAAGAGTAGATGAATGTATAAACATTGTTGACAAATGGAATACATTATGGAAAAAAATATGGCACAATACAATTCACATATACGATGACTGGCTAAACAGGATGGCATTGCATGATTCACATATATGATGCCTGGCTAAAGAAGATGGCATTGCATAATTCCCATATACTCCCTCCGTTCCTAAATATTTGTCTTTTTAGAGATTTCAAATGGACTACCACATACGGATGTATATAGACATATTTTAGAGTGTAGATTCACTCATTTTGTTCCGTATGTAGTCACTTGTTGAAATCTCTAAAAAGACAAATATTTAGGAATGGTGGGAGTATGATATAGAAACCAAACAGGTGGCATTCACACAAAGCAAATCTAAACTAAGCTGATGACATATAAGATGTATAATGTAAGCAATGCAAGGTGCCATATGCATAAATGACCAACATCAGCATGCCAGGTTAGAGCAAACACCTCAGGTGGTAAACAAGCGTGGTCGGCTCCTTCTGAATCTCCATTTGAACAGTTATCTTCCTCTGGAATACAATCTGGAAATGCAGGAGGGGGGGCACTTCGCCCACCATGGAGCGGCGTCTGCATGACATTATATTCGCACGCAACGGTCTTCTCTTTTTCTCTACATGTTCAGTACGATTGTGTACAATATCTGACATGCATAATAAAAAAATAGTTAGATTTTGTAAGGCCTAAGGGGTGCATGCAAAAATCAAGACTGATGGTAGCAAACGAGTGGATGGATCCAAAACTAATGATAGCAGGTAGATTATAGCTTCAGTTTAAAAAGATAGACAATGGATCATCTATTGTTTGTTGCCCACCCAACATGAACCACATAGAAGACCCCAGATGAACCAGATAGTAGACAGATACTATTCGTTGCTGGCTCGATATGAGACCCATGGGCAATTCAAAACTCAAGATTGAACGATAAAGTAGCAGGTAATAATAACTGATGTATAACGTAAGCAAACACGAAAGACTACGACCTCTCTTCCGGAACTGTGTAGCCCTCAAGTTCATCTGCTCATTCGATGATGGTAATGCAGTTGGCGTGGCTGCCGGCAACGGGGAAGATGATCTGAGGCGGCGAAAGGAAGTCTGAGGGGGGATCTCTGCTGTAGTGAACGCTTCTGTCGATGGTGCACCTCAGGTGGGGTGGATGACGGCACGGTAGGAGCAGGACATAACACACAGAGTTTTATTTGACGCCTATCTGAAAATGAAGTAAATCTGTAAGGGCTCCTTAGAATTGGAGGATTCTATAAACGCAGGGACAGGAAAAACACAGGAATAGGATAGGAATGCACGTGCAAAACAGAGCATTTGGAAACATAGGATTTCAGTCAACCTGGGTGTTTGCCTCACATGAATTGGAAGAACAGAGGAATGGAGAAACAAAGTGATGCGACGGGTGTACAACCTCTTTGGCATAGCCTTGTGGACCTCAGCATCATTGGATTGGACGTGGAGGATGGTGATGATGCTGGTATGACTGTCGGAGGCGGGGAAGAAGATCCGAGGCCTCTGGAAAGGGCGCCGAGGGTACTGCTCCGCTGTGATGGACGGTTCCATCGTTGGAGCAGCTCCGCTAAGGTGTACGGCGATGAGGCTGAAGCATGACAAGACAGACAACGTTAATCTAAAGTGGGACCCTAATATCATCTGCAATAGATGATGTAAAATACATCACCAAAAAGTGCTAGATGTAAAACGCATCAGCCGCGCCACGGCCGCTCCGACAGATGCTGTAAGTACTGTTCACTCTGAACTTAACTGAAGAAAATGAACTTCACAGTCGAAACTAAATTTTACTGTCGAAACTGATTGAACTAGTAATAGAGCATTGCAATAGATGTTTAGGGCGTTCGAGCACTAGTAGCAGAGAAGCAGTGATCTAAATCAGCAGACGCTCGAGCAGGGAACGCACTAGCAGAGAGCAAGTCATGCAGTAGCACCGCGAGCGAGTGCTAAAGCAGCAACTCCTGTAGCTGCCGGAGGTCGTGCAGCAGCAGCAGCGCAAGCGAGAGCAAGAGCAGAGCAGCAGCACGAACAAAAGCAGGAGCAGTGCAGCAGCGCGACCGACAGCAAGAACAGAGCCGCAGCACGAGCGAGAGCCGGAGCAGCTGCAGCTAGTGCCGTTGTGGAAGTCGCCGCCGAGGAAGCAACGACATGGGGAGAGATGTCGTGGATGATGTGGCCGGCGACGGCGCCGTCGATGGAGACACGCCATGTCTGCTCGGTATCGAGCACCGGCAGCCCCGTGAGATCGAATAAAAGATAAAATGCAGCGGTGAGTGCAGAGCCTCCTTGGTGGCGCCGAGTTGGCCTCGGCTTCATCGGAGGAATTGGTGAGGGTGTTGCGGTTTCGGTGGGGCAGGTCAAGACGGCGCTGTGGGGATTGAGGTGGCGCGATAGACGAGGCGAACATCGGGGCAGCTCCTTGGAGGTGGAGGATGGGGCGGCTGATCCGGCGGGACGATGAGATCGACAACGGATCCTCATCCGGTGCGGTGGATGAGGGACGGCGAGCTGTTGCGGTGGATGATGTAGTCGGGGAAGAGTCTCCGGCTGGGCGGCGGTCGGGAGGCCGACGGAGGAGCGTGGGGTTTCGCGGGTTTTGGCGGCCTCGGTGTATGAATTGGGGGCGAAGGGGGAGGGGGAGCCAAGCTTAGGGACGTGCTTGTCCGAAATGTAGGGTAAGTTACCAGCGTACCCCCACCGGTTTTGACACCGCGACGTGGAGCTTCATTTCCAGCTGAGGTGTAGAAGGGGGATTTCACGTGTCTGGGCTGCGGGAGCGATTTCGGATGAGGAGGGAGTTCTCGCACGCGTCCAAATTTCGGGATAACAAGGCGCGGCGCGGGTTGAAGAAGTGGGAGTTTCAAAGCAGGTGAGACAAAAGATACTCGAGCTTGAAAATTTCGGGATAACAAGGTGCGGATTCCTTGTTCGGCAGAACAAACTTAACGTGTAAAAATAATAATTCATACAAGACATAAGAGAGTCATGTCCCCTTTTACTATATTGCTATAGATGCCATTGAAAAAACTACAAGAAAAATGTAAAAAAATCGGGAGAACAAGATTACCCTGCACAGTACCAAATCGGTTCGCACTTCCCTCAACAACAACAAAAAACAAATCAATTCCCACCAAAGAAAGAGTAATGTCCCTTTTTATATGATTACAGATGCCATGATCTCGAATTTCAATTTTTGAATCCACGTTATGTTGAATTCGAATATATCGTTAGGTGACCTTGCGGTTTATAATTGATGTAGTCGTACATTTTGATCTTCCATCATATATGAACATTTTACTCCACCATGTGAACATATATATTGTCGTCTACCATATGGACTAAATTTGAATCAATTTTCCTTATTTGAATACGATTGTTGTCAAGTTATACAATAATTTAAATATTATCTTGATAACAAAAAACATACGTATAGCAGTAATCATATTTCACTATGAACTACATGTACCATACGCTCTCCAATTCAAATATTTGTATCCATTTTATGTTGAATTCAAATCATAGTACATTATTGGTCTAGGTAGCGAGATGTTTGGGATAATCTAAACCCTGTTTTCATACGTATAATTTTTGGCTGAATTGGGACAAGTTTTGGTATAAGCCTCTTGCAAAACCGGAGATTCTCTCAACAAGCCTCGTGGTTCCGAGAGGGAACGTGTCACCTTTGTGTGCGAAACGATATACGCTGCCTCCCCCTGATTTTATTTACAGAGGCAACATAGAACTATATGAGTGCCCTGTTAAATTTTGGAATTATTTCGGGTTCATTTGGCCTTTTTATACATTAATTGAGTTTCTGGACTTTTAATGTGCATAATCTAAATATGAATTGCATGCACATGCTCCGGTGCACCAAAGTGGGTTGAAAAATCACATGTGTGTCCTTGGTTGAATTTCTAGGTCCCATGGAAGAAATGAGAATGAAATTCAAACATCTGGGCGTCATGACTCGGCCGAGAACATCGAGAAACTTTGATTTTAAATTCATGTAAATCCAAAACTCGCCTGGAAATCATGAAACTTGGCATGGTGTCATGTCATGGCACTAACATGTTGTGGTAAAAAATTGGGCCGGTTTGGAAGCTCGTGGTTCTAAGAGGGAATGTGCCACCTTTGAGTGTGAAACGATATACGCTGCCCCCCTTGAGTTTCTTAACAAAGGCAACATAGAACTACATTAGTGCCCTGTTAATTTTGGAATTATTCCGGGTTCGTTTGTCGTTTTTTATACATTAATTGAGTTTCTAGTCATTTAATGTGCATAAGTCAAATTTGAACTACAAGCACATGCTCTCGTGCACCAAAGTTGGTTGAAAAATCACATTTGTGTCCTCGGGTGAATTTCTAGGTCCCATGCAAGAAATGAGAATAAAATTAAAACATCTGGGCATCGTGGCTCGGCCAAGAACATTGAGAAACTTGGTTTTAAAATTCTTGTAAATCCAAAACACGTCTGAAAATCATGAAACTTGGCATGGATGTCATGTCATGGTACTACCATGTTGTGGTAAAAAAAATTGGCCGAATAGGAACAGATTTTGTTATAAGCTTCTTGCAAACCAAAGCTTCTCTCAAGAAGGCTCGTGGTTCTGAGAGGGAACGTGCCACCTTTGAGTGCGAAACGATATACGTTGTCCCCCGTGAGTTTATTTACAAAGGCAACATAGAACTACATGAGTGCCCTGTTAAATTTTGGAATTATTCCGGCTTCGTTTGGCCTTATTTACACATTAATTGAGTTTTTGGTCATTTAATGTGCATAATACAAATTTGAACTACAAGCACATGCTCCCGCGCACCAAAGTTGGTTGAAAAATCACATTTGTGTCCTCGGGTGAATTTCTACTCCCTCCTTCCATCTATATAGGTCCTAATGCGTTTTTCGAGGCTAACTTTGACCAAACGTTAGAGCAATAATATATGACATGCAACTTACACAAAGCATAACTTCAAATTTGTATGTCAAAGGAGCTTCCAATAATATAATTTTCATAGTATACATCTCATGTGCTATTAATCTTGTCAATAGTCAAAGGATGTCTTGAAAAACACATTAGGCCCTATATAGATGGAAGGAGGGAGTAGGTCCCATGCAAAAAATGAGAATAAAATTCAAACATCTGGGCATCGTGGCTCGGTCGAGAACATTGAGAAACTTGGTTTTAAAATCAAGAAACTTGGCATGGTGTCATGTCATGGTAGTACCATGCCGTGGTAAAAAAAATTGGCCGAATAGGAACAAATTTTGGTATAAGCTTCTTGCAAATCGGAGCTTCTCTCAAGAAGGCTCGTGGTTCTGGGAGGGAACGTGTCACCTTTGTGTGCATAATTCAAATTTGAAATACAAGCACATGTTCCAGTGCACCAAAGTTGGTTGAAAAATCACATGTGTGTCCTCGGGTAAATTTCTAGGTTCCATGCAAGAAATGGGAATGAAATTCAAAATTCTGGGCGTCGTGGCTAGGTTGGAAACATTGAGAAACTTAGTTTTTTAATTCCTGTAAATCCAAAACACGCATGAAAATAATGAAACTTGGCTTGGTGCCATGACATGGCACCAACATGCTGTGGTAAATTTGCAGTCCGATTTGCGAAGGCGCACACATTAACAATCAACAAAGTCATTTTGGAACAAGTGTTGTCACGTTACAATTGGAAACACAAGTATTATTGAAACCGTGGGCGTTCTACTTACTAGTACCATTTACGTGCCGCCACGCGTCCCCATTTTTTATTAGCTAGGAGGCGCCGTGCAGGGTAGCTATTTGAGTACGAGAGGCGTGCGATCAGACCCCTGCACGTGCTTATCGCGAGGAGAGCCCTTTGACCTCCATCTGCCGTCCACCTCTCTCCCAAGGTCTCCATTAATGGCGCCCGAGCCTCTGTTTAATGGCGTGGCTATGTCTCACTCGACTGAGATTTAAGAGAGAAAAAAGAAAATCTGAAAGCACGGATCTTGATGTAAGATCCGACGGACCTATATAGCATCTACTGCGACTTATAGCAAGACTGATGAATATATAAGGACGATTAATTTTATTTTTTTGATCAAAGAAGGGCTTGCCCCTTCTGATTTTCATTACTGAAAACCACCACAATTCACAAGAAGTTCAGCACAACTCCAGCCTAACACGAAGGACTAAAAGCTACCAGATTGAAATCGCAACATCCCAAGAGGCCAACAAAGGCCAAACATCCGCGCTAGAACCTAGCATTTCACAACCGACGACACAATCCACATCCTAAACCGATTATTACATCAAAAGAAACCAGGAAACTGAAGGAAGCCCAGGAGAAACTAGAAGAACAGCAACGCCAGGGTCGCCACAGCAAGAGTTTTCCTCATTCCAGCCTCGCAACATTGATCTTCCACAGAAAGATAAGGACGATTAATTGTCTTACATAATTAGAAAGATAATTAAAAAAGCCACATGCGGCTACGCCCGAAATACACACGGGCAAAAGAAGAAGGAAGACAAGGATCTGGCTCGCTGATCTCTACTTTCTTGATGCGTTGCTGCAGGCCGCGGGAACTAGTCTCCGCGGCGAGCGGCGATGAGCTCTTTCGTGTCCTCAAGATGCTGCTTGAGAACATCCACGGATTCCTCCACCAGCCTTTGGCGCTCGTTGCGGAGCATGTCATTCTCGTCCATAAGTTTCTTGACGATGACGGCGGTCCTCTTCAACAAGGCACTGGTCTCCTCCTGCTGGTCTACACTTCGGACGATCTTCTCCCTCAGCAAGTCGCGCTCAGCCCGGAGCCTCTCATTGCCCTCCCTTAGTTGCCGGATGACGCCAGTAGCCTGTTCAAACGAGGCTTTCATGTCGTCCTGCAACCTCGCCGAGCCGGAGATCTGATCCTTCTGGCTATGGACGATCGCATGCATGCGCCTGTAACAGTCGTCGCCTGCCCCGCAAGAAATTTTCCCAGGCCGCCGCGGCGCGGCGGGACATCTCTGCTGCATTCGTGGCGCGGCGGGACATCTCTGCTGCTTCCGCGGCGCGGCCGGACCAGTCTGCTGCATCGATGGCACGGCGGGACCTTCGTGCTGCTTCAGCGGCGCGGCGGGACCTCTGTGCTGCTACTTCCGCGCGGCGGGACATGTCGGCTGCTCTCGCAGCGAGGCGGGACATCTCTCGTGCTTCCGCTTCCATGCTCGCCTCTCCCTGGTGGCAATCTCTCGACCCAAAACTCACGCTGGCCATGGCAGACGCAAGGGAAGGATGTTGAATGACTTGTTTGTTTTTGTGGATGAGGAGTTGAGGAGGAATGTGCAGTCATCTTGGCATACTAGTATTTATAACCGAGTACTAATACGCTCCTAAGTGGGAAACCGTTTAGGTTGTGATCGGTGTGAACAGGTTTGCAATTCAATATAGCGTGGTACTAATACGCTCCTAAGTGGGAAACCGTTTAGGTTGTGATCGGTGTGAACAGGTTTGCAATTCAATATAGCGTGGAGTAATTTGGAATGTGATGAGACGCAAGCTCAAAATTTATTGACGGTTCTAGTTTCGAAGTGCGGCACTATTCCTGGATGGAGTACTTCTTTTTCTACTCCCTCCTTTCCGGTTTTATTGGGCTTATCTCAAAATTTTAGTTTTTCCATTTTATAAGGCTCAATTTGGTTGTTCCCCAACACATGTTTAGATTCCAAGGTGCATTAAATCATTGCATGCAAGTTTTAAGAGAAAATTGACCAATGCATGTACTTTATGCATGCATGCATTGCAATTAATGCATTGATAAACATAATTTTTTTGAGAAAAACAAGAGCATTAATTAGGTGCTTTTGCAAACTACAAAAAATATTCCACCATTCACCATCTTGGTTGGTGAGATTTTTGAATTAAGCCCTATAAACCGGAAAGGAGGGAGTACTGCTGTGTACATGCAATAACTGGCACCGTCGTATACATATCTTATGGTTAATGGGGCGTTCGACAGGAATAGCCGCGTGGCGAGCTCTAGGCTAGTCTTTTTTTCAGACGCATTAAACCTATCTCTCGGGACTTCTCGCACGCACCATCATGCCACCCACAAAAACTTGTACTCTGAGTTTAGTAGTACGTTATAGAGGAAGAGAATAGGTGCATGCACGCACTCGTCCTCTCACACACGCGTCTATTTTTTCTCGAAAAGGAGGATGATGACCCCCGGCCTTTGCATCTGGGAGTCACACACGCATCTGTAGCTATGAATTGTAGTGTTCTCAACCATCCGATTGGCTCTATCATGGATGTACCTATATACTAAAACATGTCTAGATACATCTATATTTTGACAAATGGAAGGCATGTATTGTGGAACGGAGGGAGTGCTTGTCATCAAAATGGATAAAAAGGGACGTATCTAGAACTAAAATACGTCTACATACATCTCCTTTTATCCATTTTGATGACAAGTAGTACTTCTTACCCAAAGGAACTTTATATCCAACAGACACAAAATATCCATTCGACTGTTGGAAATTACTGATCTGATGTCGAAGTAATTGCTGCATCGCCACCAAAACCCACCATTTCTTCAGCTAAAGTAGACCAAGGTAATCCCTATATTAGCATATTACTAAGATAAACAGAAGGCACTGTAGAAACATTTAGGACATGAGCTTGTCAATCTGAATGCGGAGGGACACAAGCTTAGCCCCAGCCAGCAGCTTGGGCGGAACTGTCAAGAAGGTCAGCTCCTGCACGTCGACGTCGCCGGGATCCTTGCTGCTTGTCACCTCCATTTCCACCTTCACGGCGTTGGTCGTGCCTTTGGGCTCCCCGGCGGGCCGTTCGCCCACAGCTTGGCCACGTAGTGCGGCAGTGGGGACGCCCCCACTCTGATGCAGACGACCGACACGGCGATAGGCGCGCCGATGTCGAGCACGCCGCCGACCAAGAAAAACGCGCGGCGGTCCTCCTCCGCGAACAGCAAGAGCCATGGCTCCGACAGTGGCACTTGCAGCTGGAGCACCTTGCCGTACTGGATCCTGTGCATGGGCATGGGATGCGCGGTGCTGATGTGGTGGTAGAGCGCCGGCGGCGGGCCTTCGTAGCCGCAGACGGGCACGGGGCATTTGCAGGGCGCGAGCGGACACACTCTCTGGTGATCGGCGAGCTTGTGGTAAGTGACGTAGAGCCCACAGCCTTCATGCGGGCACTCCACCCTCACCGACGAAAGGACGGAGTCCACCGCCGTGTTCCGCACGTCGAAGCCACCGCCGCGCTCGCACTTCTGGCACTGCCGCTGGTTCCCGGGGCGCTCGATGCGGCAGTCCGCGCAGGCCAGGTGCCCTCCCTTGCACTGCAGAAATCAATCGAACAACACATCAATCAAGAAACCTGCACCTTGCTCAATCAGCCGAACGGACGAGGTGTATTCGAACCTCATACACTGGAGGCGTCAAGGGGCGGAGGCACAAGGGGCAGTGGAGCACGGTGAGGTCCATCGAGACCTTAGAGAGCTCCATCGTCGGGTCCTGTTCGGTCTGCATGATCTCGCCCTCCTCGTGCACAACCATCTCTCGACTTGGGCCGGGGTATTACAAAGCTTTACCGTCACATATTTTATACTACTTCAAGGTGCATTAAATCAACACATGCAAGTACCAAAAGGAGAGTCACGGCATGCATGCATGCGTTGTAATTAATGCATCGGTAAACGCAAATTATTGAAATATATCGAGTGCAGTGCTTTGATGTGTCGCGTCAACTCGTACATCAACGAGAAGTTTGATTATCCTCTCCCTCGCGGACTTAACTGCACCTACCTTTGGCTGTATGACAGGTTGGCCACACACCTCTCGGGCCCACCTGTCATACACGCAAAGGCAGGAGCGTCCCTCCCTCGCCCATGAGCGTGGTGGCTGGCAAGACTAGGAGAAGCTTTCGCTACACGCTCTCCCTCCCGCACGCGGTGGACATGCAGCAGTTCAATCGGTGTCAGATGGCCAGAAGCGTACTGTAGTACTCCTCCAGTGCAAACGAGGACATGCTTTTGCTTAGTAGTACTTCTACAACAAGCTATCCGTCCCGCTCGCGGTGGACGGACATGCAGCAGTGGATTCGACACTGTAGAAGCAGTAGTAGTAACATCATTGTTCATCTTCTCGAAGAGGCGAAGAGCCAAGCGCAAACCGAACGTTGCAGTTGCGAACATTGGAGCACGCATATAGCCAGGCTCTTACATGAGACAAAATTGCTATGTGAGCCCACTATTGTACTAGTACGTACAACTACTTGCTAGTATAGCCCTGTAAACCAGAAAGGAGTATTTGCCCTTCTAGAGATTTCAACAAGTGACTAGACTACACCGAGACGGAGTACATATGGAGCAAAATGAGTGAATCTGCACCGTAAATAAATACGTACTAGTTCTATCATTTTCCTCTCCGAGGTGCACAATATTGAGTATACTGACTAGTCTCTTTTTGACACGCATTTACGTTTTTTTACACAGTACAGACGCAAGCGCTCATATACACGCGCATACACTCACCCCTATGAACGCACACACGCACGGCACTATCATCTTGAAATTTACGAAGTCACCATAGGCACCTCGTCGTCGACGGGTTGAATGCCAAGGAGGGAGAGGGTAGCGGTTCCCGAGACGTTGAACGGTCAATGATGCATCCTCAATTACATGCAGAGGGAATTAATTGGAGAAGCAGAATAGAGCCAGCACGATGTGAATGCAACAGAGTTTGGACTCTCATATAATAAAGGCGCCCCACCACTCCAATCCATCTACTCCCAAGTCTCTGTGCAACACTACTCACTCCAATCCAAGACCAAGTGACCAGAAGCCACAAGCACCTATGGAGGCGATGGACGCGAGCGGCAGTCGGCTGTGCCAAATCATCCAAGGCGCCGGCCTGCGGCCCCGCACCACGCAGCGTCCAGACGGTGCTGGCGACCGCAGGCATCGTAGCCCTCGCCGACGCCGGCTTCGCCTCTCGCATGGACGACATGATGGTCAACTCCATCCGCAAGTTCACCGCCGTCAAGAAGCGCGCGGACGACCTTGCCGTACTGCTCCAGCCCGCGCGCCCAGGCTCCTCATTGCCTGCCACCCTCATCGGCCTCCATGGTGACGAACTCTTTCAAGCCCTGGCGGCCCTGCAGGTGCCGGAGGTCGCGATGAAGAATGTGCACCTCGAGGCCGCGCTCGCCGTGCAGCGCCTCGCCATGCAAGAAACCGTCGACCTGCACATCCACGTCTACGAGGAAATCGTCTACATAGGCCACTACAAGGCAAGCGAGGACAGAAAGACGTTGGCATTCTTCCAGCGGCTGGAATCTTTGGACGCCATTGTTCAGAAGCACGTCGACCTGGCCACGAAAGCCGCTGCTACTTCGGCGCCGTTCGGTGGGCCGGCGCCCTGAGTCGAGGAGGTGGACGTCGTCGATGGTGCATCTCTTCTTGCCTCCTGTAACCAGCACTGCATCGCCTCATGGCCTTAATGTTTTATTAGTATAGTACTCCCTCCGTTCCCAAATATAAGTCTTTCTAAAGATTCCAGCAAGTGACTACTACATACGGAGCAAAGTGACTGAATCTACACTCTAAACTATGTCTACATACATCTGTATGATGTATTCCATTTGAAATAGTATCTAAAAAGGCTTATATTTGTGAACGGAGGGAGTATATGGCATTTTTATTCCAGTCGTAAGGTTTTCACTGTGAGGTGGGGCCGCAGTTGAGCAAACCCACCCCGCCCACCGGGCGTCGGCCGAGTTTAGAATTACTAGAAGAGAGAAACGAGGGAGGAGAGCTAGCTGTAGCACGGACGCTGTTGTCAGATGGGACTCGTGTTTATAGAATAGGAGTACTGAGCACTCGTGCCTCTTTTTTGAGGGAAAAATTAGTCGTATGTCTAGTACCACTAGTTGGGTGCGTGCGACCTATAGCTGTCATCACTTTAGGTCTCCTTTTCGAACCGCGGCTACGCTTCACAGTACATATTATTTCACGCATTTATCCTCCTATATGTACTCCTAGGCTATTTCCACGTGCTCCCTTTTGCCGACATGTGGGACATAGAGCATCTGGGTCGTAGTGCATGCACGACTCGGAGCATATGCCGGGGTACTTTACATTTCAGACCTCACGAACTACATGCAAATCCCCCGCAGAAGAAGAAATAAATGAATGAATTACTACATGAAACCGGATTATTTTCATGGAAACCGGAGCACGTTCATTAAATTTTGGACATAACACGTTTATAAAAAATGACCGGACCGAAACCAGTCTAAGGGCCTCTTTGATTTTTCCCGCAAAAAAAGGGCCTCTTTGATTCACAGGATACTGAAAACACAGGAATGGGGAAAGTATGATGGCGATGAACCGAGACGAGGAGAACTCTAACTCAGTTAGAGGTTAGAGTTAGATTCTAACCCTGAACTAACTCTAAACCAAAGAGGTGTATGGATGGCAGGGTTAGATTGACAATAAATGCTCTATCTCAATCATTTGACTACTTTGGACCCTATTTCCTGCCGGATTTGGAGGGTGCTTGGATACGTTTTAGTTCCATGACTAAAAGTAGTGGGACTAAAACTTGCTAGCCTCACCCATGCTTGGATCCAAATACTAAAGAGACTAAAATCAAGTTAATGAGCATTTGTTATCCTCCAAACCCTCCAATCCAGAACTCACCTGTGTTAAAGGAGAGGAGTTAAATGAGGAGAGAGAGGACTAATCCACATTTTAGTAGGGGTACCCCTGACTAAAAAAATTTAGTCTCAAGACTAGTTTAGCCCCTCTTTAGTCAGGGGTGCTTGGAACTTTAGCCTCTTAAAGAGACTATTTTTAGTCAGACTAAAATAAGTCCCTTGGATCCAAGCACCCTCTTGGTGTGGCCGGCTCTTCTGTGGCCTCCTCCCGCTCACAATTACATAAACGAACCATCTATACAAATCAAGCATGCAAAACATGATAATTTTTACTTTGTCCATACAAATGAGATATCCCACTTAAACATACAAGTCGTCAATCAAGCTTCACAAAATAAAAAAACACTTCATGAAACAAAGAATGAGCTAACTCATCACGGAAGTCATTCACGATAGGGAGGGAGCCCGGAGCCCCTCACGCACCGAGGGAGGAGCTCGCCATCGTCGCTCTGGAGGAAGGCTCTGTAGAGCCCAAGCCCCGGGAACCCCTCTGACGCCGGCCCTTGCGACTTGAGGTCGACACCGGCATGGGTAGCAGGGCCGCTTGCCGCCGACTGGGAACTTAATCTTTGGGCCTCTAGAAATAATGCAAGCCTGTAACTAAAATACCTAGAAAGGTGAACTGAATCTTTGGGCCTCTAGAAATAATGCAAGCCTGAAACTGAAATACCTAGAAAGGTGAACTGAATCTTTGGGCCTCTAGAAATAATGCAAGCCTGAAAGTGAAATACCTAGAAAGTTGAACTGAATCTTTGGGCCTCTAGAAATAATGCAAGCCTGAAACTGAAATACCTAGAAAGGTGAACTGAATCTTTGGGCCTCTAGAAATAATGCAAGCCTGAAATTGAAATACCT